>NW_015090995.1:12824179-12899754 GCF_001431845.1 Calidris pugnax | reverse complement strand
GCCGGGCGGTGCAGCGGTGGAGGCCGCCCGCCGGCAGCGGCCGCCGCTCCCCCCGCCAGGGGCGGGCTCCGGGCCGTACCTCACGGGCTCTGCGGTCATGTCTCCGCTGCCGCTGCTCGGTGCGGCCGGCCGGGCCGGAACCGGGCTCAGGCGCTGGAAGGAGACAAAGCCGTTATTGCCACCATCGCCAGCTCCGCCGCCATCTTATCGGAGGGAGGCTGAGGGAGACCTGCCTCCTGCCGCCTTCCTCCTTCGCCGACTCCCATTGGCTCCTCGCCGCCCCCAGCGATTTTCTAATTGGGCGGCTCCAACGGGGCCTGTTGCTAGGGTCGTTCACGTCACCGTCCTAACCTTCCCCGCTCCGATTGGCTGGAGGGAGGGTTACGTCACCGGCAGGGACCTGACGTCACGCACCAAGTCCCGTGACATCATTTCAAAACAAAGTGTATTGACGACTTTGCCCAGCAGGGGGCTCCCGCCCACGGGTGCCCCGGCGGCCGCCACCATGGCCGCAGGATGGGGTCTCGCCCCATCCCCACCGCCCTCCTCAGAGGACTCCGGCTTTGGGCCATCCAACGTAGATCCAACCCGCCTTCAACACCATCAGGGGAATCATGGCATGTCAATGCACCCACCCGAGTAACACAGGAATGGTGGCCAAACGCTAACACCAGCGTGGGACCAACCCCAAGCCTCCACGGGGACAGGCCACCCCCTCAAGGAGAGCAGGACAGAGCAAGCTTCCCAAGGACAGCGTAACAGGACGGCAAGATATGAATGTCGGCTCTACTGAGAATGACCACAGTTGAACTTGTTGAACAGCACCCAAGTTACACTGCTGGCTAGAGCACCGCTTCATTAGATAAAGAAACGTCATTGGCAGCTTCACATAAGTATGCCAAGATAATTTTCCCTGCTTGTACTAGCAACTTCTACATTCCCATCACAGAATCGTTGGAGTTGGAAGGGACCTTCTAGAGACCATCCAGTCCAACGCCCCTGCCAAAGCAGTGTTGCCCAGAGCACATCACTCAGGACTGCATCCAGGCAGGGCTTGAAGATCTCCAGAGAAGGGGACTCCACGACCTCCCTGGGCAGCCTGTTCCAGGGCTCCATCACCCTCACCGTAAAGAGGTTCTTCCTCATATTTTAATGGACCTTCCCGTGTTACAGCTTGTGCCAGTCAGATGTTAAAATCTATAGGAAAAGAGGAGGACTGAAATACGTCCCTATTCAGAGAGGAAGAAGCTACACGAGAAGGCTCCCAAGTTCCCCTGGTTGGCGTTTTCATGGAAACTTCCATCTCCCCACATGTCCAACACCACAACCAAGCCCAGTACCTCAAAGAATCTGAAACAGGTGGCACAAGTATTATTCATTTATAATAAAGAGAACCACTAAAAAGTACCAATTCACCCGGTTTCATGAAGCAATGTGCGAAATAGCAGAAAAAAAAAAATCATAGTGAGAACCCTGTGATCTTAAGTACAACTACTTATATCTATTTCATTCTAAAAGGCAACGATAATAGAATAAATAGTATTTTCACACTTGGGCACATACAAGCTTACACATCCCAGGGAAATGCTACAAACTGCTCTAAACAAAATTTGCTTGAGAATTTTACCCAAGAACTGCATCCTGTATTTGCTTGATTTTAGTAATACCAAATAGCAGACTTAACAGCAGCTTTGTTAACAAATGCTGTGTCATGGTTAATGCTACACTTCTTTTAAAAGACCAAAGCATCACCTGCCTTCTAACTAAATTTTAGAAGGAAAAAAAAAACCACAATCTATCTTAACTGACTGCTACTAATTCCATTAAAAATTTCAAAAAGCCATTGGTTTTTTGCCACCAGAGGAATTAAACCAGAAGCATCACCTATTCTTTGCTCTGCATCAGTAGTCCAATTATATGATTAAAGTAAGAAAACATTTATTTTACTCTTCAAGGCATTTAGTCTGCTTTAGAGACAAATATCCTACTGATTTAGAATAACTACACATATATACTTATTACTTTTACTCTGTATTATTTTTTTTATTATTTCCTTGGAAGATAAAAGAAGGCATTTGAAAGCAGTTTAAAAGCCCAAATTTAATTGCCTCCAACTCATAACTTTAGATACAAGTTGCACATGAAAAAGAAATTCTATTGTGAGAAGAAGTCAAAATAATGTAAGGAGGGAAACGTTCCCATCTCCCTACAATTAGTCCAGAAGACAAACCCTGATACTGTCAGGAGACTGTCAATGAGCAGACTGTAGAAGCACACCAGAATGTGCCTATGGAGGGACGCTGCGTGCATCCACAGAGAAACACTCTGCACGTCCAACACACCGACAGCTCGGCTTCCCCTGCACACGGGACCCCTTCCCCCAGCACTCTGCTAACAGACCCTGCTGTCTGCTCCAATAAATACACCTGGAAGAATGAAGATCCCAAGCTTAGTTTGCAGGACAACCCAAGGGCCGCTCTAGAGTCTCATTGCACTGATTTTTATATTTTTTTTCATAATGATAGCAATTAGTTTTAAGTAGATATTAGCCTACTTTTAAGAAAAATGGCTGAAAGACATGTATAGCTATCAACTGACAAGAGAATATTTTAAGAACTTCATGTGCTCCTGACCTAGAAATACAAACTACATATACATCTTTTTCATATTATTGTCTGTGATAAAAGTAGCACAATTAATCCAGAACACTAAAACACTATGCTTAAATTCATTTTATAGGAAGGGTCACAATCTGAGCTTTTAAATGGAACCAATTCTGTGCAATGAAACTCATTCTCTATTGGTCAGACAAAAAGCATGATAAAAACTGAAAAGAGATGACCGCTTACTCAAGCGTCCGGGTTTGTTCTTTGTTTTGCTGTTACTCTACTCCCCTTAATAAAGCTCAAACTGATGGTGTGCAATCAGTTGCATAGTGGCTTGTATCTGATAATTAAACCTTTTCAGCATAAGAAAGCAGTAAACAAGGTCCAATAAAGAAACAAAGTGCCAGTACTTTTCCAAATCCTTCGTGAGAATTAATTTCTATAGCAAATAAAAGCTTTTTGAAACTTTGTTAAAAAAAAAAATCTGATTTTGGCATAAGAGATTTTCTGTTATAGACTGGATAATTTTTAAAACACTATCAGAAACCATTGCTAGTAAGTCATAAAAGAACCCTACAGAGCATTCTTGTCCACAATGAAGTTTGGCTACAAGATGCCATGATCTAGTATAATCTGATGTCATAGACAGCATGTTTTAGAAGGTAAGTAATTTAATTCCTTCAGTAATTCCAAAACTTCTACTTTGTCAAGAATGTAGACTAGGAATAAAAAGTCACTGCTATGCTTACTTTTACATTTATTTTTAACAAGGCTCGGAATAAACCTTGCAGTACATTTAGTTAGATGTCCAATAGTTGTGACCACAAAAGCATTTACATTTTTCTAAAGCCTCTCAGCAGCCATCATCTCATCATATTCCCCAGACCCTGACGGCTACCCCATTGCCTTCCAAAAGGTTTCACTTGTTCTCACTCTCCTGTCCGAACGCGTATCCCAACCAGGAGATTGCATTTATACACTCAGACACACGGACATCACCAGCCATGGGATAAATGAAGGTTATTTGCACGAACACAAGGCCATACAACGCAGATGCAGAGCTGAGCCCATTCTCCATCTTGCTGAAGGATTGAGCAGTTCTGCCCCTGAAGAGCATAGGCTTCTGAAGCATCTTGGTTAAAGGCTTAACTGCAGGAATGACCACTAGGCACCACCAAGAAACACGTTCTGTGCTGAACACTAGAATGGTTTGAAGACAGGAGCTTCCAGTAAACTAGAGATAACACAAAACATTACCTAGATTAATCCAATTAGACTGACTGTCTTGCTTTGGGCTAAGCCCAGAGAGCTCCCTGAATTATTCCTAGCTATTATCCCAAAAATAATTTTTAAATACACCACAACCCCTTCTCAAAAGCAGTAATCTTTGAGACCAGCTACATTAACAAAACCACAGAGTCCATTTTCAGCTACAGAAAATAGCATTTCCTCCTTTTATTACACTAAGTGCTCTCTAAGAGGTGAGCTTTTATAGTACTTCTGAGCTGTTTAATGACTCACTTTCTAAAGGAGATGGCCTCATCAGATTCCCAATTTTAGCATACCAGTTCTCAAATGCATTGCCTCTTCCACCTTTGTTCTACTGGTCCAGAACTGTATTACACTAACTAGTTAGTGAGATGCATGTGCCAATGGTCCTGAAGAGTCACTTTGGGTACCAATTATAGCTGGCCATTACCTCTCAACTGCTGCACAAGTCAAATCTTTCTAGAACTGCATCCTCTCTAAATCTGGTACAGGTCCTTGCAAGCACTCAATCTTCCTTTGCTCCACTATCACACTTGTTCCTTCCTCCATGCCCTTCCGTTTCAGCCTAGAGAGCAGACAAACTGTTGGAAAAAGTAAGCATTATTTTCATTTGATATGTCAGCATGGAAAAAGAGGAAAATCCTTTTAACATCTATACCACCTTAATTGGAAAGCCAACATATCTCCACCATCCATTAGCATGATGTGCACCTGTTTAAAGTTGGTCAATATATTATTAGATGCTTTTTAGAGGGATAGAAGATGCACCATGTCAGAAAAATTAGAAACAAGTTTGAAAGTTTAAGAAAAAACATTTACTGCTTTAGAACAAGATTGTAAGCCGCTTCTACCTGCATTGCTAATGACAAGTACAACCAACCTAAAAGATTTTTGGAAGCACTGTACCAAGAGGGCAGGAAAATAAGCAACAGGCACAGCAGTCCAGAGCTGTTCCTGGCAAATCTATGGTGTTAACTAGATTCCACCTCCAGAAATGCTATTTAGTGGACCCATCTAGGACTCCAGAAAGCCAAGATTTTCACCTCAGGACAGCTGTCAAAGACAAGTAAAAACCATGCAATCCTCATGCTATTAGTTCATTACATGAGAAGACCTCTAGTATTGACATTTTGAGCTGAAATTTCCCACATAAACACAGATCTGCTACTAACCCAGTCTACTCAGCTGTACTCAGGTTATTTACTTCATACAGACATTTTTATTAACACATTGAAGCAATAGTGGAAGAAAAGGTTGGTTTGTTTTGCTTCAATTTGAAGTTCAAAAGACACAGGAGCATGGATTAGACTAAAAAATTTTATTGAAACTTGTCCAAAATCCAGTCAGGCACACAATTTATCCATTCCACTAAGGCTTGTCATTCTGTATGGCATAGAAAAATGAATCTCCGCAAGTTGAAACATCAAACAAGTAAATTAGTGAAGTTAAGGCACTTGAGATATGTGTTAATTTAGCAAAATTGCATAAGAATAACATTCTACTTTGAATGATACAGTCCTTTCTGAGATTCAGTCTATAGCATTCTAATTCTATAAACCCTTGAGACAGGGGAAAGGCAGAAGCAGGAGGCCAAAGTCTCACGATATTTTCCTCTGACTGGTGACCTCCAAGGCTGCCACAGCCCATGGAAGGCAACATCACTGAACCACGCTGCAGGTTTCCCATAGTACAGGTGCTGAACTACACAACAGTTTGGGTTGAGGCACAATGGTTTCCACTCATGAATCTTTAAGGCAAAATATCTTTGTGAGATGAGAGAACAAAAGGAGAGAGCAAAAGGCACGCACCTTCAATTGTAAGGCTAACAAATCTTTCCTGGGGTAACAATATTTTTCCTGGGATTAGGTATCTCTGCCCATTCCCATATCCTCCCCGAGGATAAAGACTTGGAGAAAATAAACAGAGAATGCAAGAACTTATGTAGTACCCAAAAATCTGATACTTACTGGTTTGTCAGGGCTTTGAGCAGTAACTTGAAAGCCAGTTGGCAACCTTTAATTCATGTTACAGACGGCTAGTTACCTTTGCAGTTTTGGTTTGTGTTTTTGAGAGGGTGTTGGTCAGTATAATTTTTTTCAGCTCTGAGTGAACACTTAAATGTTGCAATTCCAGCATTTGGCAAAGACAATTTTTAATGAATAATCAAATTAATAACTCTGTTCTACCTGTTGAAAAATTTCCCTTCATCTGTGAAACAACCTCTCACATCATATAGCAATTAAGTACTCTTCTCAAAAACGAGATACAGCTCTAGGATATGCACATTCCACACTGGAATTTGGAGTAGGCTCCAAGGGTTGCACACAGATGGAAGGAAAAGATTTCCAAGTACAGAAAGACGCTTTCTCAACCATGGAAAGGTATGACAGAGAAGCTATTGTCACCTGCTGTGCACAAACAGGAAATAAAGTGATAAATATTTGAGGGGAAAAAACATAAGGAAAACAGAATATCCAATTGAATTTAAAGTACTGTTTTCAGTTAGTCTACAGAAATGTATTTCTAAGCTTTAAGTTCTGAATTTCAGTAGGAGTTGTTTAAGAAGATGTAAAGCTTATGAAAAAGAGATTGCATCTTAATACTCTGTGTCCTTCAGAGCAAATTGCTTGTTATATTTAAGGCACTACACATCATCTTTGGTTCAGTGTTTAACTATCTCGTTCAGTGTAAAGAGAGGTAGCACGAACCACACGTATTTAGCTCTTCCATTCCACTACATGCCATTTCAGAGTCGCCATCTTTCTGATGTTACAGATTCTGGAATCCTTTAACTCATTAGGAAACTGCAGGTACAAAATAAAAAACATTCTTATTAATTTTATAAGAAGCAAAAAGTATGCAACGTTCCACTTAGCTTTCATATATGCTGAGAAAATCAGAGTGAGAAACTGGACCTCATGCAACTACAACATAAGCAGCTGTGTAGAAATTGCTTAAAAGCAAGTCTTCTAGTAACTCAAAAGCCAAGACAACCACATCTTACCTACAACAATGTTAGCAGAAGCACGTAAGACCATTGCATAGACCAGAATAAAAGCGGACCAGTTATTATACAAGTTCAGTTCTCTTCAGGTCTTGAGAAAAGTGTTTATGAAATAACAAGTTTTATTGTTTAGATATTTTTTAAAAAAGAACTGACTTCTCATAAGAAGAGGATAATATTTGCCTATGCAATTAGCCTTCCAGAAAATTAAACTCATTGCAGAAGCCGAAATGGTTAGAAGCTGGTCCCTCAACATGTATTTATTCCTTTAAAATGCGTAAAACCTAATAAAACCACACAAGATAATACATATATAATCGGTATAAGTCATCAATTAGTAATGTTACAACTCTTTACACAAACTATCACAAAATGTGCACAGCTTTAAAGCATCAGCCATCCTCCTTGTTCCCACAAACAAGGGTTAATAATCAAGATGTACGAATATGGAGGAAAAGTAGAGAAAAAAAAAGACACTTGTTTTCAGTACAAAGTGGCTGAGGTATCACTATGAAAATAGATTTTATAATATGTGATGGCATGAAAAGGAGATTACTAGAATCTTTCCTTTGGCCAAACTGAAAAATCATAATACCCACCAAAAAACATTATTTCTCGTTATTATATCAACCAACATTGCCACTTCCTGAGAAGCAAGTGGAGCATTTTTAAAGGAATATTTCCCACCAAGTTAGATTTCAGAAATAGGTCCTTTGCCTATCTCTCCGCTTTGGTTTAAACTAATATTACCAGACAAGGAAATAGCTGTCAGCAGGAAAAGATTTGTTCACAAGCATATAGTCCAGAATAACAAAACCCCTAAGCCTTCTAGTATCGCTGGCAAGCTTTAAGCCCTCCTTTGTATTTACCCACTTGCTTCAAAAAAGTCTGTGGTGTTGTACCTGTATTGCAAAGCACAGGAAAACAATGACAGAAGCAGCAAAGACAACGTACCTGTATGGGTAGCCATGGTATTTGGACCTGAAGACAGACAGCAACCAGCTGAAGAACAGCACCACCAAGCCAATACCAGCAATACACATGACTGAAAGAGATGCAGAGTAAGATTCTGGTAATGTGACAGCTCTCCCAAAAAACACCCCAGTGACTGCAGGTTTCAAGAGCATTCTGTAGCATTTACAGATTAGGTCAGATGACACCTCTATTAGAATCACTGAGAAGAAATAAATAGCACCGATTTTCTTTCCAATTCCTAGTGTAAATCAATTTTATACCACTGCTTTAAGAGAAAGCAAGTCCCTTCTCTCCCTTACTCACAAAATGCTGCAAAGCATCTTTGTATCTCCTCATTTCCCAAAAGAGCTTTGAGTTTATCTTACGGTTTGCTAAGCAACTCCAAATGTTACCAAAAAAGCCAAATGATTCACTTCTGCTTAGAGGCAGGAGGTGTATAAAAACCAACAGGGTAAAAGCATTTTTATTTAATGTTTATGACAAAAATCTTTACTGAAATTGGCTTCTCTTAGAGTGAAAAGTACTAGTACTTACTTTTTCTTTTCCCCACATCCATGTCAGAAGTAGCAGCTTCGTGGAGGAGTACCATTCCTAAAGTAACACCACCATCTACAAACACTGTTTAAGGCTAAATCAACAAAATACAATGACTCAATACACTCATTCCTAACCTCATAAATTCAGCTCCCACACCATACCTGGGTCATTAAAACTCAGTGGAAAAATTAAAGATTTCCCAGCAAAACAAGCAACTATGGGGGGCTGAGGGGGGAAGCAAATGAAGAGTATTAATAATGTCAACTTTTAAGAGACAATAAATACAAAGTTTTAATATAAACTGGAAAATATAGTAGATCTTGACACAAAATTAAAACCGCGTATTTATTATCTCAGCTTGTCATGAAACAGCATTCCTTCCCAGAGAGCTTGGTCCACTCCTACTACTGTTCTACTCCACTGCAAAATCCCAAAAGGAATTCAACTTTTACATTATGCTCAGCTAATAGAATTAATAAGATGGATGCAATATTTAACACACACGTTCTCTTTGAAGTAGCAATATTTCAGTCTTTTCTAATTCTTCAAGTAAAAAAAAAAATTAAAGCTTATGAAATTAAGGAGGCACAGACAACTTAAAAAGCGTGACATTTGCAAAAAGCGAATCCTAGCAAAGCAAAATAGTGCATCCATTTCATTCCATTTCACTATGGATGTTCAGTCCAAATCCTCCTCCTGAAAGAAGAAATGCTTAGCATTGACTACAACGGGACCATTAAGATGTGCTGAAGGGTAGACCGCAAGAGAACGACTTCAACCTCCAGGAACTTCACTAACTCCTATCATTTTAAATGCCTCCAACAACTTGGAGACTGGGTCCGTAACGTGATTCATGGCAATAACACAAATAAACATAAAGTTTCTAGGTTGAATTGGACTGAGTGCATCAGAAGCACAGTAGTAATTTTAAAAAGATCAGAAGTTCCCCTCCAAATGGATGTCTTAAGTTTTAAAAAAAAATCTTTTATAATGAATACACAGCAAGAGAGTAAAGTTCATTTGACACCAGCATATTTAAACACCAATTGCTTACTTTATATTACAAATTCCCAATGCGTTGCTTGCTGAAATTTGGATTTTGAATACATAAAACAAGGAGAGAAAAGGGGGAAATTACCAGAAATCACTGTTAAAGACCAGAGTTGCAACAGAGAGACTTGTTAATCATTGTCAAACAGCAATGAGGACATACATTTCGAATGAAGTTTTGAAATAATGTGCCTGAAGTAAGTCTGCTATTCTGCCATACTTGTGTACTATAAAATGTAAACAAATTGGGACTGTGAAGTTTCAAGGAAATAAAAAGCCAGTATTAAGTAAAATAAAAAATCCTGAATAAAAAGATAAAAGAATGCACAGACTGCCTCAGGTGACAAGACAAGAAAGAAAAGCTTGAGTCAGAGATGACTGAAGTTGCAGATGATGGGTCAAAAACATACATGTGGGAACAGAAAAGAACATGGAATTTTGTATTGTATTCTTATGTCTCCAAAGAAACATTTTTATACAACTGAGAAAGGCAGAAGCTCTCAACCTGCAAGTTTTTGCTTGCCTTTCTCAATGGTATAATACTGGCATGGAAAAATCCTGAATAGTTAGCATGAACAACTGGTAAGATTAAAAGTAAAGAAGGTAAGCAAAGAAATAAAAGAAGAAAGATCAGTAAATAGAGGAAAGAGTTCAAAAACAAAGCAACAATTAAGTCAGTCAGATTGAAAAGATAAGAGACATGCACAGGGGAGCAGGGGTTATCCTGAGGAATCTTATGATTCCACAAAGATCCACATCGTTAACACTGTATTCATTTCAGTCATTCAGCAAGGAAAAGGGTGGTGAAAAAGCAGTAAACATTCTTCTATTCAAGTTAAAGCTCACTGGCATAGGAAAAGCATAGTTGTGGACACAGAAAGGCTCTACAAGCTTCCACATCAGTACTGTGTGACAGTTACAAGCCTGACAAAGTAGTCTCATGGAAAAGGCAGCAGCTTCAGCTAACACAGTTGTCACCAACCACATGCTTCTCAGAAGGAAGGATACTAAACAGAAGAACAATGTGCGTTTCTGCCACAAATTGGGCTTGGCTGCTTCCATGGATATAGTTCTGTAAGAGACAAAGAGTAATTGAATTTAGAAGAGACTGGAGTCAACTTTGACACGATTACCAACATTTATAGAGCTTGGAACTGCGTTTTGCACTGTCCCTTTCAGAAGGCAGAATGGAAGTTGGAGGTCAAACAATTTCACTTGTTAAATGTTGATTTTGAGGGGGAGATGTGTCAGCATCGAAAATCCTTCTTCTATTAACGTGCACAATCAGCCCAAAGTATCATTCAGATTATAGTAAGTGCAAGTGCAGCTACAACCTTCATGCTCCAGATTCCCTGTTCAGCAGGACAAAATACCATAATTATGCCCTCCCGCACCCACCATGATCCAAGTCTGATCCATTCCCTGACTCAGATTCTTAGGTTACATACGTTGCTCCTCTGCGTGAGCCTACCCCCAAAGCAAATAGTTTTAGTTACTCTGTATGCTGTCCTGTTTACCCTAGAGCATTATTTTAGTACCTTCCTAGCTTTCTGTGATCACCAGAATAATCAAAGTTTCCACACACAAAAAGATCTTGAACTCTCTAGACATTAACACAATAGAAATAAAGTCCAAGGTACTGCTTCAGAACCAGGATGACCCAGTTCCAGCAGAGTACTATGCACAGAACTGCCATCTAATGCTTTACTGCATGGAAAGCACTTTGATTCATTATCTAGCAACATGCTCATTTTCATTTTAGGAGCTGCTCAATCTGAATCTCTCTTGTCTGATTAAGAATCACATTTCTTATTCTATCTCTTAAAAGCTTATTACTGAGCATAGGAAGTAATACACCTTAGAAACCTCCATGCAACGTTTGCCCTTACTCTTAGAACATCACACAATTAATGAATCATTGAACACACAGGAATGACCTTCCTATCAAACTGGAATTCTAGGTAATGGTTGAAGTTATCACACTGCAATTACACAAAAGAGTACTTTGTTTTGGATTAAGATCAGTATTTTGTGTAGTAAAGCATAAGTTTGCAAGTTTCTTCTTTTACTTAAGCCAAGAAAAAGGTAAAGCTAATTGGAAGAAAATCTAAATCTTGACTGGAGCTCTGACACTCATGCTTCACACAAAACAAAACTCCTTGTTTACAGACATATTTTAAGAGAAGACAGATTCTCTTGCAACTAATCAACAGCTCTCTAATTTGCCTTGCTCACTGCAGGGGAGGTTAGGCTCACTGACTTAGAAAAAAAGCAGCCAAGAATAGAATTTGCATTTGTCCTGGTTTGGGCAATACAAGACTAATTTATCTCCTAATGATTGGGAAAGCTGCACTTTTAGAAGACTCTAGTGTCTGCATTTGTGAAAATATTTACTTCATGGCCAGCTAGACTACGCGGGATTCAAGGTCCCAGTGTTTTCAAGCCTTGCCAGATGCAGGGATGAGGAGGAGCAAGGCCTGGACACTGCTGTGTTGCAGACTGGCCAACACAATTATTTCATACCATGAACGTCACATCCAATATAAATTAGAAAGTTTGCTGAGGAGTTCTCTGTCTCCCTTGATGGCTGCCATCCTGAGGACTCCTTGGCCCAGTGCTGGACCCCTGAGCCCTTCCCTTCCTCCCAAAGCCACAGCACTCAGTGTCTGACATTTGCTGTCCCCTGCTGGGAGCAAACAGCTCCCTAATGATGGAATGGGCTGAGTGTAATCCTTGTACATTTTATATGGCACTGGGATCAATACAGGTTCTTTAGTATTATTGTTAATTATTTAGTCTCATCCCATTAAATCTATTATATTTCAGCCCTCATGTTTCCTTCTTTTCCCTGAGTCCCTTTCCCAGGTGGAGGGGGGTCATCAGGTGATAGATTAATTGTCAAAACAACAATACATTGTTATGGGTTCCCCAAACCATAACAGCACTCTGACTTACTACTTTTAGTATCAGCCTTATTCTGTAGAAACAAACATGGTATGTAAAAAAAAAAAACAAAACCAACCAACTCACACACAAAGACTTACCACTTGTCCTGTATGGGGATTCTTATGAGCATAGGGTGGACCTCTAATGTGGTTCCACATCTGGCCTGATGTCATTGCTAACACAAAACACTGAAAAAGAAGAAATACTATTTAATAAGGACTTTTTAAAATTATTTTTTATCCAATTTCTTTCCACTTCATACCAAAACATACTGGTCTGGAATACAATCTCAGGCTAGTACTTGTATAAAAGGCATCTGATCAAGCATTAACTGAGCTGAAAAGACCAAGATCGAATATTATCAGACTACCAAAAAGTAAAACTAAATGCTCCTCATTTTCCTCTACCAGGTTTAAGCATTTTTAAATGCAAAACTTCTAAAGACTTGAATTGCTACAAAACTCATGACAACAGGCAGACAATAGTTATAATTACTCACCAAAGCAGCAAATGCCCAGCCAGTTTTGTTATACAGAAAATCCAGGTTGCTTCCACGCAAATATACGAGGCCTCCGACAACAGCCAGCAGCAGTCCTAACATCAACGGTCCAGCATAGTTTGGTGGCCTTATCACACGAATCTAAACAGAGGATATTTAAATTATTTTTCCTCAATGGGATTATAGATTATACCCGCACTCCTGCTAACAAAACACACAATTTATTAGAGCAGGGAAAAAAAAAAGTATCAATACACACACAGATTTTCTACGTAATATATCTGACTTGGGAAGTAAGTAATGCTTCTTTCTCTATTACTGTAACTTCAGTTTTACACACCTTTACCCTACCTAATAACTTAGACTGTTTTTCTTCCACAGGAACATAAGAGGGAAAAGGAAGGAGATGAGTTTTACCATCTTACCAAATACAGAATTACACAAAAATATTAGAACACAGAACGTAAGGAAATTTAAAGATGTCACGCACCCAAACTCAATTTTGCAGACAAGAACTATTTAGAATATCTGAGAGTAGATCATTAGCCACAGAACACAACTGAGGTATTTCACAGCTGGAATTACACAGTAAGGGAGTGCTGCAGGTGGTGCTAAGGAAAGTCTGTAAATACTTACATTGACATCAGTTCTGTCAGCCACCCAACGAGCAAGCTGTTCAGCTGCAAAGCCACGCACCTGAAGCTCGTACGTGTCACCCCGTTTAGGCTTCCCTTTAGCAGGAAAGTTAATGAAGGTTGGAGCAGAATTCATGTTTAGCTGTAGTTGGAAAATTCACAGAAGATACAGCACCATGAAAAGTCTACTTAGTAACACATTTCCATTTGTATCCTGCAATATCATCACTAAATTAATCATAAAACTATTAAATAAACAGATTTTATTGACAATGACTTAAAAAAAAAAAGACAGCACATAGTAGCTTGCATTTCTGTATTTCGTAGAAGTACTAGACATACTTCTGCAATTTCCCTTATGTGTTCCATGCTGTTTTCTGCTTTCAGTATTGAGGACATTTTTCAGCTCTGTCACTAGCTGTTCTGGCTGTCTTAGAAATAAATTATTACTTCTAAGCAGGGTTTTCTCTGGTTTTTTTGGGGGGGTTTTTTTTTTTTTTTTTGGTAACACCATTGAGCATGCTTTCTAAAGTGACTGGCATTTCTTTTTCAGTACTCGGACCTATAGCTACCAATTCAAAAGATTCAGACCAGCTAAATGGAGATTATAGTAAGTAAATAAAAGCAGTTGTTTAAAAAATGTAGTTCTATCTTTTCCTTACACTGTTTTTCCCATAGCATTTCAGGTTTTTTAAATCTGTTTCCTCTCTAAATACTACTTTTGGGAGATAAATCTGCAAAACAAGAATATATACAATAACCTATAAAGGCCACAGCTTGATGAATTAATTTTTGATGTAACACTATGAGAAAGTTTAAGAAGAATAATAAAAGACAAAAGACGTCCCTTTCCACTTCCCCAGTCCAAGGCCTTCCATTTAATAAAATACCGTTGCCTAAATTGTGTAGTTTTTAAATAGAGATGAGTATCTCTTAAAAAAAAAGTTAAGATTTGCAAAAAATGAATTATTAATGTGATCTACAACTGCAAGCATACATTAAATGTTCTTATACATTTGAGTAAAATTTGGCTATAATGTTAATAGAAGAGCAAAATGACTGGGTACTTGAAAAGAAGTTAAGCCACACTGAAAGCCTAATCTATCATTCTCTAGCAATCTAAACATTGTAATAGCTGTTCCTAACAACATTGGTGCTTTCTATCTTGCCTCTTCATGCATCATAGAGGATTTCTATTGAGAATTACACTGTAAGTTATTATAGGAGAAACACTCAGGAAAAAGTCAGAGAAGCCAGTTCACTCTTAGTGCCTATTCCAGATTTGTCAGTTCTGTCAATATTACTGCCAACATGCTACTGCTCTCTGCTCTTCTCCTCATTTCTTCCAAGTGACAGCTTTTAACTTATCGATTATGTCTTTAACCATTTTAACACTAAATTTTGTATACATCTTTGCCTTCTTACCCTCAGTCTTCAAAACCCAAGTTAAAAATAATGTTAGAAGAGAAAAAGAAAGACATTACCATCTGAAATACATCTGAGCCTTCATCAAAATCTACCATAGCAAAAAAAATCTTATTGGTAAATGCACTGGAATATCGCCAGGAATTTGCCAGAATCTGGTATTCCTCATCAGCTTGCCTGTAAAACACACAAAGTGAGATGCTGTATCATATGTTTGTCATACAACACAAGCTATGAAACAGCTGAGGGAGCTGTAGCCACCCACCCAATTAATGGGTGCACCCCACACACCCCTACGTTATTTTTCTAGTATTAAAGAAACAGTTTAGGCCAGACACTCATCTAACAATCAAGTGAACCATTTGGCACTTCCAAGGGCAAGTTTTGTTGAGTCCATGAACACAAGCAGTCTTCAATTCTAATTGAAATGTGAAACGGAGCTCATGATTGAGCTGACAGAGCTCAGCAGCTCATGATTTGCTACTTCACAAAGCATCAAAATGGGTATAGGTGTGTCCTCTTTTGCACAGCAGAGGATGGGAAACCAATTAATTTCAACTAAGCAAAAAAAAATAAAATAGATCACCTTTACAGACCTCTGCCACCTCTGGATTAACACAAGACAACCATATGGTTAAGGATCCAGCGTGCTATAATTGTAAAGAAGTAAGTGCCAATCAACATATTAATTAGCAGGACTTTTAGAATACATGGCCAGCAGTAATTCTACAAACATTTTTTCTGCAGCTCAAGCCAGGAAACTTGAGTTTACACTCTCTCTTTTTCCAGAAGCCTATCAGTGTGAATACTGTTCCTGCAAAGCCACAATTATTTTAGGAGGGAGATAAATAATTAAGGGCTATATCGTTTTCTCACATGCATATAACACATATATTGCCACACATTTAATTTCAGAGATAAACCTACTATAATGCGCCCTAGTATATTCCTCCCACATATGTGAAAGCTGTATCCTGTTCTCAGATTTAATTTCTTAAAAGCATATAATAATTTATTTCTAAATTATAACTTGGAAGTTAAGTCCATACTTGCACACAACACACTGTCTGTGAGGCTGAAGAGCAGTGAACATCACAATCACTGAGTAATTTCTGGGTGGTGCCTTCACAAGGCGTCGAAATTTGTCTCCATTCATTCGAATAACGGATCTTTTACTAGCCCACTCCATTAGCTGGTTCACTTTTTCTGATAACACCATCTGAAAATAAAGTCAGAGGAACACTGATGGTTTTTTTGGTTTTTTTTTTCCTAGTCTCACAGTACAATCTTGAAGGTTTTTAGATTTGACATAACAAACAGTTGCACGGTGTTCATAAGAGCACCAGCCACGTGATGTGATACTTCCTTAAGATTCTTGAAGGCATACACAAATTCTTTCAACGGTCACATTATTACTTTGCTTTAACCACTTAGTAATATACATGCTTTAAGCACTTGGCCTTTAAGCACTTAGTATTACACATGCTGGTGAAGACTGTCAGCTCACCAGTACCTTTTCATGTTGCTAATTGTAAGATTTATCTCAGATGTACAAAATGGCCCAAATCACTCCCCAATATTTATCTGATACTAAGCATCACACTGTTTCAAACTTCAAAACTTGGTAGAAGCAGAACCAACACCAGAGATAGAAGCACTACGGAAGTGAGCTCAACATCTAATTTCCAACACTGCTGGAAAAAAATGGATTCAGTAGCTATTTTAGAGAACTGAAGAGCGCTCAACTCAAAGCTCTTCTTTAAAAATGAGCCAACCAATTCTACAGCATTATACAAAGAAGTATTAGATAAATGAAAAACCCCCAAATATCACTTTTATCATAAACTACTTGTCTACTCCTTATTAATACCCCTCTTTAGATAAATATTTTAGGGTAGATAACACACTACTCTTCTTTGACTTAGAACTAACACGAGTATATACAGAGGGATCTTTTCAAACCCTAGGAGCCAAGTGTAATTCTAACCAAAGGCAGCCAGTCCACCCGCCCTCTCCCTCCACACTCCACTCAGCAGGAAGACAGCACTCTTTAGGTGCTTTTTACAAGAACGGAAGCACCTGGAATTAAACACACTCGAAAATAAAAGAGAAATTAGACCCGTATGATGCTCAAAGGCCAACTGCTCCGCTCGGCCCCCAGGCGCGCCCGCGGGCCCCCCCTCAGGGCCTGGCCAGCGCCGCCGGGGACGGCCAAGCCCCAAGGCGGGGCCAGGTGGTCCCAGCCCGCGACCCACCAGGACCCAGCCCGCCGGGGCTGCCGGCGGCACCTCACCTCTTTCCGCTTCTGCCCGGCGGCGGGCGGCCCGCCCCAGGCCAGCAGCAACAGCAGCAGCGCCAGGCCCGGCAACGCCGCCATGACCGCCCCGCTCCACCGCCTCGCGCCCATTGGCGGGCGCCGACCCAACAGCAGCGCGGCCCCGCCCGCCCGCTTCCTATTGGCGGCGACGCCGGCCCGCGACAGGCTGCCGGCCTCCGGTTCGTTGAACCTGCCCCCAGCACGGGCCGCCGCTAGCCTATAGGAGCGAGGCAAGCTGGAGCCCTGCGATTGGCGGAGGGCTGAGGGAGGGCGGGGCGTGCCGTGCCGTGCCGTGTTGCGCTGAGGCGGGCCGGGACCCCCGGGAGGCGGCGATGGCGGTGCTGGCGGGGTGTCCCTTCGTCGCCCGTCTTCGGGAGAGCGCTGCGACTGCCCTGACACTGCAGCCCCTCACCTTCAGGATACACCCGAACTTTCCTCAGCACCCGCGGCTTTTCAGATGTTGCAGACTGCTGCACAGCGGTGTGCTTGGGGTCCCCGGGGGAGGAGGCGGCGGCAACGCTGTGGGGGCCAGGCCTCGTGTAAGCCCCGAGAAACCAAAATAGGAATCTAGACAATCCCAAGAAACTTGATCGGTAGCTCCCTCAAGTGTGTACACCTGCTTAATTTTATACGAAGCAATGGCCACGAAGATGATCAGGGGACTGGAGCATCTCTCCTGTAAGGACAGGCTGAGAGTTGGGGTTGTTCAGCCTGGAGAAGAGAAGGCTCCAGGGAGACCTTATAGCCCCTTCCAGGACCTAAAGGGGCTACAGGAGAGATGGGGAGGGACTCTTGATCAGGGAGTGCAGCGATAGGATGAG
The DNA here is from genome assembly GCF_001431845.1 of Calidris pugnax. Taxonomy (NCBI): domain Eukaryota; kingdom Metazoa; phylum Chordata; class Aves; order Charadriiformes; family Scolopacidae; genus Calidris; species Calidris pugnax. Next base: position 12,881,670 of record NW_015090995.1, on the reverse strand, counting down.
GGGTAACAGTTTTAAACTGAAAGAGGAGAGATTTAGATTAGATATTAGGAAAAAATTCTTTACTGTGAGGGTGGTGAGACACTGGCCCAGGTTTCCCAGAGAAGCTGTGGCTGCCCCATCCCAGACCAGGCTGGATGGGGCTTGGAGCAACCTGGTCTGGTGGGAGGTGTCCCTGCCCCTGGCAGGGGGGTTGGAACAAAATGATCTTTAAGGTCCCTTCCAATCCAAGCCATTCTGTGATTCTATGCATGGAAGTATATTGCTAGGTTGTGTTAAAACGATTGCTAAAATTGTACTCGGGGGAAATCCTCATCTGGTGGATAATGGGCTCTCAAGCATAATCACCACAGATGATTTTATTCATTCTTTCATTTCTTATTTCTCTATTTGAGGGCGTGTGTACGATAGAAATTATTTGTGGCTCCGGGACCTCGCTGCAATGTCTATGAGCGCTAAAATATCTGGCTGTAGCTCTTCTGCCCTTGTATGAATTGAAATTCCCTCGGGGAGGGGAAAAAAAATACGTTCAAAAAGTGGTGTCAGAAGTGGGATTCGAACCCACGCCTCCATACGGAGACCAGAACACCCAATCCGCCACGGGAAGGCGCGGAACGCCTTGAGTCTGGCGCCTTAGACCACTCGGCCATCCTGACACTGCGAACGCAGGACCCGCCGGGAGCTTCTTACCGCTTTCCTCACGGCTGCACCCGCCCCTCTCGGCCTTTACCGGAACGCTCCGAATCTGTAGACGGGAGAGGAGCCCCCGTCCCCTTCTCCCGGCTACGGAGCTGACCCCGCTCTCGCTCCGCCGAAACGAGGAGCCGCCTTTCCCCGCCGCTACGCGGCCCCGTTACCCACAGGGCTCCGCTCGGTGGCGCGGCACCTCGGCCACTTCCGGCGCGGCCATTTTGTTTTTCACCGCTCGCCAAGGGTACCAGCGTCCCGCCGCGGCTGGGCCGTACTCCGCCTGTCAGCATGTTCCCTGTGGCTAGGGCTGCTCTGAACCTCACCGGTAAGCAAGGAGGGGGCTCTCTGCAGTGTAGAAGGGCTGGGGGTGTTTCTCGGGAGCAGGCAGTTTCGTCAGGGGGTCTCCCCACGGTGAGGTGCCTTCCCTGTGAGGACTGTCCCTGAACAGTCTTGAGGGCAGCTGAGGGGCTGCGGGCGACTCTCTCTCTCGTCGTCCTTCGCCTGCTGCCTTTTTGTTATTTCTTTCTTATTTTCCTGTCTCTTTTATTTCCTGCTTGCTTTTACTTGAGCTGACCTTGGGGTCCCTTCCTCGGTGCTTTTCATCCTTGATGGTAACTAAAGGCACAACCAGGTCTCGTAACCTGAGGTGGTGAGGTATAGTCAATGACCAGCCTTCAGACTCAAGGGTAAAATTACTTCTTCAGTGATAGTTTTCTCAGTGCTTAACCCGGCCCTCTCGAATCTGGTCTTCGTTCATGATGGGCTTACCCCGAGGTGCATGCACCTAAAAGAAATGAGCTTAGCACTGTTTATCTTGGTAGATATTCAAGCTTCATTTTTCTGTTTAAAAAAAAAAAATAACACCAACAAAGCCTCACAGCATGCTAGGGATGTAGTAGATCTTCTCTAGTCTTGTTTGGGTAAATGTGAACCATTGGCCTGATAGAAGATTATAGTTTGTACTGTCTATTTTTATGCACAAATCAGTGTCTTATGAAATGCTTTGTACACAACTACTAAACAATCCCTGTGTATTGAAGCTGGAGGTTTGATTCTTAACCCTGTCTTCTTAATAGTGTACCTTTCATAGTGTACATTTATAGCATACATCCACACATCCTGTCATCTGAATATATCCTTCTATATTTCCCTCTCTATTATTTATCTCATGCAAAGGCCCACGGTTATTTCCATTTCCTTCTTCACCTCCCTCCCCTCCCTTCAAATGTCTTGAAGGAATGAGAAAGGTGTTACCCATAACCACTGTCTTCAACTGCTTAATCTGATGGTGAGCTTCATCCTTAAAATGTTTGTATTACGGATACATACTGACAGTATAGATATTTACATGCAGAAATCTGAAACTTTTAAGTACTAAGCAAAATATTTTATTATAGAAATTGTAATACTTAAAATTCTAATTGAACTTCCACACAGAGGGCCCGAAGAAAACATCTTAATTAAAAAAAGGTAACTTAGAGAATTTTCTTACTGGAATTAGACTTCAGGAGGCTTCCTGTATATCCTGTGTTTTGGAATCATTTCAGAGCTCCAAGTCCAAAAGTTTGATTGTTTTTTTCAGCTCTTTGTAAAATGTTTCACTGCTTATGCTTGCCTCTCCGTTGGTGGGAGATGAGGCTTGTGAATGGTTTGAATGTATATTTTAGTTTATTTCTGTACTTCTAATTCTCTTTAACGTTCGTTAGCTCGTAGCATTCGGCATACTGCAGTAAGACAAGCTCATCGCAAACATGAGCCTGACTTCCATGATAAATATGGAAACCTGGTACTCCTTGGTGGGGCCGTAGCTTTTACTGCTGTCTGGGGATATGTAAGTCATCCTTTTTTTTCACCACTCTGTTGTGACTGTAGCTGTAAACTTGCGAGCTAAGTTTCACAAGGGCCTACTTGTTTGAAATACTTAAGTGGTCAGAATTTAGGAGTTTTTTATTTAAGCCAATAGTAATGTGATAGAGGTGAAAGCTGTGTTAGTTAATATTTCAATGTTGAGTTGTTACACGTTTCTGTGTCTATTGCTTGATTTTAAAATGCAGCAGAAACACAAGTGTTCTCTATTTTACATGGGATCTCTAAGCTATACGGGTAGAGGTTTTAGCAAAAACACTTATAGATTAAAACAAGTGTGGTGATGGGGTTTTACATTTCAGATTCTTTGTCCGAAAGCGAGGTATTTTGAAATAGAAAGCAGAAGTATTTAAATACTATTATAAATGTATTCCATGTGCTTTATTAGAAGATGACTGAGATATCACATTCTAATGCAAGAAATCTAAACCAAAAGCAATAGACATAGCCCTCTATCTGAAGGTTTCTTTGATTTTGGAGTTAATAACCTTGATTTTTATCCTCCTACAGGTGTTAACACAAGCTGGAATTGAGTGGGGCTTCTCACCCGTGGGCAGAATCACTCCAAAGGAATGGAGGGAGTAACAGCCTGCGCTTTCAATAAACTGCTCTGAACTTTCACTGAAAAAAATCACTATGTAATGGCATTTGTTCTCTGATTACCACTTGTACAGTGGCATTCCTGGTCTAATAAACGTACCTAGAAACCTCTCTGCCTCTTCTAGTTTTCCTCGATGCTCCGTTGCCTGCTGAAGTGTAAGGAATAGTGTAAAAACTCAAACCAATTAAATCCTACAGCGGGTGTTCCCAGCTGTTGCTGTGAGGGTGTATAATGGACAGACCCAAAACATTGTGGTGTTGTCCATTCTGCCTGATGCATGTGCTGAAACGAACCTCACCTTTGTTCCAGCCGCAGCGTTCACGGCTACTGGCAACGTTTGCGTTTTCCGTGGAGATCCCATGCTTTTTGCAGTATTTTTCCCCCTGGAATCACCGCGAATAAGGTGTTTCTCCGGGGCCGGTGAGAGCCGGGACGTTTCCCGACTGTGGTGAGTGAGTTCCCGAGCCGCTCCCCGCAGCAGGCGGTGTCCCCGCACGGCCCGTCGCCCATGTTGACGGAAACGGGACTTTTCCGCTTCATTTTGGTGCCTTCCGGCCGCCGTCACGTGCCCCGCGGCGCCGCCCCCCCCGCTCCTGTCACGTGAGCGGGCGGGGAGTGGCGCGCGCTCCGGTCACGTGGCGGCGCGCTCCCGGCGGGGCGGGGCCGCCCGCTGGCGTGGGGCAAAGTGCCAGGCGCCGCCCCGCAGCGGGGAGAGGCCGCTGGAGCCGCCCGCAGCCCCCGGTGAGTGCGGCCCGGGCCGGTGTCACCGCGTCCCGGGAAGGAGGGAGGGAGCAGGGAGGGAAGGGGTGGTTGCGGGAAGGGGTGGTTGCGGGAAGGGGGTTTGCTCCGCTACGTGTCCCCTCGGCGCGGTGGGGGGGGTAGGTCCCGCCGCCTGAGCGCGGTGGGGAACGGCCCGCCCCTCAGCGCCCCGCGGGGGGTTCGGGCCCGGAACGAACGGCTCGGGCGAGGGTCTGCCCGCACCCCGCTGCGGAGGGGCGAGGAAGGGTGGCAAGGCCCCTCCGGCTCCTAGGGGAACCGTGGCGTGGTGGCTCGTCCCGTGGCGGGTGGCGCGGCTCTCCGTGGGGCGAGCAGGGGGTGACCGGGCGTTCCGGCAACAGACAGACCGACTGACCGAGCCCCGGTGTTTCCTGCAGGGCCGCCTCCCTCTGCAAACTGCTCCCGCCTGGATTTTTTCCAGCGCCCGGCACACAGCGGTGCGGGAGTCGCACCCGCGCGTCTGTGGCTTCTTCCGCGGGACGAGGTGGGGGCAGCGGGGGCAGCACCGCGGGCTGCGGGGCCAGGGGTGCCCGCGGACCAGGGGGGGCTCCTGGGCTCCGTCCTGCTCCGCAGTAACTCTGCGCTCGCTGCGGGACCCGAGAGGTACCTCTTCTGCCGCTGGCGGGCCTCAGAGAAAGGCTTGTGATGGGTTTGAATGCACAAGTCATTGAGCCTCTTCCCCAAGGCTCCCCCTGCTTTTCTTCTTTTTTTTTTTCCTAATCTGAGCTGCTTAATTTGTACCTCAGAAACACTAAAATGAGCAAGAGCAAACCCAGTTTAACTATTGCTTTTCTATGTGCATGGAAACTGCATGAAATTGTTGTTAGGGAAAAGTTCCTTAAAATCTCTTATACAGGCACCAAAGATTGCATTTCTGTACTTAAATACTTGTTGAATTGTATTTGTGGATGTGAATAGACCAAGGAATAATTTTTCTGTTTGGTAATATGGAAGTTAGTTGCATGTATTATGATGCACTGTGTGAGCACAAACTATTTGATTAGAAATTAATAATTATAGTGTATTTTATTGTAGAGAAAGACTTCATTCTTTTTTGTCCTTCCCAAGTGGCAGAATGGGAAAGTGAAAGCTAGCATTATGTATCATTTACTGTTTTATTCTTCTTACTTGTATTCCACAGTGTTTTTCCCTGTATTTTGAGGCTAAACTCAAGAATGAGGAGCCCCAGTTGGCCTTAGTATGCTCATGTAACAAGAGTTTGTTAGTTACATTCTGTCCTAATGTTTGCTATGATTATCTCAGGGGTACATTCATGTTCTCCAGAAATCACACTCGGAGAGGTAGCGGAAGGACACAAACAAGTAAAATTATTTGCTAAGAATTTATTTCAAGTATTATAAAACTCTTGTTAGAAGTGAAGTAGAATGGTTTCAAGGTGCACTTTTTTCCCCCACTCAGCTTGTATAGAAATCAAGTCCCTCATAGCAGTTTCCATAGTCTGCTGACCAAGCAGGGCTTGTTAAAATCTTGAGCAACGTGAATTACAACCTACTTAGAATATCACATGGCTGTCTGTGGCAGGTATTTATTATAGATGTGCAGTTTTTCTTTCAGTAATTAAGCCTCATATATCTAGTCATACTTGGAATGTAACTGTTTGCCAATGAGTGTAATAAAACCTCATTCCTTTGTATTGGACCAGAAGTCCTATAACCCAGTCTCCAACACTTCTGTAAGCCCAAGGGTGAAATGATACTGCTTCGTCCTTTCAAGCTGTCCTTTGCTCTTTTTCGTATGTCTTTGCAGAGCTTTAGGACAGGTACCTTTCTTCCATTTAATATAATTCATAATTTATATTTCTTCAGCGTAAATGAAGCAAGCTATTAAGTAGGACTCAGCCACTTAGAAATTTATTGAAGTCCAAAGACTGTAGTTAAATCTGACAGATCCTGTTTCTGGCATTTGTGTGATTATTTTTTTTTTTTATTTTTTTTTTTTGCCTAGCTTTGACCTCTTGAGTTTCAGCAGCTATAAATTCAAGATAATGATATATAGAAAACATTGGTGAAAACTGAAGTCGTGCACTCAGCCAGAAACACTGTGAGCTTCCCAGTTGAGCATCCTTCTGGTCTTAGAACAGGCACAGAGTGTGTTCGCGGTGCATAGGGCTTTGTCACGCTGTGATGCCTGGCTTAGCTCGGGTACTGGAAGCACAAAAGTTTTTTTAGGGGTAAGGTGAGAGTCTGGGTTTTTGCCAGTGTTTTAACTTTGCTCACACTGCGTGTATTTTTTTTCCCTTTTTTTTTTTTTTTTTTTTTTTTTTTTGCTAGTGTGAGGTTGTGAACAACTTATCAATTCTTATCTTGCTTCAGATATTTTACCTACAAAGACTGCTGTAAACACATCAAAAAGAAACGGTTCGGAGAGATGAATCTGAGTTTCTAAGTCACCTTGTGCCTGACCACTGGTTAATTTTCCTTTCTATTGGAAGCAACTGCAGTTGACAGCAGAAATTATTTCTTTCTGTTGTTTCATTCACTTAATAGAAACACTAGGTGACTTTCTTCAAGAAAATGAAGTGTTTGGATTTGAACTTGCACACAGGCAACAGAATCATTAAGCCTAAAAGAGTGTTGGATTAAAAATGTACAAGGACTTATGACTATCGTCAGACATCGTTTTGGTTTTAATTATCCTTTGTATGCCTCCTGTTCTGCCAGCGAGCGTGGCTCCGTCACACGTAGCCACTGTGCTTGGCTCTGGCTATTGCAGAGCCGGATCGTTTCAATGGCTCTGCTACTTCATTGATGGTCTTAATATACAAACAAGGAAGTACTACTGGCTTGTGTACTGAAAGAGAATAGAAAATGGGAGTTTCCAAAGGTATTAAGCAGTAAATAGTATAGTAGGGAATACAGTAAGCTTTTATAAAGTTTGTTCAAAGCCAGGGTGCTTCCTGAGGTGAAGCTGCTTTAGGTGATATTCCGAAACAGCAGTAGTTGGATTGAAGCCTTTTGGTTCCTTGTATTCTAGATACATAGCTGTCAGATGGGGGAGGGCTGTCATTTGCTTGCATTGTCAAATCCTAAAATTATTTACAAATTGATGATGAAGGTGTTTTATAGACGGAGCAATGCATTGGTTAAGAATAAAACCATTATTGTTCACTAAAACAACACAATCCACATCAAGTTGATCGTGTACCTGAAATGCTTGTAAATTCACTTCTATCCAAACCTTACCTGAGGACAGATTGACTCTGTCTGTGATACACTATTGTGTGTCCGTGCAGTTAGCTGGATGTGTCGGGTTGTGCTCACACAACACACTGTAAATCAAGTACTCGGCCTGGTGGGAGTATTCATTGCTCCTGCCTGTGCAGTTACAGTTGTGTCTTTGTTTGTTCTTTGTGGACTGAGCATTCCTTGGGGAAGAGCTAAGGTAGTCAGTAAGGGTCGTATTTCAATATGATGACATGAAAGCATGTATTTTATTGGGTAGCTTTATAGTGTTTTTAAAAAATACCTTGTACCTCTGAGTGTGCAGATGAGCCCTAGAAGGGACATGCCATGTGTAGTGTGCTTAAAATACACTCTTCTGCTTTTTCGTAATTCTCTTGTGTGTCAGGTGACAGTTTTATATTTCTGTAACATGTGAATATTTACATACAAATATTTGTGTGTGTGATTCTAATAACTCAGATCTTGTAAGAATAGGCAAGAAGTGAGATCTGTAATAACTCTTAGGGTAGACTTGGCTTTGTTCTTAGCAGGGATGAGTTACTGTCACTGTTTTCTACTGACTATAATCAACTTCTCAGACTATCTTCCATGTTGTTTACACAGTTAAACTTTTTTTTTTTTTCTTTTTTGACCTAGAAATGATAGTTAAATTCTCCCACAGGCTAGTGGCTGACAGAAATTTGTGATGTGTTCCTGGCTCTTCACACAAAATGCAGTTAAAAGAAAAATGTGTTTTTCATTTATTGGAAGTTTCACTAATTTAGAGGTTTATACTGTCTTTACTTGTTGTTGATTAAGCTTCAGCATTTAGTTTTGTGCATCAGAGTGGGGTTTCTATGATGAAACATCCTTGTATTCTTGCACACTTTGTAGAATTTCTCAAAGTGAAACCAGAAACTTTCAGGCCTTCTATAACAGGGAAGAGTTCTGAAATGTCACCAAAGAGCAAGCAAATTAATGTTATTAAACATTGTTAATACTTAATGTAATTTAGTTTTCCCAGGTAGGTCCCCAGGGTAAAAAAACAAGTTACACTCATGTTTAACTTTAGCTGTATGGTTAATCATCAAAATTTGCTGTTGCCTCCACTGCAGCCAAACATTAAGCATTTGGCTGTGATCATTTTCTGGTCACTGACCTCTCTGTCATTGGAAAAAAATAATGTGAATTTTCAGAAGGTTAAAAAAAATTCTGGAAATCACTTATTTTCCCCTCTTTTCCCCTCTGCTACTTAACAGCTTATACATTGAACAAAGGAAGTCCTACAATTTAATTTGATTTGGGTTCAATAACTTTTTTCTGGACTTCTTTTTTTATGAGCAAAAATAATAATGTCAATCTTCAGAGGAGCAGATATTAGGCTTTCCTAAATGAGATGTGGAAAAAAGCTTGATTTGCTTCCTAGGGCTAATTTCAATATCACTTGTTTTTGCCCGCGTAGGATAATATATGAGATGTAAATGTAGGAAAACTTGATCACCACCTGTGCCGCTGTGACTTACCTGCTGTCCTTTATTGTTCTGGTATTCTAAGACCTGGTGTCTTTCCCACTTGCTTCTCCCTGTAGTCTCATCTCACACACCAGTGAATCCCAGCTTGCTGCGTGGGATTACGTGATCTCCATTGTAACACAAATCAGATAATAAATCTCTAAACACTTTCCCTTTTTGAAAACTCATAGGAATAAATACCTAAAGTTCTCCTTCCTGTTCAGCTTTGCTCGGATTTTGACATCTGCTAGAGTTACATATGGCCAAGTACATCATCTGTTAAATGACTGTTTTGATTTAAATCTTTTTGAAATTATTTGAAAACAAATGTCTTACTTCTTTTTGGCCAACAGCAATGAGAAGACTTGAGTAGAATTTCACAATGGAGACAAAATCCATAGTCATCGGTGTGGAGGGGATGACGTGCAATTCCTGTGTTCAGACCATTGAACAGCATGTTGGGAAGATGAGCGGTGTCCGTGACATTAAAGTAAGTAACACTGTCGCTAGTTCTTACAGAGCTTTGATCTTACATGTGAAACCATGATAAAGGGTGCACCAAGGGAGCAAAATATGTGGAAAGAGTATGTTCTGTATGTTTCGTGGGAAGCTGATGTTAGAAGTGCATTCATGTATTTCTGGTATAAGAGAAAAACAAGTGATTACTACACTGCAGTGGGAGCTAAGTCATTATCTGTTTTTTACTCTTAAATAACTTTCTGCTTTACAATTAATTCAGTATTGTGAACTAATGAGAAAAAAGGCCGGGGTGGGGGGGTGGGCAAGAACAGGAAACTTTTACATAAGGTAAAGCAAAAGCCCTAGAACTTACACTGCTGAAAAAAAGCAATCTGTCCTCATCCCTTTTGCTGAATAAATGTCAGTATTTGCTCAGAAGCCTCCAGGTCTTTTCTTTCAAACCAATGATGAGGTCCCTTGCATGGGTTCAAAAGCATTTGTGGGTTTGAGGTGCCCTGTTAATCATGTGGTGGTTGACTCACCATGAAAAATAATGCTGTTCTGTTGTGGTTCGCGAAGAGTAGCAGGTAATCCCAGGGACAAAGGAATGTCTTGTTATCTTTTGCAAGAATTAGAAGTTTCCATTCTTTTTTTACTGTCCAAGAGGAAGTGAGAGAATGAGCAGTAGAACTGTGTTCTTGAACTATTAACAGAGCTACTCTGACTTCCTTGACTCCAGACTTCCTTCATCTGACTTGATTTTAACTTTTTTTTTCTTAACTCAGAGGAGAAATCAATATTTTGACAGTATTTTTTTCTATCATGGGCAAAATACTGAACTATAGAGTATTCCAGGGTGAGTTGATTATTCCTATGCAATACATCATTTTACAGGAGTTTTGAAAATGGAAACAAGTTAAAAGCTGGGAGATTCCTATTAGTTTTATGACCTAACTTGTGCTAGAAAGAACGGTTCCAACAATAGCAGCAACAGAAAATTGAGAAGTTTAATTACTCAGTATCTAGGATCTGAAATAATGCTGTAACATTCTGTAGTGGTTATTTCACTCTAAAGAAAATAATATTTTCCTGATTTCATCAAAATAATCAAAAGATAATTTCTATATAGTGGATACATGTTAGGTTGAACACTTTTCTTCCCAGAATAGGGTACACCGTCTTAATTTAGCGGGCATGTGATTGTTACCTCTAGCTAATTTTGAAGGGCTCATATGGTTGGACTCAATCATGTTAAAGGTTTTTTCCAACCTAAATGATTCTGCAGTTGTGGTGCTTCTGTACAGAGGCAAATGATGCACTAGTTGGTACTTTGCCTGCAGCAGGAGTTCATGTACACGCACTGAGATTCTGGTAAATGACAGCAGTATTTATAAGGCACATAGTATTTCATCTTCTTCAACTTCCACGGAGCTGTAACATCACAGGAGGCTGTGCTCTGACACCAGAACCTTGGATCACCAAGCAGAGTGGTTTAGAAATAGGGGTACCACTCTTAACATCTGTGACATGGTATGGTCAGGTAAATCAGTAGGTGTCTGCAAGTGTCAAGTCAAATGAAGGCTAAAAGCAACCTGGAAAATAACACCCCCAAATAATCTGGCTTCAGAAGCCTCCTGTTCTCCCTTATTCGAGTTAAAGATTTAATCTTGTCAACCTCGCTTTTTTTATTGTAATTTCTGAGAATATACAGGTGACAAGATAGGAGGAAAGATTCATACTTTAACTTGGTTGAAGACAATGTGCATCCCATAATGTCTTTTGCATAAGGAATGAAGCAGGTATTTAATAGGACAGCACTAAGAGTTTTATATTTAAGTTTAAGGTAAATACCTTATCCCAAAGCTGAAAACTGTTTCTAAAACTATTTTTGGCAAGAAAATATATTACAAAAACTTAGTCTGAGTAGAACAGGACTATAAGAAACTTTAAGAGGTCATATTTAGTAATTGTTCTCATTACAGCAGCAGAACTTCAATTTAGCCAGATCATTTGTTTCAGAAGAATCTCTGAGAATAACAAAACAAGGTTTTGTTTAGTGATTATGAATTAGGTCAGCAAGGGGGATGAACGTTAGATGGCTAATACAAACACACAGAGCTACATTTTGGTTATTTTGCCTCCAGCTGCAAAGAAACCAATAAATGTCCATGTTGCTAGATCTGCTAAGGCCCATAATTGGGACAGAAATGAAGAAAGGTGGTCCTTAAAATGATTTAACTGGTGTAATTTAATCATGACTGTGGCCTTTAGGTTATACCTTTGCCCAGAGGAAAGATGGAATTGAATGATAATGTGTTGGGCCTCTGGCAGGTATTGGTTTTCCATTTTGGAAACTGCAATAATTGCATTTGATATATCATCAGTTGGGAGTAAATTACATTTAGGATATTTGTACCATCTGATGTGAAAGGTTAGTACCAAATCAGGGTGTCTCTGGATCACCAAAATGTACAGAGGGAGGAAAACCAGCTTCTTTAATGTTTTTCATATATCAAATTTCAAAACTGAATTTTGTTTTGAGAGGTCTGATGTCCTTTATTGCTCATGACAAGTTTACAGCCTGTGCCCAAGATGCCTAGAAATACTGGAGTCCTTTCACTGCTGCTTAAATCTGGGTTTTTTCAAAGCGTGTTCTCTTGCATCCTTGTAGCCTGAGGGTAATTACTACTAACTGAGAATTGTACCTGTTATTAGAATTTTTTTCTGTGGGCTGTTTTGCTTTTGGGATTGAATTGGGTTAGTCATCCTAATTCAAGAGAGTTTGGCTCTGGAAGTTGCATGAAATGTGTCGGTGCTGTCTGGGTGTCGTAAGTCTAAGTGGCCAGGCAGACTTCTAAAGGATTCTGAAACTGCTGGGGGAGGCAGAAAATAATCTGTTCTTTCTAGCCGTGTTCTTGCACAGATGAGCAGAAGGTACTTTATGGTGGTTATAGGTATGGCTTTGCTCTTCAGGGTGAGTAGTGATAAAATTTTACTGGGCAAGTATACATACAAGTAAAAGCTATTTCAAGTCTCATGCAGGATATTAGTTCTCATCTCTTAATACTGCAATTTGCTAAATTGTTTTTTCTTTTTCCCTTGCAAGGTATCTCTAGAGGATAAGAATGCAGTCATCATTTATGACTCAAAACTGCAGACTCCAGCAACACTGCAAGAAGCGATATACGACATGGGATTTGAAGCTACATTAGCTGATGCAAACCCACAACCTGTTTTACCTGACACTATTTTTCTTACTATTCCTACTCAGTCAGCTCTAACATCTAAACAGATTTGCAATATGCTACTAAAGAACAAAGGTATCGTGGATGTTAAAATGTCCTCCGATCAAAAAACTGCAGTGGTGACTTTCATTTCTTCCATTATAAATGGCAAGCAGATCATCCAGTTGGTCCCTGGAGTAGATTTAAGTATCTCTGCACCAGAGGTAACGCCTGGAACTTGTGAAGATTCCAGCTGGTCTCAAGCAAGTAGCGTTGTGCTGCGCCTGAAGGTAGAGGGGATGACCTGTCATTCCTGCACCAGCACCATTGAGGGGAGGATTGGCAAATTGCAAGGGATTCAGCGGATTAAAGGTAAAACCTTAGTGTAGTTTTATATAAATTGAGGTTGACCAAGCGGTTCTGTGATGGCGTTGTGGAGATACCTTGGATTTAGATTAGACATTTTAGTGTGACACTTACTCTTCTGGTACCAGGTATTTACTTACATGTTTAATTTGGACTAGAAGTGAAAAATGGGGCCCAAATTGTGGCGAGGCTGTTGCTGTTACATGTATGACAGTATTCAGTGGTTGTTTTGGATTTTGGTAGGGAGCCTGGAGTGGTCGTGTTCTGTAACTTTATTGCTGGTTGGGGAAAAAAAATGGGGCCCAAATTGTGGCGAGGCTGTTGCTGTTACATGTATGACAGTATTCAGTGGTTGTTTTGGATTTTGGTAGGGAGCCTGGAGTGGTCGTGTTCTGTAACTTTATTGCTGGTTGGAGAAATCTCCAATACCAGGTGTCTTTTTTTTTTTGTACTGTAATTTATATTGGTTTATGTTTTGTTCAATTAAAAATTAACATTGGCATATATGTGGTTATATCTAAAAGGCAAATTATTGGCATAAATAGCTTTGGCATAAACATGTTGCCACAGTCCCCTGATAAAAGGATAAATTTAGTAAGAAATAGTAATGCTATTTGTGAAAGTCCTGGGGAAAGAGCAAAAAATGGAGGAAAGGAGTTGAAAATTGTTGTAGTAATAGACAAAAAATGTTTGAAGAACTAAATTGTGTGATGTTTACCAAACCAATTAAATCTCCTTTCCATTTCAGTTACATCTCTGAGCATTTAAAGCATTCTTGGAAAGCTTTGACAAATGTTCTCGGGGCAATGTGCTGCTCATGCTTAGGGCAGTAATCCACGCTTATTTTTATTGATTAATTTTCAGTGTCCCTGGACAATCAGGAAGCTGTTGTTGTCTACCAGCCTCATCTAATTACAGCAGAAGAAATAAAACATCAAATTGAAGTTGCAGGTTTCTCAGCATCTTTCAAAAAGCATCCTAAACCCCTCAAGCTCAGCACTATTGACCTGGAAAGGCTGAGGAACCCTCAGACCAAGGGCTCTGAGACAGCACTGAAAGAAATCTCCCACATGAATGATACAAAGACAGTTGTCTTCAGAATTGATGGCATGCACTGCAATTCATGTGTCCTCAATATTCAGAGTACCATATCAGCACTCCCATCGGTAACAAGTATAGTTGTTTCATTAGAGAAGAAATCTGCTACTATAAACTATAACCCAAACTTAATTGGCGTAGAGGTACTGAGAAAAGCCATAGAGGCAGTGTCTCCAGAGACATTTAAAGTCAGCCTTCCTGACAAATATGAAAACGTAGCGCTTTTCCCCACTCTGGCATCTCCGCTGAAGTCTTCTCATCCAGCTTTGAAGGACACCAGCCAGCCACTTACTCAAGTTGTTGTGATAAATATTGAAGGAATGACTTGCAGCTCTTGTGTGCAGTCCATTGAGGGAGTCATATCCCAAAAGGCAGGTGTAAAATCTATCCATGTCTCTCTCTCAAATCGTAATGGGACTATTGAATATGACCCTCTGCAAACGAGCCCAGAAGACCTGCGATCCTCAATAGAGGATATGGGATTCGATGCATCTTTATCAGGTAATGACATATTAAACTTCTAAATTTAAAAGGATGGTGCAGTTCTGTTTAGGATTTGGTACCACCCAAGATGAAATTTGGCAGTTGATGTATACTTTGTGCTTGCCAAGAGAAGCTTTATATCTTCATTGTCAATGAAATAATTAAACATATGTACCCTTCTTTTAATACATCAGATTTATTAAAAGTGATTGAGATATCTGCAGGTGTAAATACATCAGATAAATACTGATGTTCAAATGGTGCTCTAGTTTGCTACTGTATAATATTCATGGCATGAATATGGAATCAGAGCTTTGCTAGCTGCGAAGACTATTAGGGATTGCTGTGCTGAAGTTTCTTTAATAGCAAATTATCAAAGACTTGGCTCCTGTGGAGTAAGTAAAAAGGGATATTTAACCAGACTGAGGCGTGACAAGAATCTGGAGAGTGTGGCCTTCATTGAGGAGGTTAAAATGATGCTGCTGGGAGATAACCCTGGTAGGCAGCTACACACCACCCTGCCACTCGCTCACTCCCCCTTGGGAGGGGAAGGGGTAAGAGAAGGGTAAAAGAGCAAAAACTCATGGATTGATAGTTTAACAGGTAAAGCAAAAGTTGCACATGCAAGCAAAGCAAGGAATTAATTCCTGTTGAGAATTAAACTTCCCCTTGGCAGGCAGATGTTTAGCCAACTGCAAGAAAGCAAGGTTTCATCATGCATAATAGTTACTTGGGAAGGCAAATGCCATCATTCTGAACATCCTCCTTTCCTCCTCCTTCCCCCAGTTTTATTGCTGAGCTTGACGTCACATGGTACGGAATATCCCTCTGAACAGTTGGGATCACCTCTCCCAGCTGTGTCCCTTCCCAACTCCTTGTAGCCCTCCCAGCCCGCTTGCTGGTGGGGTGGTGTGAGGAGCAGAAAAGCCTTGGCTCAGCGTAAGCCCTGCTCGGCAATAGTGAAAACATCGGTGTATTCCCAGCACTGTTTGGTCACAGATCCAAAAGATAGCACTGTATGAACTACTATGAAGGTAATTGACCGTGTCCCAGCCAAAACCAGTAGAGATGCTTACTGTGATGACTGGCACCCTAAAAGTAATTGCCCAGTGGGAGCAGATGGCTAGATAGTAGGGCACAAAAGACTTACGGTGAGAATAGAGACGAACACGAATAGGAAGAGAGGCTTCCTGAGGGGATAGGGAAGCTCCATTTCTTGATTCAGTAAGATTAAATTTTGAGAAATACAGTGCATGAACTATTTTATGGCAATAAATGAAGAAGAGGTCAGGTGCTCCCACTTAATTCCTTTCATACTGCTCCTGCATAAGCATAGCATCTCCTGGATTGCTGTAAGACACAGTTCTCTGTACTCTGAAAGCCTGTCTCCAAGGTCAAAAGCGCTGACTTTGCTTACGAAACATGCACTTGTTTACAAATTCAGTGTTGTGCCCCAGGTGAAGTCAACAAAATTGTGTCTTAAATTAAGGTTGCAATGCAGAGGTTGAACTTACAGCCTACAGAAGAGGACAAAAGATGTGCAACAGAAGAGACAAATACAGTGAGGGAAGGCAAAAGGAAAAATAGTAACAAAACAGTCTGTAAGTTAATCAGTGGCCCAACCTTTTGTCTTGTTTTCTTTTGCTTACTCTTAATTGACAGACAGATGGATTAATCTGATTGATTTACAAGGCATGTGCAATTACCATTTTTTGGTCTAAACTTACCGCAGCATGTGTTTCTGGCTGGTGTAGCACCAGCTCATACCTCATTGCAATGGCTATTGGTAATGTGGTGAATTGCATTCTCCTTTTCAGCACAGGCAGAACGGCCTGTGGCAATAGCTCAGCCCTCACCCGAAGTGCAGCTGGAATCTCACAAAACCGAGCCATCCTCCAAGGTGTCCCCAGCCCGCCTCGCTAGACAAGAGACAAAGACTATATCGAAGTGCTATGTCCAGGTCACAGGAATGACGTGTGCTTCATGCGTAGCCAACATTGAGAGAAACTTGAGAAGAGAAGATGGTAAGATACACACATCAGTGTAATCGGTTGAATTGCTAAGCGTGTCTTTCAGAGAATCCATCTAGCTTTTGCACAGCATTTTTCATGTGTGGGTTGTTGGGAGACACCTTTGCTGGTGCGTTTCATGGGTGAGCGCACAGGCTGCTCGCTGTTGGTTCGCAGGGTGAAGGCAATGTCCTTCCTGCTGCGTGTGGGCGTGCTGGCTGGAGACTGCCTTCGCAAGGCAGGAGTTGGCGTGCTCCAAAGAGACTATAGGCATCAAATACGGATCCTTTTGAAACTAAACCAGATCTTTTCTACTAGAGGGACGTGCCCAGGTCTGCAACCTCAAGGCAGGGAGGTTGTATTAGAAAGGGAGCTATTAGAGAGGGACAGTATTAATATGGGTTAAAGAGACATAAGTTAATTTTAGCTCTGCGAGTCAGGACAACTCCATCAATCATGTGCATCTTCTGTCAATGTGATGATTATATTTGCAGAATAAAATAGTCGCATGACTGTGATGTAATGAAGAGTCATTAATGTAGACTGTGTTTAATTATTGTAATGAAGATGGATGTGTCCCAAGTTAACCTGGAATTTAATTTTTTTTATCTTAGAAAATGGATGAATCTAAATCCTTTTCACTTAGTGTACGGCAAGATTGTGCATTTTTAGATCTGCCCTTTCTCATACATGTTCTGTCTTAAAGAAGAGGCTTTTAGAAATGGTAAATGCAGATCAGAAAAATATGCAGAACTGTATTTTAGAATAACTTCTTTTAAGTAAAAATAGGATGTCTTTTCATATAGCATAGATTAAATGTTTGTAATTAGGCTGTTTAAAAACATGCAACTCTTGTGAAGTAATACTTTGGTCTGTCACACCTACGCTGTGGTGCTTTTGTAGCTTTGTTGATGTATCTTCCAAAAACAATGGTGTTATTCTTTGTGTGTACCTGCAATATGGTAGCTTGCCTCAGTAAACTGCTATTGTGCCATGATATTACCATGTCTTTCTTAAACATGATCGACCATTCCCACGTTTTGTTTCCTAGGAATACATTCGATACTTGTGGCCCTAATGGCAGGAAAGGCAGAAGTGAGGTATAATCCCGCTGTCATACACCCTTCAGCTATTGCAGACCTCATCCGGGAACTGGGATTTGGAGCTACCGTGATGGAAAACTGTGGTGAAGGAGATGGAATTCTGGAACTTGTTGTAAGCTAGTAATTAAAAACAACCACCTTGGTCTTTATTACTTTTATCTATTGGGTGTGCTTGTATAAACATTAGCTTTCTGAAGTGTAAATCATATAATAGAGCTTAATTTAAAAAAAATAAAATATAAGAATACATCAGGTACATATCATGAACTATATCTTGTCCTGCAGACAGTGCTGGCTCACTGCTACACTGAAGTTGGAGATATAGAATCATAGAATCATTCTGGTTGGAAAAGACCCTTGGGATCATCAAGTCCAACCATCTACCCTACTCTACAAAGTTCTCCCCTACACCATATCCCCCAACACCACATCTAAATGACTCTTAAACTTATCCAAGGACGGTGACTCAACCACCTCCCTGGGTGGCCTGTTCCGGTGTCTGACTAGTCTTTCTGTGAAGAATTTCTTCCTAATGTCCACTCTAAACCTACCCTGTTGCAGCTTGAAGCCATTCCCTCTTGGTCTATCGCTAATTATCTGTGAGAAGAGACCAGCACCAACCTCTCTACAATGTCCTTTCAAGTAGTTGTAGAGAGTGATGAGGTCACCCCTCAGTCTCCTCTTCCTCAAACTAAAGAGTCTCAGCTCCCTCAGATGCTCTTTGTACAATTTATTCTCCAGACCCTTCACCAGCTTTGTCCTCCTCTGCACTCCCTCCAGCACCTCGATATCTCTCTTGTATTGAGGTGCCCAAAACTGGACACAATCCTCCAGGTTTGGCCTCACCAGTGCTGAGTACAGGGGGACAATCACCTCCCTACTGCTGCTGGCCACACTATTTCTAATACAAGCCAGGATGCCGTTGGCTTTCTTGGCCACCTGGGCACACTGCCGGCTCGTATTCAGCCGCTTGTCAACTAGACCCCCCAAGTCCTTTTCCGCCAGGCAGCTCCAGCCACACTTCCCCAAGCCTGTGGTTTTTTGATTACTCTGCCTATTGCAGGAATTACCTTTTTTTTTTTTTTCTTTTTTGTAGCTGAGTCTAGCTCAGTGTAGCCCAGCTCTGAGTTTGAAGAGCCAGCAGAGCTTTACCTTGTCTCTGTACTCTGTTTCCTCTGTATTGCTGTCATCCTCAACTAGAGAGCTCCATCTCACTCCTTCAAACCCCAGAAATACGCAATAAGTAATTCAGGATAGTCATGAGCATTCTTTCTTTTGCTACTTTTTAAGATGTGTTTACTGAGTAACCTGTGGTTTTGATAACAGGAAGGAACCTTTATTTTACAGGTGAGAGGAATGACATGTGCTTCTTGTGTACACAAAATAGAATCCACCCTCATGAAGACTAATGGTGTTTTATACTGCTCGGTAGCTCTTGCAACCAACAAAGCACATATTAAATATGATCCTGAGATTATAGGTCCTCGAGATGTTATACAAGTGGTAAAGGTAAGTTTCATGAAGACACAAAGCCTCATAAAATAGCCAGTGTTCTTTGAAGAGTTAGATACAGAAGAGAAAGGAAGACTATTAAAGGCAAAAAAAAAAAACCTGTCTCTCTTCTTCCATTTGCTGTCACCTTAGTGCAGGTTTCTGCAGCTCATATGTGTGCTCTGGCACAGAAGCAATGCTCTGTTATGACTTTGCCTAAGTTTTTTAACACAAGTACTAGGAAAGCTGGGCTGTGGTAGAGTTGAAGATACCAGCTGTAGGGTTGCAGGAAAATAAAGCCCATCCATGAGTACTGTACCAGGAGAGAGGTGAAATAAGATTCTTGGCTTTCTCCCTTGATCTCTCTACTTCTGGAATTCAGGAATAACCATTTTGGAAAGCCACATTTTAGAATAGCATTTTAATGTTCTAGAAAATCTGGTGTAGAAATCAACCTGCTTTTCTCTCTTTGCAAGGTAACTAAAAAGTAGTAACAATCGTATCAGATATGTTAATAAAGTAAATGAACTGTAAGACTGGCACCATCAATAATCTGGCAATAACTTTATATGGCACAAAGTGCCTTTAAAAATTGATTGTTCTCTTTTTTTATTATTATGCTTTTTTCCTTAGGATTTAGGTTTCACCACTTCGTTAGTCAAAAAAGATAGAACTGCTAGTCATCTAGATCACAAACAGGAAATAAGGCAGTAAGTATTCCTGAACATATTCAGATACTATAACATCTTTGAATCTTCTTTTTTTCATTAACAGTAAAGCTTTTTTGTTGTTTGGTTGGGGTTTTTTTTTTTTTGTTACTGTGTAGACTTGCTAGCTAAAATGTCCTAGCTGGTACTTGACTGCAAAACAATTATTTTTTTTTTCTTTTTTTTTTAAATCTGAGGTGGAAAAGGTCTTTTGTTGTGAGTCTCGTTTTCTGTATTCCTGTCATGGGGCTGATGATTTACATGATGGTTATGGACAGTCAGCTTGCAGATGCTCATGCGCATCACAACATGAGCAACGAGGAAATGGAGGCCCTTCACTCCTCTATGGTCCTGGAATACCAGCTCCTACCAGGATTGTCCGTTATGAATTTTGTGTCATTTTTACTCTGTGTGCCTGTACAGGTAAGTGAGAATATGACAAGTCCGTGTTGCTTTGGGTTAAGCTCTCAAAATGAAAGGCGATGAAGAAATTAAAGTTGAAAATTGACTGTAATTATGCTGATAGAAAATGCTTTTGAGGTTGTTGTGTGCTGCTGCTCTTGCCAAAATCCGTGGTCATGGGCAGGCCAGGCAGTGTAGAGATGCCTCGCTGCGCTGGTGGGCGCGGGGAGAAGCTGGTGGGATTGCCTGGAGGTGAGAAGACGTGCGAGTACTGTGGCAGAGATCCTAGCTCTCATCTGGAGCTGGAATTTTGTTTGGGAAGAGATGGAGAAGGCAAAGAACACAAATAAAATGGGTGCCTCCCCCTCCTATGGAAAGGCTACTGCTGTGTGTTAGGAATGTGTGTATAACATAGACCGATGCTCTTGTTACAGATATTTGGAGGCTGGCACTTCTATATCCAGGCATACAAAGCCCTGAAGCACAAAACTGCAAATATGGACGTGCTCATTGTTCTGGCGACCACCATTGCCTTTGCCTACTCCTTCGTTATTCTCCTGGTTGCAATGGCTGAGAAAGCAAAAGTAAATCCTGTGACGTTCTTCGACACACCTCCTATGCTGTTTGTGTTCATCTCCTTGGGCCGGTGGCTAGAGCATGTTGCAAAGGTAAGGAAAATAAAAGCCCGTGATAGCTACAAGCTGCAGGACACTAAGAATCATTTCGGAATGTTGTGTACCTTTAACACAAAAAATACCCCATTAAAAAGCTTTGTTTAGGTTCTTTTAACGTTCTTTATTGTAAAATCCTCTTCAGTAACTGCACTCGTAAAAATATGAAATGACTTAATATAAGTCTGTTTGCAGAAAGTATTTTCTTAATAGGGTAAATTGCAACATACATAGTTGTCATTTACCCAGCAATTTTTTTTCAATAGCATAGTCAGAAAAATATGAAAATTATTATTCTAGGGTAAAACATCAGAAGCACTGGCAAGACTAATTTCATTACAAGCTACTGAAGCTACTATTGTTACCTTGGGCCCTGATAACGTTCTTTTAAGGTATCTTGCTTTGTCATTTGCTTTTTCTGTTATTCCTTTTTTGTTGTTAATGTGCTTAATTCACAGAAAAATGTTACCATTCTATAGAATTATGAAGCAAATAATTTCAGATTTCCTGGCAGATTTGCCAGATATAAATGTTAAATTACAGAAGAATATAAGACTGCTCTGATTTGTTGTATTGGAATCTTGCTAATCTTTGCTGTGATAAAAAAAATAGTGGATTTTCTCAACTGGAAAGTAAATAAAATTATGATAAAATTATTGTAGTGCTCTTCAAAGTAGCCTTTCTTGTGACATTTTTTGTATATGTTAACAGTGTCAACCAATGGGGTTATGCTTTGTGTATAGTGACAACTGCTTTTGCCTGGGTAACTTCAGTTAACAATCTCTTATTAAAAACACTATACATCATTGTAGTGAAGAGCAAGTTGATGTCGAACTGGTTCAACGAGGTGACATTGTCAAAGTGATCCCAGGAGGCAAATTCCCAGTGGATGGTCGTGTTATTGAGGGACACTCTATGGTAGACGAATCTCTTATCACAGGTAAGCATTTGCTTCTTGCAAGTGTAAAAATGTTTTTCTTTAAACGTATGTGAAGGGAGGAAGTTGAAGCTGATGTTCTCCTTACTCTTCTGATTGCATGTTAGGAGTTGTTATAATATTGCTGAAAAATAAACTTAGTATCTGTTGTTGACCTTTCCTCAGGTGAAGCGATGCCCGTGACTAAAAAACCTGGCAATACAGTTATTGCAGGTTCTATTAATCAGAATGGATCACTACTGATTTCAGCAACCCATGTCGGAGCTGATACAACTCTTTCCCAGATTGTTAAACTTGTGGAGGAAGCCCAGACCTCAAAGGTAGGTAGAGCATTATCAAATTAAGCATATGAGTTTTGTTTTATCGTTTAGGCTTCATCATACCAAATCAGTTGAAGAGCAATTAAGATGGTTTAGATTTCAATTGCAGTTGCATAATGAAGTGTCTTGCTGAATAAGGACTTTGATATAGTCTACTGTTCCAAGTCTCATCGTCTTCTTAAGTAAATATGTAATTATAAAGTGTGGTATGCTAAGTGTGCTGCAAAGAGAAGCTGTGATTATATCTATGTCTGAAGGCATAAAAGGGAGTAAGCACAATGTTGCTGGAGCTGACGTGCCTTTCTCTGTCCTAGGCTCCTATCCAGCAATTTGCAGACAAACTTAGTGGCTACTTTGTTCCTTCTATTGTGGCTGTCTCTGTGGTTACACTTTTTGCCTGGATTATAATTGGATTTGTGGATTTTGAAATAGTAGAGAAATACTTTCTGGTAAGTAAGTCTTCTTAAACATCTCCGGAAATATTTAAAAAGTAGCCTACAAGTCTATTGGACTGCAGTGGTTCCCTTTCTGAATTACCCTTGCAGGCTGTTTCTGACTATAGATATTACATTAGCAGTAGTAGTATTTTATTTTTCATATTTAATTTTTTTACACTCTATCACTGCTATATTTATAGTTAAAGAGAATCTGCAGTAATTAATCACCTCCTGAAGTTAGTATTAAAAAAAAAGTTAATTAAAAAAAGTAAATGTTAAACATCAAAATGTCCCAGTTTCAATTCCTTCTCTGTGCGGAAAAGAAGTCCTTTGGGTCACAAGCTCCAGTTCTAGTTTTGTTAGCACAGCTCTGTGTAAATTCATCTTTGAAATCAGTGGAATTCATATTCATTACAGATGCCAGAGGTGGATCAGGATCCTAACTTGTACCTTAGGGTTGCTTAGCTCACAGGTTTCTTGGTTCATGACTATTTCTGATTAGAATTTATTAGTTTCCAGGAAAGCAATCTACATATTCTCTTCCTTTGTTATTGTATATATTGTTCACAGAGTATCTTTTATTACATTGCAACAGAAAGGAGTCGTTACACTGTGTGGTACTTTAGTTACGAAAACGTCCTACAAATAAAGCAGATCGCAGACATATGCAGTATAGAACAGAACTTGGGCATTAATTAGTCATTGATCTTAGCTTTTGTATAATTTGCCTGTGCTTTAGTTTTTAATACTTAAGCTTATCTATTTGCTGATATTATTTTTTTTTAACAACAAAGGCAAGGTGCAGTTGAATAGATTGTTTCTACTGTTCAACTTCTTCTATTACTAAAATAAACTTCTGTCCCCAGGGTTACAATAAGAGCATTTCTGCAGCCGAGGTGATAATCCGCTTTGCTTTCCAAGCCTCCATCACAGTCCTGTGCATTGCCTGTCCCTGCTCTCTGGGATTAGCCACCCCGACAGCTGTGATGGTCGGTACTGGGGTAGGAGCTCAGAACGGCATCCTGATCAAAGGAGGAGAGCCTCTGGAGATGGCACATAAGGTAAAAGATGTGGGTTATTGTGACACGAGCTTTAACGGCTGGTCTCGGAGGCATTTTGCCCATTGCTGCCTGAGCAGATGGTTATATCCACGTCTAGGCATTTTGCCCATTGCTGCCTGAGCAGATGGTTACATGCAGTCAGTGATGTGTGGTCAGTACACGGTAGTAAGTTTGGTTAAATTGGGTGGTTTTCTGAGGAAGCTATTCTTTAAAGTTTTGTTGGTTGAATGAAGTCTTCCTGTTTTGCTGCAGGTGAAGGTGGTTGTATTTGACAAGACAGGAACTATTACTCATGGGACTCCAGAAGTGACACAGGTGAAGTTTCTAGTGGAGGGTAACCAGCTACCACATCATAAAATGCTGGCCATAGTGGGGACCGCAGAGAGTAATAGCGAGCATCCTCTTGGAGTAGCAATAACAAAATACTGCAAGAAGGTAAGTTATTTATACAGGAAAGGAGTAGTTTGTGTCACAAAAGAACTCTCTTGTAGCACTTAATTGATGTATTTAGTTAGGAGAGCTGAAAATTGCAGAGCCACCTAAATCACTTAATGCCATACTAGCTGTGCTCAAACTTAATGTTTTGATGATTGGTTGAGTATTCCTCTGCTCTACTGGAGTTAGTTTGACTGCACTTTATTTTGTGGAGTTTGTAAATGTGGCATCCTTTTATACATTTCAAAATTTTCACAGTTTGCATCCTTTTTTCTTTAGGAACTGGACTCAGAAACCCTTGGGACGTGTACAGATTTTCAGGTGGTTCCAGGCTGCGGCATTAGTTGTAAAGTCACCAATATTGAAGCATTACTCTACAGGACAAATACAATGGTCGAAGAAAACAATATTAAAAATGTGACACTTGTGAAGATTGAGGAAAATGCAGATGAATCAGTGCAGCCTGCTTTGATTATTGATGCTGAACTGCCAAGTAAGCTAATTCCAGTTTATAGAATAAAATGGATAATTTTTGCTGTTGTATCTTTAGGATCCTTAAGAATGAGGTCACTCTTTTCTGCCCTGGAGAATTGGGCTTGCATGAAGGCACACCTGAAATAGCTGAAATAGTTTGTTTAATGCTCACACATCACTTGAGACGTTTTGATTAAATGCAGTTCAAAGTTACGTGTTGAATATAGGGCTGGAAAATCATATAGGAATTCTCTTTCAGCTCTCTCTCTTTTTACTTTGCTTCATCCCAAGTTATCATTTGCTAGCCAAAACTATGCATATTTGTACAGCTGACTGGTTTTCAATCAAGAACAGCTCATTGTTAGAACTTTCAACTATATTGAGCCGTTACATATAAATTAGAAGCACTGAGAAAGGGACTTGGTCCTTTGCTGTCTTTTGACCTGTGATTCTTGGTCCAGTGATGTGGTAACTACCCATTGCCAAAGATATGTTAGTGTCTGTCTTGTCAAGAACACGTGAAATGATTGGTGGGGCAGAAAATACTCAGAAAGACCTTCTTTTGTTTTGGATTCTCTGTAATGATGTTTCTGCGTATCTGGGAGAATCTGGATAGGAGTAGCTGCAGGGAACCTTCCTGGTTATCCGTATGATGGCAGGATTGTGTTTTCTTCCTTCAGCTACTCTGACTTCTCAGAAATACTCTGTTCTCATTGGTAACCGGGAGTGGATGAATAGAAATGGCCTCCTTGTTACAAATGAAGTTGATAAAGCCATGATGGAACATGAGCGGAGAGGTCGCACAGCAGTTCTAGCAGCTGTTGATGGTAAGTTCAGTGATAGCTCTTTTCTTTTACTCAGAGGTTGATTTGTCACTATTTAAACAGAAAGCAACAAGTAATAATGTCATAACAGCTAATACCTGAAGCAGAAGAATAGGATGAAAAGAGATCATTAACTAGTTTTATAACACTTTTATATGAGAAAGATGTCTTCCTGCCTTGTTTTAGTTGACAGGAGAGTTGGACGTAATGCAAAGACTTCAAAGACAGCAAAGGAAGGAAGGATATTGTTGTTGTTGGACATTCCATGCTTTGTATTGCCTTAAATGTTACTGCCCTGATACCTATCTCATTCTGCTTTTTACTGCTGATATTACTGATTCGGGAATTGGTCTTTCCGGGAAAAAAAAAAAAAAAGTTGTATTTTCTTCCTAAAGCAATGAAGACCTTTATTCCAAACACATTCTTTCTTTCTGTTCTTTTAGGAGTGCTTTGTGGCTTGATAGCTATTGCTGATACTGTGAAACCAGAAGCTGAGCTGGCAGTCCATACTTTGAAGAATATGGGATTAGAAGTTGTCCTAATGACTGGTGACAACAGCAAAACAGCAAGATCTATTGCCTCTCAGGTAAGCTGTTATATGGTGTTATGGTTTGAGGAACCCACAACAATGTATTGTTGTTTTGACAATTATTCTATCACCCAGTGACCCTTCTCCACCTGGGAAAGGGACTCAGGGAAAAGAAGGAAACATGAGGGTTGAAATATAAATAGATTTAATAGGATGAGATTAAATAATTAACAATAATACTAAAGAACCTGTATTGATCCCAGTGCCATATAAAACGTACAAGGATTACACTCAGCCCATTCCATCATTAGGGAGCTGTTTGCTCCCAGCAGGGGACAGCAAATGTCAGACACTGAGTGCTGTGGCTTTGGGAGGAAGGGAAGGGCTCAGGGGTCCAGCACTGGGCCAAGGAGTCCTCAGGATGGCAGCCATCAAGGGAGACAGAGAACTCCTCAGCAAACTTTCTAATTTATATTGGATGTGACGTTCATGGTATGAAATAATCGTGTTGGCCCGTCTGCACCAAGTGTCCAGGCCTCGCTCTTGCAAGGCTTGAAAACACTGGCACCTTGAATCCCACGTAGTCTGGCTGGCCATGAAGTAAATATTTTCACAAATGCAGACACTAGAGTCTTCTAAAAGTGCAGCTTTCCCAACCATTAGGAGATAAATTAGTCTTGTGTTGCCCAAACCAGGACATATGTGTGTTTGGGTTTGGAGCTTGCTACAACCCACATAGAAGAGGTGTGCTGTGTCATGTTGATATTGCTTGTGGCCAGCGTAGAACTGGTTTATTATGAAAAATGGTAATGTAAACAAAGTCTGAGTAAGGGGGGAATTAAAGAAGCCTTTTTGAATGGAAACAGCATCAACTTGGAATTCAGAGTATTTTCATATTAGCTGGGTTTGGTCTTTAGCTCATGAGTGATAACATGGATTTCAACCTTCCTAGTCCCATTATTAGAGGCAGAAGCTTTGATAGCTGGTAGAAAACCTGCAAGGCAGTTTTGTGCTTCTCTCTCTTTAGGTTGGCATCACCAAAGTGTTCGCAGAGGTTCTTCCCTCCCACAAAGTAGCCAAAGTGAAACAATTACAAGACGAAGGGAAACGGGTGGCCATGGTTGGAGATGGTATCAATGACTCCCCAGCTCTTGCCATGGCCAATGTGGGAATTGCTATTGGCACGGGTACTGATGTAGCCATTGAGGCAGCTGATGTGGTTCTTATTAAGGTAAGAAATAAGAGTGCTTCATTAAAATGATATGATAAGAGGGTTTAGAAGGCCCAGGATGTCTTGAGTGATTTGGAGCACTGCTGAGGTGTACAGCCTTCATAAGCCAGCAGAACTGGAGCAAAGAATTGTCTTTATGGGGTGATTTTTTTTAGTGTGGTGGTACTTATCCTATGAAGAAAACTTTCCCATTTTCTGGGTGCTACAGATTTTGGGGTAATGCAAGTTTGAGAGTGGGCAAAGGAGGAAAAAGTGACCTGACTTTAGCAAACATAAATTATATTCTGGTAACATACCACAGTACCTCCGAGGTTATAGTCACTTCTTACACATCAATGCCACCTTGACAGTAGCTGTGGTCAGTGTCCAGAGCTGTCCTGGGGGGTGCTCTATATATCCTTTGGATTACGATGACATCTGGAATAAGATTGGTGCCAATTGTATGGGCTCTAGGCAGACAAACCAGAGCAGCCCACAGCATACGTACTGCGTGTAGCTGTCACATCCAGTGTACAGTAGTTAGCTTTAACTGAGGGGTGTGATGATGCTACGTGTGTGCTTCTGTTCTTCTCTTTGACTTCTCCAATAAACGTGTTAACTTGCAGGATGACTTA
Organism: Calidris pugnax; assembly: GCF_001431845.1. NCBI lineage: Eukaryota > Metazoa > Chordata > Aves > Charadriiformes > Scolopacidae > Calidris > Calidris pugnax. Next base: position 12,854,171 of record NW_015090995.1, on the reverse strand, counting down.
ATGGATGTGGTAGCGAGTATAGATTTATCAAGGAAAACTGTGAAAAGGATACGGATCAACTTTGTCTTTGCTCTAATTTATAATCTCATTGGAGTCCCCATAGCTGCAGGTATGTGGCTGTTTCCCTGCAGTAACGAGGTTGTGCTCAGTGAGCAGAGGATTGCAGTGATTTGCTGTTGTGTGTAACAATGTCCATTTTCTTTATTTCTGACTGTCTCTGTCTGGGAATGTTGCAGTGGTGTATTTGTCAGCTGTCCTGCTGCCCCATGATGGCTATTACGGATTTGCTAAGCACATGAAAATAACTTCTAAGATAAAAGGTTTCTTGAATGAGCCTGATTCTGTGAACAAGCACTAAACTAAAATTCTATTTATTAACATATTGAAATGCAATTTCACATGGACAGTCTAATTTTACTTGTATGTGTTAATGTGGTCCTGCTCTGATCTTGTTGCTATTTTCTTTTTCTAGGTGTCTTCCTGCCCATTGGTTTGGTTTTGCAGCCCTGGATGGGATCTGCAGCAATGGCCGCCTCCTCTGTTTCCGTTGTGCTTTCTTCTTTGCTGTTAAAGATGTGAGTATAAACAACTTTGTGGTTTGTAATTTAGGTTTGAAGCTGAGATCTTTTGCTTTGAGTGGCAGAAGGTAAGTGTGGGACTACATCAGATTTCAAAGGTTTTTGAAGAACGGTTCAGGCAGGTCTGTGTTCAGCAGCAGTTGCTTTTGTTCTTGCTCAAGGAATCAGTTGGTCCAAAGCGCTTCAGACAGTAGTGTTTAAAAAAAAAAAAAACAACCACCACGTCATTTTTGATGTGAAGAGAAATGTTCAAATCAGAAGTGGGTTCAGGATAGAAAATTTCTTTGTCTATTTGTGAGGAATCTTGTCAGGACGTGCTGGGCTGTAAACACCATGCTGACACTGAGGATCGTTGCAGTCAGTGACCTGTGTTTTGCTGCTGCACTTTTCGTTGTGTTCTCGTTCCTCGCCCCGCGGGCAGGAGCAGTGTGGCACTGCCGTGGGAATGGTACCTTTTGCTATTCAGCTCACACACGGTGGTTCAGAAGAAGGAGGGTAGAAGATTTGGTAGATGAATGGAGTGGTCTGCTCTCAGTCGGTACATCTTGCCAGTATGTTTTGGGGATGCTCGGCACCACCGAAGCAGTTAAACGAGGAGTGAGGCGGGTCAGCTCCTACCTGTTCTTCCACATCCTGGCCAAAAAGCACTGAATTAGTTTCTGGTTGCATAGTAGCTTTGTAAAATCTGAAACTTTCATCACCGTATCATTGATCAAATTATAAATGTCTCTGGCTTGTGCATGATCATAGCACATAGGCTAGTCTCTTTCCATATTTTAGTGTACTTTACTTCAACCCCAGATGCATTGTCATCTGTTGTTTTTTCCTTCCTTAGGTACCAGAAACCAAGTGCTGAGAAACTCGAGTTCCGGGCTCGTGGCCAAATGAGGCACAAGAGCCCATCGGAAATCAGTGTCCACATTGGAATTGATGACACTGGGACAGGCTCTCCTAAACTGAGCTTAATGGATCGAATCATCAATTACAGTAGAGCCTCTATAAATTCTCTGTTTTCAGACAAGCGTTCGGTGAACAGCATCGTTCTTAATGAACCAGATAAGCATTCACTTCTGGTGGGAGATTTTGGAGAAGATGATGACACAGCATTATGAAAGACTCGTCCCTCCCACCCCGGCCCAGTGAAAAAAACCAACCCTGAAGCAAAATGACAAAACAACCAAAACAGCTGTCTAGAAGTCTGTGCGTGTACTGATCATTTCTGGAGTTCTTTTCAGATGTATTTCTTCTTTAATGTAGAAAGTTAGTTTTTGCAGTGACTTTCCAGGGTTGTCTTTTTTTATTATTATTTTTTTATTTTTATTTTTTTTAAACTAGACTTACCAAAAAACTGGTGCAGGGGCTGTTAATGCTTGCAAACAGGGCTGTGATACCATTCCATGAAACTTGCAGTGTAGCATTCTTTTTGGCAAAATGTCAAAATATGATTAAGGAAACTAAGGAACCAGAAACCTATTTCCCAGCCTTAATAATAGGCTGCTTTGTGCATAGTCAAAGTTAGTACTGTGTTAAAAAAATCATAAATTACTGCATCTGCAAAACACTGAAGGTTCTGTGCAGACAGACGTGCCTTACTTCAAAACTTCCAGGACCCTCTTCTTGCTATGGCCTGTGCCTGCCTTCTACCAGAAACGGCTCCTCTCAAATGCCTTTTCTTCTTACAAACATCTGGTTCCAGCTCTTCACACTCCTGACTTCAAATCATCTCACCGTTCATCATCTGGATTCTTGTGAGGCAGGAATGGGAGCTTTTGGGTTTGCTTTGTTAACAGCATTACCCACGTTTAAGTCTCTCTGTCCATGCCCCGGTACACTCCTGCTACTGTGATTGTCTGCTTGAATGGGCTGGGAGGTTTGCACATTCCCAGCCTCTCCTGTGCCAAGAACTTCTGCGACATCTGAATAAGATATGAATGTGATGTGGTATCAGCCAAAATGTTTAGCTTTTAAGAAGGCAGCAATGTAGTTAGTGCTCACTACCAGTATTACTAACACTCCTTAAATGAACCAGAACAGTTTGGACTGGCGACACGTAGACTGCCTTTAAAATCTTTACAGTTCAGTCTCGCAGAATTAATTGTGTCAGATACTGCACTAACACCAGTTGCTTGTAAAGATAAGTTAACTGTCTGTGGGACTGACCAGGAATGGTCCAGAGTCCACTCCATAGATTGATCCAAACCTCCTTTTATTGGGATGTTCGGATCCAGGCTTTGGGAATTAAGGCAGTCTTCATTTGTTACTGAACTAAAATACCAAAATGAAGGTTTTGATCATTAAATCATGAATATTCTCAATGAGAAATAAAGGTGTTCATTGCCCAGTAGGTAGCTACCTGTTTGTTACTTAATAAACCTTGTTTTTTAAATACTCTGCTGAGACAGCTTTCTGAAGCAATTACTAGGTTCAGTTGAATTACAATATAAAACACAGTCCATGGTGTAAATGTGCAATTCCAGTTTGTGTTTGTAGAGGAGAAATACTCAGTCTGGAGTATGATAAAGAGATCTCCATAATGTTCTAGTTTTGAATATGAAGTCTGAAGTCAGTGTATAGATTGTGTATGTAAAAAGTCTTAAGTAAATAGCTTTTGCATTTTATCTGAGAACTACCAGAAAAATACCAATGTATGGAAACAGAAGAGTTGTGCTATGGAATATGTTGTTAGTAAATCAGTGTACTGGCTGTGTTGCAGTGAGGAGAACAACATCATTCGTTGCTGCCGCTAGTTTAAAAAACAAAATATTTATGTTGCAGGATTTACGTTCTTAATATCTCTACATCAATATAGATTATTTTTTTAGATTAGATTATGTGCTATATAGCTATATGTATATATTGTAGTGTTAAGAAAAGCTGAGGTATGTTTCTGCAAAGCCATTCCGTAAGATGTTGTTCTTGGTTTTCAGTGACAAAGCTGTTTCTGACAAAGCAGATAATTACCTAAAAACTGTTTGATCATATTGATGGGATTTTAGTGCTTCACAACCATGCAGACTGTTTCCAAAGATTTCAGTTTTCTTGTGTGTGTGTTCTCATTCTCGGTGGTGTTCTTGGCGAGATTCTGCAGATGAAGGGGAAGTATTTTACATATTATTATTTTTTTGTCTGGATTGTGCTGGCGGGTGGTCTTAATTGTGCTGTGAAGACACGAGGCAGATCCTAGCATGCTCCCAGGCGGGAGCTTCGCTACTGCAGGTGGTGGTTGGGGCATGTATGGCTGGAAAAGACAGACATCGTGCTCTTACTGCAGGAAATAGAGTAGTAATTTAGGCTTAAATTCCTGGCTGGCAGACAAAGCAGCATGAAGAATTTGTTAAATTCTTTCCAAACAGATTTCCAGAGCACTTGGCTTCGGCTTTTTGTTGTCCACATTCTAGGTAGGTTGAATGTTTACAGTGGAATGCTGGCTTGAGCACCAGCTTTTTCCCAATATAGATGTTTTTTCTAGGCTTTCCCATTTTCTGTGAAACCCAGCACTTGATCCAGTTACAGCAAAAGAAGGCTACTTTTGAAAAGTAGGATACTTTATGAGATACAGAGGTGATTATTGGGGAATAAGGAATAGCACTGGCTGAGAGTGGATGGCAGCTTCTGCGTGCAGTCAGAGGATCAGACTCTAGAGAGAGGAGGTAACTAAGCTGAAGACCAGTGTTAGCCCGAGAACGAATGGTATAAGGTGGCTGTGAGAAATGTAGGTTTCAATTCAGATGAACCTTTTAACTACAATGGCTGTTATGTTCTGGGACACCTTCTGTCAGAGCTGCTGCGGGTGGAAAGCAGATTGCAAGGCTTGTGTGAAGTGATGCCAGGAGAAGCAGTGCTCAGGACTTACTGACCCACAAAGTCCCTTTCAACCCACTTTTCCTCTTTAGAAAAATCTGTCTGGACTTGTCTTTTGAACTTGAATTTCATACACAGTGTGTTTGGGGAATGTATAAGCTGATCAAGAAATTCAGAGTCCAGATCTTCGAAAATAGGTTGTCTGTCCAACACCTGCCCCAAAGGTGTGCTGTTGACTTACAGAATGTTTATCATGTGATTAAAATACTCTATAAGGTGCTTTATGTTGAAGAACCAAAATATTTTTAAGTTTGAATGTGCAGTGCAAGTGAAATAATGTGGGAGCTAAACATTTTCCCAAGTGTAAATGTTTTAATATGTAAATATCTTACTCCTATTGGAGACAGTTTGGATTCAGGAATTTAAAGTATCACTTGGAAACACACAGTTACAAATGAAATTATATATTACTAGTTTGTCTATTTTATTGTTTTCTGTAACTAGTATTTATAAAAGCTGTGCTCTATTTAAAAAAACAAAGTACATACGCTCAAGGCTTTAAAAATTGCTCTTTGAATCTTACCAATAAACTTTTAGAAGAGTAGACACTTGAAATTTTATATAAAAAAGAATGTGAAACTGAAGAAACAATGGAAGCGAGCAAGCATTTTTATTTATTAAAAACTATGTTTATTTTTTGCTTAAAACAGAACTTCCAACAAAATGTTTTAAACTTGAGATTTTTTTATTAGAGTTTTGGTATGAAGAACAGAGAAATGAACGCTGTTGTGGAATGTTAATTCAGTGCTGTTACATTTCTTTACATCTAGAAATGTGTAGTCTCACTTCCTATTCTTTTAAGACTGTGCCTCCATCATTGTAATGACAATTATAGGCTATATAATAAAATGTAACATCCAAAGACTGGTTTAAATGACGTTCCATGATGTCCTTTAAATATTCCTTTTGCTGACTTAACAGACATTTATTGCCAGCTGTGCAAAATCTCCCCCCATTCCTTCCCCAGCACTGTTCAATTAAAAGGCTGAAGTCAGCCCCTCGGGGAGGGACAATGTGGGGTGGCCCAGCAGGAGCCCCAGATGGGCACGTACAGGGCAGGGGTTCTGAAAGCAGCTTTGGGCCTCACATGCACTTCATCTTCCCCGGGTAAGAGCTCCGAGTGAAATGGGGAAGGTGGAGCACTGTGGCTTTTTGCTTTTCAGCAAAAGGCAGAGGGTCAGGGTTTCTTACGTGTTTCCAGCTCCGCTAAACTGGGTGGCCCTGAGGAAGACACTCGGCCTACATGAAACTGTAGGGCTGCTGGCAAGTGGTGGTGTGAGGGTTGGGAAACTCTGAAATAATCCTCACGTGAAGAGCATCGCTGTGTTACAGAATGGTGGAGCAAGCTGAGGCTGGAAGAGACTGCTGGAGGTCATGTAGTCGAAACCTGACAAAGCAGGTGAGCTGCAGGACTGACACTTTTAATACCTCTGCAGCCTCTCCGGGGACTCTGCCCCAGTGGTCAGTCGCCCTCACAGTAAAACAGTGTTTTCTTACATTAGGATGACATTTCCTGTGTTTCAATTTGTGCCTATTGCCTCTTGTTCTTTCACGGGGCGTTGCTGAGGTGAGAAGTGTGGCTGAAGTGCAGTGGTTTATTAGAGTTTTGATATGAAGAACAGAGAAATGAATGCTGTTGCCACTCCGTGTCCCAAAATAAAGCACCAAGCGTTGAGTGGGGAGAATTCCACGTGAGTGTTCCTGTGTCATTCTCCTGGAGATGACCAGGCCAGGCCCCAGTAATCATTTGGGTCAAAATCTGGCTCAAATCTCCTGCCAAAGCCTAGATGCTATCCTGGGCAGCGTTTGAAGCAATGAGGAGCAGTAACAGGAGGAGATTCCCTTCTTAGCTCCCCAGCTGAGCTTGTTAGAAGAGGTCCTGGCAGCCTGACTGGTCCCCAGGCTGTGGTCTCTGATGGCCAGGGTGTCTCCAGGGGCTTTCTTCCTTCAGTTTGTTACGATAGGTAAAAGGTGTGAAACCACAACAGGGTGTATATTTTTGAGTTTTCTAGAAGCATCTCTCAAGCATTTTAAGTAAACGATGACTGAATACTCCAGTATGCCTTTGAGCTGGTTTTCTTGTGTTTGTTTATTTATTGAAATAAAAATAACCCCTGCTCTATCCAAAACACTTCTTGTTCCCTGTGTTTGCCAGGCTCCTCTCCTGGCAAACTCCTCTCCTCTATGCCTTATACCTGTACCCAGGTAGATGGGCCACGCTGGCTTCCGGAGTCTCATGGTGCCATTTTCATTGTATTGCCAGAAGAACACTTCCTTTCTTTATTTTTCTGGATTGCTCAGGCTGGGGTCTTGCGAAGATTTGCTCCCTCTCTTGGGGCCTGAGCTCATCTCTGTCTGGGGCTGAGTTGGTCTCACTTGGAGATGGTGCAGGGATTTTTAGTGTGATGATGCATGATGAAGACCTCCCCTGGTGCTGTCTCCTTCCCTGGCTGAGGTGACTCTCTGCTTGGCAGATCCTGCTGCTCTAGGGGAGAGGCTGGGAGAGCGTCCCTGAGACTGCGCTGCCCGGGAGTGTGAACAAGGAGGTGAGTGTCTGAGGCCAGCCCTGAATGAGCGAAGCGTGGGAGATCCCACAGGCTATACAGACATGCTTAGTGACCACTAATTTTAGGCAGATTGAGTTTTGTTTTCACTTTCCAAGATGAAGAATTTTGCTTTCAATCAAAACACACCCATGTAATTTCACCATCTTGGACTGACTCTCACTGGCCTAATGTGCCCCAACAGGTGTGGAGACCTGCAGCTTTTAGCACTCGCGGTTTTGAAAATACAGGCTTGTTGCACAGAAATAGTAACCAAAACATTTAGGTTTGTTTAATTTAGGCCTTTAGTTATTTTGGATTAAGAGTGTGTGTGAGCCTTCTTGTTTCAAACTGAAGACTATTTTTTGCTATGACTGAATTTAAAAAGAAAATAAAATAAAAAATCACTAATCACTAGAGCTTTTTTTTTAAATATATATATCCAGCTAGAGTTTTGCAGCAGACTGTTCAGTGAAGTGGATCCAAAGCACGTTAGTCTGCAGCCTCAGGCTTCTGACAGTGTGCACAGTATGGATCCATACTTGCCGTGTAACTCGTGTAAGGAAAGTTTGACTAAAGCCACAGAGTCTCCCAAGGTACAAAACGCGTCTTAGCCTCGGTTAGAATAAGAATGAACGACTGTTTTCTAATAGCTTTTGTTTTTCAGCAGCTTTATAGTCACAAGCTAAAATGGAATAAAATAGGCTAAGTGAAAGTGTACTTTGAGATCTGGAAAATCATTATATTTTGAATCTTACAGAAAACAGCTAATTTTCATGGGTCAATCCAAACTGGTCATCCAAGCTGCAGAGTCACAGTAAGGTATCATGCATCAGCAAACCAGGCCTTTATACCTACTGCAGGGAACACAGCTGTATATCCAAATTGCCTGATGTCACTGGTGGTGCTAAGCATCTTCCATAATTGAAAGTCTTTTGTCTAACCCAAAATAGCATTTCTGGCATCTTGGCATGAGAAATACCCAAGCCAAGTAGGTACCCTGACGTGAAACTGCACAACCTCTCTGAACAGAAACCTCACCAGATTAACACATCTAGATTTTAAGATTATCTCAACTGAAGGTTCCATAGTTTCAGGTAAAACCACTGATTAATCTGGAGGACTCTAATCTGGATTCACTGAAATATTTATAGCAACCTGTATTTGAAAACAAAAACCAAAACCAACCAAAAAAAAAAAAAAAACCTATAACCAAGCAAATAAAAAGCTCATTAAGTATCCAGGAATTCCCAAACTCTGTGTCAAATACTCCTGGGACAAGATGCAATACAAAAATCTCTGCACTCATCTGGCCAATATACATCATCTGCGACTGAAGTGCACTGTACGTGTACGTGCTCAGATGCAAGTAAAAAAAGACAGTGTGCATAGAGTAGGATTCTTTACCATTTTCAGTTTAACCCCCCATCCAATTTTATACTTGGGCAGACCCAAATCCCTGCATTCCCTGCTAATGTCAGAAATGAGATTGTATACAATTGCATACAATTTTTGCAGGTGATAGGAGCAGCCAAGAGACGTACACATTTATTCTCTGGCTACAGCGGCGCTACAAGCTTAGAATTTTGCCCATGCTTCAGGCAGTCTTTTTCACAGTGCCAGACTGGCTGCTCAAACTTCATATCCCAATAGATGATTAAAAGGAAGAACTGGGAAGGATTACAAAAACCACACAAAGCTGGAGCTGGTGAGAACATATGGGTTTTGTGTTCACGTAGACTTTGATCTTCAGAGCAACAGTAAGTTTGTGGCTATAAATCTTAAATTTTTTGCCTAATTTGTTATTAAATTCCAATGCTCCTACCTGATAATGCTCAGGGTGCAGAGAGTGCTTTATAATCAGACATGGAGGCAGAGGCCTTGCCTTGCCCTGAAGGGCAGAGAAGTTTGCCAGAAGGTAACTCCACCTTTTATTTAGGATAAAAAGGCGAAACTTAACCTTGTGCATGCACACTGTAACAAATCCTTTTTAATGTCTCTACCTCTCAATCTTTGCTAATTCCAGAGCCACAGCTGGCTGATAGTTCAAAGAGTACATAAACAAATGCTCCCTGCTGTAAAATGCTCAAGTTCAAAGTAGGCACGGTCACCTACGGAGGTGAACTCACTAGACATCCGTGGCAAATGCACAATAGCCTGAAAATAATGACATCTCCTGAATCAGTGCTTCCTCCTGTCTCCTCTCTTTTACTTGGTGCTGGCAGAGCTTTTCAGTGGGGTGTCACCTCTGCAGCCTGCCTAGCCCAGAGCACCCAAACTTTGGTTTGTGCTGTTAAGGAACTGCCCTCATTAAGGAGGCATGAGAGAAATTGATGAGGAAAAAGACAAGATCTGCTTATTCCTCCAGTGCTCAGTGGTTTGGGAACCAAGCAAATTACAAATTAACAAAGCAGACTTGTAAGTTCCAAAGTTTAAAATAAGGACATTAAAGAAATACATTTAAATACGATAAAGTGGAAAGCTTATGAGGCGATAAGGTAACTAGAAATACAGAAAGAATACAGAAAGAACACAGAAAGAGCACCTGGCAGGGTTTTGGGGAAGAATTTTCTTGCTGAGAAGCAGAAAAAAACCCTTCCTTGGACCTTGCAGGAACCATGAAACCACAGAGAAATATTGGTAGCGCGTTAACATTTCCCAGTCAGTTCTCAGCCACTTTCCCCTAGAGGGCCCTGTTTATTAAAAACTGCAGAAACAGCATCCACTTCGTGCCCCAAACCACGCTCACCTCTGGTTTAGTCTGTTCACTGAATACACAGTTCAATGGCAAATCTATCAGGAAGGCTTAACTGGGGATTTATTTTTTTATTAGTTGGTGATTATTGGTAGACTAATTTGTTACCCATTTTTTAAGTATTAGAAATCTAAAGCAAAAGATAGGAGCCAATTGCATTAAATATAGATAAATGTGGAGTTAAGAGTGATAAGGGGACAGGCTCATTATTAAGACTATTTCTCAGCCTCCCTCCTGAACTTTCGTCTCTCTCTCTCAAGAATGCTCTCTTATCTTTCCTAAAAGATATGCGTGCTTGAATATTGCACTGCTGCACGGAGAAAAAACTTAGAACTTGTGATGAAGCCTGTTTGTAAGTAGAAGCTTAAAATGCAGAGGGTGGTTATAAAAGCAGGGAGTTTCTGAAGACTGGGTCATACGACCCAGATGAAGATGCAGATTATTTGTCTCCAAACCACAACCCTTCAGTTTGATTCATATAAATATGCAGGCCAGTGCACCAAAGCCTGTGATCTGTCTCAACTTGCCACAATCCCATTCCTTTTGGCGAAACAAAGCAGGCAGGATCGTGCAGGTGATGGCTATATCACTCTAAAGTACAGCTTCTGTTTTTTATTCCTAGAAATTACTTCCTAGGATGGTCACAGGTTTTAATGCCAGATCCTGGTTTTTTTTTTATTAGCAGCCCTTTGCCCTCCTGGCTTTGTTGTACTGGTTAATTTAAAAGTACAGGTTTTGAACTGTTCGCATGGGCTTTTTTTCTGTCAATATTTGCAGTATATTCTAAATATTTCACAACAGGAGGGAAGGACAGAGAGGTGACTCAAACATGGTAATGAGCTTTGAGTCTCGAACACGTGTCTGTAATACTTCCCTTTTCTTTATAACTTCTTTATAATGCACAAATTCTGGTGTCCTGGCCATATCCCCTCTGCAATTATGTTCTGCACTGCAAGTTCTCATGTGACTTTCTCCCTATTCTCCTACCTCATCTTCTTCACCAAAAAATGGAGAAAAAGCAAGCAAGCATAAAACCAGAGTACACCTTACGAACTATGGCTGCAGTTCTGCCCAAAACAATAGGTTCTTGTAACTCTGCTAAGCTTTTCATTTCAGATGACTAGACTTCTTATACAATACTCTACTAGCCTATTATATTATATAGTTGTAGTGGAGTTAGTCCTACTGAGTATTCTTGGTTGTTATAACTTACTTATTTTCATTTATGACTTGTTCAGCCCTTTATTCCTGAATGCCCTCTTCTAACTGGGGATTAGCAAGTGTCCCACTGTCCCCTCTCCTCAGGCAGCTTGGTATCTTACATTACTGTGGCTGCTCAAGTTACTCTGTTCATGCCACACACCGTGACATTTCTCCTCCAGAGTTTTTTACCCCTATGAGGTGGCACACAAGCTTTTTAAAATAAAGCCTTGTGCTAATGAATGAATCCATTTACTGGGGAAAGTAATAGGTGATGCAAGGATGCGGTTGAGGACTGCAGCTGAAAAGAGCCTCCCTGTCTGAGTCAGCCTCAAGGAATCTAACCGTTGCCTTTGAAGAAAGCAGCATAGCACAAAGTGAAATGGGGAGAAGGAAACATATTAATTTCAGAACAGTAAAGTAGTTACAGCTCCCGTGGATCTGGAGTACCCCTTCCTTCCCCAGAGTTCTTTAATGTGAGCGTTTGTTCACCTGCTGTTGTTTGTGCTTCAGGCTCTAAGAGTAAAAGCAGCTCTTAGCAGCCTTGTGTGTGCACAGGCAATCCCTGCTCCTGAGAGAGCTTTTTTGCTGAACTAACCCTGGAACAGGATCCAAAAATAGATCCCAGACTCTGGGAAGGCTGGATTCGGGACCAGTTTAGGATTTGACTCCTGGGGCTTGGGGGAAGTTGTATCAGCATCAATACTCCCACATGTTCCTGGCCACAGGTGATATTGCAAGGGCTGTCCAGGTCCTCTGGTTTACAGGGGCCCTGCTGGCTATTGCAAGTTCAGGGCTGGTCTGCTAATTTGCAGGAGGGGCCCTTGTATACACTCCAGATTTACTCTACAGTCAATATTGAGATCATTTTGGATCTAATTTAATTGGATTTATATCTATAGATGATAAACTCGGGAGACACGCACTGATATGCTAAGGTGATGCTTGCCTGGTCTTCTTCATCCTAATAGGTGACCACCTAATAGGTGATTTTACATCACCTGTTGGTTTGTTCCCACTTGCGTCATTTCAGCTCTTATTGCTGTTGGGATTGCCATAAAACTTGGGTAAACTGATGTCTCTAACCTGTCTTGGAGGCCCATCCAGGCTTTTCCGAGCCTTCTGACGAGTCTTGAGGTAGGAAGCTCCTGCTCTTCTGCCCCAGAGCCCACGCAGGCTGGATGTTTTCATCTATTTGTGTGCAACGCATTAGTTTGGCTCTCTACGTGCCTTTGTACTTTGGTTCTTCAAAGCGCATGCTTGTTTTCTTCTGTTTTGCCTGCGCTTTTTTGACTGTTGTAGGCTATTCCTCTAAGTTTGGCTTTCCTGTCAGAAAAAAAAAGATTTTGTCAGGCACTCAGCTTGCCATCACCATTTTCTCAGCACTGTCTGCATATTTAGTGAGTGTGGCAAAAAAAATAAACCTACCAGCAAACAGAAAAGCCTAGCTGTCCTACAGGTAAAAGTCAAAAGACCATGAGCTCCTTTTCTATACAACATACAGTCTGCTGCATTGCATTATAGACTATGCATATGTATGCATACATTGGGCTAGGTGATTTTTTTACAAGCTGTACTTCTGAAAAAGTGTATCCCTTTAAACAGTTGGTTTTTTTCCCCAGTTGTCTTGAAAAAGATGCCTCTATCTAGGTCATTTAAATATATCCTGGGTGTTGTCTTTTAGTTTAGATGGCAGACACATGTATCAGGTCCACAGGCATCTGTCTTTGAGGGATCCCCATAGACTGACAGACATCCAACATTTATGGATAATTTACCCTCAGATAAGACCCAGAGCTATTAATTTGGATCACAAAACCATCGAATCATTTTGGGTGGAAGGGACCTTTAAGATCACCGAGTCCAACCATTAACCTAAGACCCCCAAAACCACCACTAAACCATGTCCCTCAGCACCATGTCTACCCGTCTTTTAAATACCCCCAGGGATGGTGACTCAACCATTTCCCTGGGCAGCCTGTGGCCTGACAACCCTCTTGGTGAAGCAATTTTTCCTAATACCCAATCTAAACCTCCCCAGGCACAACTTGAGGCCATTTCCTCTTTTCCTATTGTCTGTTACTGGGAAGAAGAGACCAACCCTCACCTGGCTCCAGCCTCCCTTCAGGTGGTTGTAGAGAGCGAGAAGGTCTCCCCTCAAACCCCTTTTCTCCAGGCTGAACACCCCCAGCTCCCTCAGCCTCTCCTCACAGGACACCTGGTCCAGATCCCTCACCAGCTTCCTTGTCCTTCTCTGGACATGCTTGTCTAGAAATTGGAAACAAAAGAGGATTGAGTGAAATCAGATCAAGTACTTATGGAGGAAACAAAACAAATAGCTGAATATTTCCAAAAGCTGGAAGAAGAGTATTGCTGTGGGACTGGGCAGGTTTCCATTACCTGCAGGAACTGCTGTGCTGTGTTTTCCAGAAAGACCATTGTGTATAACGCGCTTGCAGATTTATGTTTAATTCTACAGTCAAATACATTTTTAAATTGGTTCCGGATCGGAGGCTGCCCTGGGCCCGGCAGCACGGTGAGGGCCTCTTCCCGCCCCCAGCGCCTCTGAGGCGGCGGGCGGCTCCGTGCGGGACGTGACCGGGCCTCGGCGGGGGCGGGCAGGCCGCCGACGGGCAGGTTACTCGACCAATAGCAATGCGCGGCGGGCGGCGCGGCCCAATCGTTGAAGGGCAGGGGCGGGGCGGACTGGCTGCCGGCGGCGCTGGCGGTCGCTGCGGCAGAGCGCGGGTGGCGGCGGAAGAGAGCGGAGCGTGAGTCGGTCTGAGCCAGGAGCAGCCATGTCCCTCTCCAACAAACTCACCCTCGACAAGGTGGATGTGAAGGGCAAGCGGGTCGTCATGAGGTGAGGAGCTGCGGTTCGACGCGTGTTGAAGGGAGGAACGGCCCGTCCCGGTCGTTCCCGTGGCCGCCGCCCCTGGTGCCCTTGTCCCCAGGGGCGGCCCTCAGCACTGGCCGGGCCCCGTCGGGAGAGCGAGAGGCCGCGGGGGTGGAGGGTTGTCTCCCGGGGATGGAGAGGGGTGGGGGGCCGCCCGCGGCCTCCCGGGGCCCGGCGGGCCTGACTTATGCCTCCCCCCGGCGCTGGTTCCGGGCCGGCCTTCCTGCAAACCCAAAGCGCCTTACAGTGAAAAACTGGAAAAGCGGCTGCGGTCAGTTCCCCAAATAGAACAGTAATTCTTTTTGCAATGAGTCCAGTCGCGGGTATTCAGCGCGTCTGGTGTAAAACCCTAAAATGGGAACTCGTGGCTTATTTATGAAACATCAAGGCCTGCTGAAAGCCTGGTGTTGGAATTGCTGCCAGATACTGGAAGATAAGGGCACATCCTGCTCGAAGTACTCTTATTATGGGATTCTTTGTCCAAGGTCAACGTAATATGACTAATAAGTGGCTGTTACTTTGCTCGGTGAGTAGGCAGTTATAGCAAAATTACAACTTCTTTTTCCTGTAGTCTTGTCTCAGACAACTTGATCTTTTTATCTTGTCTCTCAGTCGTCTTATTTTGAAGTAGTTCCCTAGAAATTTGATTACCAGAAACTAGCTCCCATAATGAGTACTGAAGAAGCTGGCTTAGAATTTGCATGCACTTCCTAAAGCTGGTACAACAAAAGATCTTTTTATCTTTGTAACAAGTGTGAGGTTTTTGCCATCTGACTGTTTTTTCCTTTTCTGAGTTGTATTACAGCCCTGTGTTGGCAGCGGGTGGGTTAGCCAGCTCTTAGTCTCTGATAGTTTAATGGACGATCTGCCTTTGCAGTTCTGTGGTGGGCTGCTAAAACCCAGTGAAACAGCAGATGACGTACCAATCTTTGTGTTTCCCGCCTGCACCTCATTTCCTTGAAAAGAGTCACCATGTGCTCTCAGTACTAGTAAAATTAATACTGTTTTTTTTCTCCTCATATTCATCATAATTTTGGCATACTCATAACCTGCTTATCTTCCAGTCCTAATGCTGAAGAAAAGTTGGCAATGGGGAGGAGAAAGGATTCAAGGGGAGCTCAGATTTCAGTTTTCGTGCAATAGGGAATAAGGGTGAGCTGGGTTTTTCTTTTGTAGCGCTGATGCCTCTGTAAAGCAAACAATTCTTTTTTTTTTTCTCTCTCATTTTAGAATAATAGCACGATAATGGTGCTCTTCTTTCCCCTTTCTAGAATTAGTCCACTGTACTGTGAGGCTGCCAGTTCAATTTCTTTCTGCTCAGCTACTCCTGTTCCGCTGGCAGCTTTTGTTGTTCTTTCCATCTGTTTCTGGTGCTGAGCAGGCTACAAGAGAAATCAAGCAACTTCCTGAATTATGTTGCTCTTTAATATAGATACAGAATGATGAAGGTTAAACTGTAACAGCATATTTCACTTTCCTTGCTCTGATACGCTGTTACAGTTGGTTAGATGTTCCCTCCCGTAATTCTGTGAGTAATTTCTGCCTTTGCTGTTACGCAACACAGCTTCCTGGGGCTGCTTGTCAGCACATGGGCACAAGGTATGCTGGTGAGAAACGGCTGATGAAACTCCTCCCTTCCATCCCTTCATCCGGCATGAGTAGGGAAGTTACTTCTTGATCCTCCTTAGGTCTTCCAGTGGGAATGTGGTAAAGCCACAGCACTGGGGTACAGAGGCATTAAAGCTGCAGAGAGCGGAAATTTGAAGTTGTAGGCAACAACTGGACAGCTTCCTTGAGCCTGCCCGCTTGCTGTAGTGGTCCAAGTATTTTAGAGGCCTCATTAGAGATCACAATGTCAATTTTCATTATTTGCCTCCCTTCCCTTGGAAGCCCCTAGTTGCTAATCATGTTGTTTAAAATGAAAAGGTTGTGGGGAGCTTGTTCAGTCTCAGTTTTATTTCCTGCTTCAGCATCATTGCTACTGCAGTCATGAGCGTTAGGATGTATTGGTGGCACAGCTTTACTAAGTTATTCAGCAGATGTTTGTTCTCCGTTTGTGTTCTGTCATTACAAGAAGCAATGGCTAATAATATACTGATTTCAAAACAGAACTTATGTATAAGACTGCTAAAAAAGTTACTGTAATTGTAACATTGCTTTTCCAGCTAGCACCTTTACTGGCAGGTTCCCTCACTTTTTGTAAAAGGTATTCGTTGAGTATTTAATGTTATTTCTTTTTTCTATTTTTTTTAGGGTTGACTTCAATGTTCCAATGAAGGACCACAAAATAACCAACAATCAAAGGTGAGCCATAATTTCCATTCCAGGTGGAAGCCCCAAAGAATGTTCTTGCTCTGATTTTAGCCCAATTGTGTTAGCAGCACCTGCAGTGCTGCCATGATGAAGCTGTCATTGCTCATACTGGAATACTAAGGTGTCTCAAAGTCCAGCAATTGTTAATTAAAACCCTGTAGCTATTAGCAAACTACACTATCTACAAGGCTGCTTCTCACCATAGCTGCAAGTCCCTTAATTGTAGAGATTCTAAACTTCATTACTTAAATGTGGATGAAGTGTTATGACCGTTTCACAACCACGTCTCTTTGGCTGTGTGTGAAAACTTGCTGTATTTGTTGGTAGTATACAAAAGACTTTCTGCGTCCTGGTTACCCTGCGGTTGTGTGAGCTCGTTGGTTAATGTCAGAAAAATTGTTCTAGTGCAGTGTATGAAGACACAGGGTTTAGAAAGTGATATCAAATATCTTGCCTTGCTTGTCTGTCACTTGCAGGCAGATGCCAGTTTTGTTCACCACAGTATGCTCACTGCTCGACATTCCCATCACCTCTTTGTTGGTTCAGGATCACAGACTAAACCAGGAAACCTGCTAATGTTCGTGTGTCCTGGCATTTCTCAGCTACAAGCAATCAGCAGATCTTAGATTACAAAATGCATTTTACTTCTATGTCCTACGTCACAGGGAAGATAACAGTGAAACATGAAAAAATGCTGGAATGGAGAATTTTGCTGAAGCTTTCTGGACCGTGTCACAGTTCTTAGGAGAGGAGGAGGTTGGGTTAGCTCTGCAGGGAAAGCTGTGCTCTTTGGGATGTGGTTAGTCTCCCAAACATTTGCTCTAGCAAGGATAGGACTGGCTAAAAAGCCCTGTCTCCCTTTTGGAGACTTACTGATGGTGATGCCCTGCTGTCTTTTGATGAGAAGGAGGCTGAAATGTGTGAATGCCAGAAGTAGGATGGACTTCTTAAGTAATTGTTCTGCCCACCTTTTGTGCTCCATTTCTTTTGTCATTTTTGATGAACAACTCCAGGGCTGTTGTGTAAGTGGTCCCTAAGTCTGCTTGCCTGCTAAACTCTGCTTGAATCCTTTGTAATTTGTTCTTCTCTGCCATTACAGAATCAAGGCAGCGGTTCCTACCATCAAGCACTGCTTGGATCATGGAGCCAAGTCAGTAGTTTTGATGAGTCACCTGGGTCGCCCGGATGGTGTTCCCATGCCTGAAAAGTTCTCTCTGGCCCCAGTAGCTGTGGAGCTTAAAGCACTCATGGGCAGGTGAGGTAGAAGAGCAGTCCGGCGTGCACCAGGGCCTCTCTGTCGGCAGACCTGGATGCTTTCCTGTCTGCAAGGAAGAGCCACTGGTGGGCTGACAGTGCATATCTTGTATTTGCAGGGAGGTCTTGTTCCTGAAGGATTGTGTTGGTCCTGAGGTGGAGAAGGCCTGTGCTAATCCTGCAGCAGGCTCCATCATCCTGCTAGAGAACCTCCGATTCCATGTAGAAGAAGAAGGAAAAGGGAAGGATGCTTCAGGGAACAAGGTGAAACTTCAAGTCTAACTTCTGTGCATCCTCTTCTAGTTGTACTGCTTGTTTGCTGCAGATTGCCAAGGAGCCAGCAGCCTAAAATGTTGCTTATGAATTTGCTTTCAGAAGGATGGAGATCTTTAGTTCAACATGTCCGATCATTTGTACAATCACAGAATCACAGAAATGCTTTGCAAAAGTTTGAGCGAAATGCATTGAATTTCCAAGATGAAGCAGCTTAAGTGAAAGGCTATAGATGACTCTGCTAAAGGTGGTGTAGTATGTAAAAGAAGGAAAAAGGAGCAAAACAGGGCTGTCCAGGAAGTTGGTTGCTGCTTATTAGGTTTTATTTTGGAATGTCCAAAGCAAAAACTAAGATTTTTTTTGGAGATAGTATCTTGCTACTGGGGCCATAAGAATGACATGTCTTGGTTATCTGGCTAATGTTTAATGTTTAAACATCCTGCAGCATAGGGATTATCAAACCCTTTTATAAGACTGTCTGGCCTTATGAGTAGTCATCTAGAACCAGGCTTCCGTGCACCTCTGACATTTTCTTGAAGGTCAGGAAGAGTGCTTGCTCTAGACAGCTGCTTTTCTTAGCGATGGTGACCCCGTTGAGTACACAGGCTTTGGCTGTTTTCAGATTCAGTGCATGGAGTGGAATGCTGATACCGTGTTGTGCCCTTTATGGGCTGACACAGGATGCCTGTAGCTTAGAAAACTAGCCCTGAGAAGTAGTAAGCCTTTGCAGATGGCAGTGAGAAATTGAGTAAGCCTGGAATTATTCTCTACTAGAATTGTGTGTCACTGAAAGCCGGTGTGGTGGCAAGGAGAAGAATGGGGCAAGAATTTTATTTGCTTTAGGAAACAGTCCCCTGGTTTTGTGCATTTCTGTAATTCTCAGGTTATTTAGCTGGGTGTATGCATGTGGAAGCATGCATTGCAGTTGAGCACAACAGGACAGGTGGTGTTAACAGGCCTCTTTCTCGTCCTCATAGTGGTGAAAGTCAGTGCTATGGAAATTGTGATGCATTACAAAACTGTAGATTACTAACTGTTTCTTAGAAACTCTGGTTTTCTAAAGCAGATCAAGTGGTAGCTGTTCCTTCATTCAGAGCCTCTTGTGTTCCGCTTACAGATGTTACTGTTTTAACAGGAGCCCTTCATGTGTAAAGCCAGGCAATTGACCAAGTGAGGGAGCAGTTGACAGCATTGTTCTATAATCTGTCTAGTTTGGCTTGTCTTCTGCTCAGGCTGTGTGAATAAAAGGGCACCCAAAGCTGATACCTCTCTGATATATATATTTGAGTACCTTACTGCCATCGTCCCTGTGCTGTTGCATCTGGGTGCTAGCAGAGGCCCCAGTTGGGCTGGTGAGTTGATAAAGTAGAAAGGCACTTGGAGAGGTGATCGCCTGACTGCCAGTCTGGGCTGTTGTTCACAGCTGCTTGCTCTTAAAGTAGGCCTGAGCAGTCACTGACTGGCAAAGTGAGCTCTGATGTCTTTTTGTGGTGGGAAAGAAAACTGAACTACGTGACCAGTCCCATGAGGACTTTGTAGGATGCTTGGAGGATTGGAAAAAAAGTCTTTTAAAGGAAATGCCTCTGTTCTTGCCCACGACACGCTAAGCTTATCTCTGGCTTTCTGATATTGGCTGCTTTCACTGTGGCCTCCAGTTTCTAAATCAGTCCCTCAGGAGCTCATCCTTTTACCTGTGGCACTTGGAGACACCCTTTCTTTGTTCTGTAAGTGAGTGTGAGTTTGTTCACTCTCACCTCAGCACTGCATCGTCTGTACACACCCATTCTGTTACCTGTGTCCACCACATAGACCTGGAAATCTTGAAGAGAAACTGAAAGGTTGGTAGTGCTGGGGTTCATTCCTGCTCTGTTGATGGACTAGAAAGCTGAAGGGGGAACAGTCCTTAGGCCTGTAATAGCAGTCTCAGCGAGTTTAACAGGGAGTTTAAATCTTTTTGTTGCTCTTACTGGACTGGGGGACTGGAAGAGAGCATGAAGTCCAGTGATCCACAGGATGAACTGATGATTTTTCTCTAGCTGACCTTTCTTTGCTTTGTGTTTACAAGTCAAATTTCTGTCTTTGACTCTAGTCATTCTTTCTCTTTTTAGATCAAGGCTGATGCTGCAAAAGTGGAGGCTTTCAGAGCCTCTCTTTCTAAACTGGGAGACGTCTATGTCAATGATGCTTTTGGAACTGCCCACCGAGCTCACAGGTGTGTATTCATTTTCCTTCCTCAGGCTGAACTGTGGAACAATGTCTGCCATGCAAACACATACAGCTTTGCCCCCAGTGAGTTAACTTCTTTTTGGGCTTATTCCATTATCATTCTGCTGTGTTTAGTGGAGGTAGTTGTCAATAGCGTGTGCCTTTTCCTTTTCAAGTTTGCCTCTGGGAACAGGAGACAGCTGAACTCTTAAGGCTTGAATTGACTTTTTAGGTTTTGAAGGTACAAAAAATTACTTGCTTAGGATTTGTATAAATTGTCCTGCAATTACAGCGGACCTCTTTTCCAAAAGATTAATAGCTCCAGATTGATTATTCTCATGGAGTGTGTTTAGATATCTGTACTAGCAAACTGTAGCAGTCCTCTTTGGGTTTGATTTCATAATCCACTGTTATGGGAAGAAGATACCTCTGCTCTTGCTATGCTTATTTGTCCCTCAGCATTTTGGATCACTAGTTAACACTATACATCTTGCATATCAATATGTCTATGCAAAAACAATCTCAGAAGGTAAGTGTATACAGCCATCTTAGCAAACTATGAAAACAAAACCCTTGTGTTTGTTTTCATGCAGGTGGTAGCTATTCTCATTGCTGCAGCTGACTAAATGATTTACTTTACAATGCTGTGAGACACAGGGATGTTTCGACCTGTACTGATAGAAAATTTTTCCTTTCCTCACTCCTACTTTATTCTGCAGCTCCATGGTAGGTGTCAATCTGCCTCAGAAGGCTGCTGGCTTCCTGATGAAGAAAGAACTGGATTATTTTGCTAAGGCACTAGAGAGTCCGGAGAGACCCTTCTTAGCAATTCTTGGAGGGTAAGACTCAAGAACATATTGACTCCAAATATCTCTTTAACTCCTGTAAGAAATGAAAAGTTATTTTGGCTTGGTTCAAACAAGTGCTTTCCTTTGGACTGTACCTATGGTTCAGATTTGTAAATAAGTCCTGAAATGTCTGTGAGATGTGGATTAGAGAGGAGCTAACTGGTATGTCCCCTCCTGTGATGATACTATCAGAGTCTGCTCATCAGACCTCCTGACCTCCTACATTCCCCAAATTGAGATAGTCCACAGCAGTTTGTTGTACAGATGAACCAGAAGAGCCGATAGATACACACGATGGCCCTGAAACATTGTCAGTGACCTTTCCTCCATGGTTCAGAGTACAAGCATCCTGCCAGCTCAGCACTGAAAGTTGACACGATCTGTCATTATGCAATGGTTACCTACTGTAACTGGATGGGCCTCTGCTCTTCCTCAGCAGCTAATGTGCAGAGAAACTTGGAGGTACAAACCCAAGTGACTGCTTGTGTGTAGAAATGATTTCCCGTTGCTGCCAGTTCTTGTCACGTGTACCCAGTACTAGCACTAGTTCTGTGACAGTATTTCAGTTCAGCAGGTGAATTAAAATACTTTCTTAAGAAACACAAAGCTTGGACACTGTAACATTCATGTGTTCTTGATAAAAGTACGTGGTTTATTCCTGCTTTTTGCACCCATAAATGTGCTTTTTAAGAATTCAGTTCTCACAAAGTTTTAAACTTCTATGACCTTGGCTATACTGAACAATGCTTTTTTTCTTTTTATTAGTACCCTTCCAAGGTTTACAGCTGCAGGTGATCCATCAATAAGTGCTATACACTCCTCATTGCCTTTGATGGAAGTTGCAGGTATATCACCAAGGGAAAGCTTGTTAGTCACCTTGTCAGATGTTCGAGTTAGAGAAGCAACTAGGATGGCCAGAATGTTAAAATACCAGGCCTATTAGTACAGTCTGGAAGTGTCATAAATCTGATGGGAACAAAATAACCTTTTTTGAGAGGTGCATAACAAGGGTGACCAGCATGTCTAGGAGCTTGATACTGAACTTATTTGGCCAATGAATGCCGACTGCATCTTAGTGAGTCATGGGAGGAGCTCTGAGAGCAGTTCAGAGACAGAAAATGAGTTTATCTGTTTGAAAGCACCACCATTCCACTGGCGGTGCAGCTGCTTCCGAGGGGGGACAGCAGATTGAGCGACTCGTGCTCAATTGTACCAGAGGGAAGTCACGGTTGGAAGCTGCAGGTTTGTTTCTGCTTATATGTAACAAAAATTGGGCATAGAAGATGAACTGAGAACACCTGTTCTAACAAGTAAAGTGGAAATGAAATGCGAAAAGAAAGACCGTGTGCAGGAAAGCAATTCAGTGCCAGGTGCAGGAAGTGCAAGGGAAAGAAACAGAAATCTCATTCACCTTCACATCTCTTTTTGCCTGGAGCTGTACCTGGCAAGATGGGCCCTGCAGGGTTTTGCTATGGCTCTGTCCCATCCTGGCAGTGCTTCTTTACCAGCTCAACTCCCATGGTGTAGCAACATTAGCAACTTCACAGCATAAACTGGGGCAGCAACCAGTTCATGCCAGAGCTCTCCATTGTCATGAAGGTTGGATTTGTAGAGGCAATAGATATTCCTTATGGTTATGTCCAAAAGCATTTTATTAATGGAATTCCTGTCATTTTCCCTGTTCTAGAGATGGGAAAAATGAAGCAAGAAGAGGAAATGGTCTTGTCCAATGTCACCAAGCAGAGCATGGTCAAACTAAGACTATAATGCAAGTTTCCTGAGTGCCAGCCTAGGTTTAGCTCAGGGTTTTCTCCTAAGGTCTTTTATGGAGCTTTCTTTCAGATAACAAAAAAAACCCCAAAAATCCATACGTAGCATTAAGGAGGGAGACTTATGTCTGTTTACTGACAGAAAACTTGTATCTATTTACTGCCTCTTCTGCCATTCCTATATAAAGTAAGAACGTCCTTGTGAGGCTTCATGCTGTCTTAGCTAAAGATTACTAGAGAGTAAGTTCCGTCTGAGGAGTTTTGGGCACTGGCTACATTATTCTTTTTCCTTCTCTCTCTCACCAGAGCCAAAGTTCAGGATAAGATCCAGCTGATCAGTAACATGTTGGATAAGGTCAACGAGATGATCATTGGTGGTGGAATGGCCTTCACCTTCCTGAAAGTGATCAACAACATGGAGGTATGAAAACGTGTCTGCTCCTACTAAAGAATACGGTCAGAAAGTCCCTTAATATATTGTGATATTGAGAACTGGCTGTTTTGACTCTCTGCAAAAGTAGGGAGCGCTGAGAAGTTACTTGAGAATCACTTTGCAAAAATCAGATTGCTGCCAATGTCTAGCAATGTGCTTTAAGAAAACAGTCTTTCCAGAATTTCTGTCTGAGCAGTTTGGCCTGACTGCTGCTTTTTGTTTCTGTAATGACCCGTAGTTAAACAAATGCTTCTCTCTTACTTTTCCCAAACAATTTTTCTAGATTGGCAACTCTCTATTTGATGAAGAGGGATCAAAAATTGTCAAGGACCTGATGGCCAAGGCAGAGAAGAATGGTGTGAAGATCACTCTGCCTGTTGACTTTGTCACTGCAGACAAATTTGATGAGAATGCACAGACTGGGGAAGCCACCGTGGCTTCAGGCATTCCTGCTGGCTGGATGGTAGGTTTTAATAGGCAAGGGACTAAGAGAAGTAATAGGCAGCAGTGGGGTGGGAAGAACACATCTTAAAGGAGTATAAAGAATAATTGTGATCCTTTGCAAATGTTTCTGAAGGCAGTCAAGCTGTGTAGTGTGTTGGTTTAATGCAATTGAAGCCATGTTGTTTGTTGTGAGATTTAAGTCTAAAGTAGCTTTTGTGATATTTGGATTAAAACAGCAAAATTCTTTTCAAACCTTCAGATCTGAATGCAGGAGAAATCCCTTTTATTTGACAGGAATTTAAGTTGAGTTGGCAAAAGTTTCTAACCAAGGCTTCAAGCATCTGACACTGATTTAAAAATGACTTATTCATAGATACATACCACAGCAGACTCCACCCTAGTGGAGCAGCTGCTGGCAAATCTTTCTGTTTCTCAGCATTCAGTGCACACACAGAATCTCTTGCTTCATATCTGGGGGTTAGGGGTGGGCTTCTGAGGATCCCAGCTAGACATTGGTGATTTGAGATGAGAATTGGCAATAAGTGTATCTGTGGCTTCTCTTACTTGTCTTAGGGCTTGGACTGTGGCCCTGAAAGTGTGAAGAAGTTTGTTGAAGTTGTGGGAAGGGCCAAGCAAATTGTGTGGAATGGGCCAGTTGGTGTCTTTGAGTGGGACAAGTTTGCCAAAGGAACCAAAGCCCTGATGGACAAAGTGGTAGAAGTAACTGGAAAGGGCAGCATCACCATTATTGGTAAGTAGTTGTATGTGTTTGTTCTTGTCTTTCTAAATGCAACAAGGAAGCTTCTGCTTGCCAGTACCATGTTAAAAATCCTTGTCAAATTGTTTTCTTTCCTCATGTTTTCATCTGTTCTTCAGCGTGGAGATAGGGCTTTAAAAATTGCTGTATGTACCTCATGCTGAGCATTTGTGAACAGTACCAGCCTGTAGCAAGGTTATGGCCCTCAAGCTGAACAAAAGCTGAGTTTCCTGTGTGTCTCATTGATTTTGTTTGTACTACAGGTGGTGGAGATACAGCTACTTGCTGTGCAAAGTGGAACACTGAGGATAAAGTTAGCCATGTCAGCACAGGAGGCGGCGCCAGCCTGGAACTGCTAGAGGGTAACTGCTCTTTTATCTTAACTTGTTTGAGCAAATCGGGGAGTTCCCTGTGCTCTACCATGTGTTGATTCAAGAAGGCACAACAATAGAATTAATGTCTCTTCTGTTCCACCATGTGGAGTTGCAGTAGCTTTTGAGCAATGAGGAGCTCATACTCTTTCGTGGTCCTCCTAGAGGGAGAGAGGAAAGAAAATGGAGTATTCTTGCAAATAGCTGAGTCTGAGGACAAAGTCCAGAAAGCAAAAATTCTGGAATAGAAGATAAAATGGCCTTGAGAGCGGGCTCTCTTTTGTAGATCATCCCGAGACATGCTAACCAGACTACTTAAAATGCCCAGTTTCTGTTAGGGAAATCTCATCAGAATAGTCTCGAATTTTTGCCAGAAGTCTCCTTTTCAGCACATTGTTTGCAGTTCCCTGGTTTTGGGGAGCCCTCTAGTGATCACACATGAACCTGCATGAGGGTGCTTTGAATTCAAAATGGTGAGAATCTACAGGATTCTTTTAATGAGTTACATTGTACTCTAAATGAGTTTTCATTTCCTCTGGTAATTAGCTGTTTCCCAATATGGGTAAATTATCTAATGCTGTCAACTTCTCTGTAGAAGAGAAACTGCAATAAACTGCATTGCAGCTGTTGGTTTCCAGCAGTTACACGTGAGACAGAGCTTTTGTTTCTGTTGCCTAGGGAGTGAGGGGAAAGGGAAAGAATGCCGATGGCTAGAAGGAAACACTGTGCAAACGATTTATTCAAAAGGAAAACTTGTCTAAGTTTTGGCCCAAAATGTGGGTTTGTGTGTGATCTTTTAAAAGTAACGGAAGTCTAGCTAATTAGAAAACCTGAAGATGGAAAAAAAAAAAGGGCAACCCCCTCCCCAAGCCCCCAGCAAACTAGCACATTGTGAACAGTGTTAAAATTCAGTACTGCCACACAGCTTGAGCATTAGAAGGGAGGTTTTCTGAAAAAAAAAAAAAAAAAAAAAGCAAAACCAGAATGATCTTTCTTCGTTACTAAGGTACAAAAAGCTAAAAATGCTTTAGAAAATATTGCACTTCAATAATCTGGTCTCTCATACTCAAAAGATGAGCATATTCCTTGCTTCCATCAATTGGAATGAGCCGTGTAAATAGCTAGACCTCGATGTATTAGTGAAAGACTTGAGACTTGTAGGGGGCTTTGTTTCTTAATTCATTCTTAAAATTTCCACCACACACAATAATTCTATTTATGCACCACTAGGGATTGAAGAAAGAATGCAGCAACTCCCTAGATCCAATCAAAAAATCTGTTTGCCATCAAACTTAATGGAAAAAGACCTTAGGTGTTTGGATCTGACCCTAGCAGAGACTTGGATAGAAATTTACCATTATTGTTAATTGAGAAGTGATGACTGTAGTATGGTAAGAATCTGTCTGCTGGCATAGGAGTGCAGCTGTGAGCTGGGTGCTTGCTCCAGCCCTAAAAGGTATTTACTGTGCAGAACAGTTTTAAGTGTAACACATATGCCTTAAGAGCCATGGTTGTCAACAGGGAGTGTGTGTAGAACCAAGTTCTTCCATATTTAATCTACAATTTCTAATTTATTTTTTATATCTGTTTAAATGTTGCTGTTGCGAGTGTAAAACTTAGTTGTTGGAGGGCAGAGGGGTTCTTAACTTTATTGGTATTTTTTAACTGCTAACAGGTAAGGTTCTTCCTGGCGTGGATGCCTTGAGCAACGTGTAGAGAACAGAGTATCGCCCCATTCCCCGGTCCTGTGCACAGCCCCTGAGATTCAACACTTCAGCGCTTCTGTATTTCAGCTCTGCGACAGGCAGATCACAGAATGTAAACCGAAACTGGACAGGGTTTGAGGAGAAGACAGCAGAGATCTTTTACGACTGCAGTTTACATGATGTGGATTTGTCCACCGTTATCCCACTTGAATTAACGTAGTGCGTTTAAACTGTTGTTGTGAATTTAGAGTGTATATATTTATATTTTGCCTTTTCAAAGAGATTAATCCCTGTTAGACATGTCTGTTTCTCAGAAGGGAGTGCACTGTAGCTTCAATGTTCTTAGTAGGCATTTTCATCACTTGACACGGTTCAGAAACAAGAGGGGACTCCAGTTTTTTGGAGGCTGATTGTAATAGCTGCTGAATAAACATATTTAAAGTGCTCCTGGTTTGCATATGGTCCTTCTTTCTGATTTTTAGAATGGTCTACATGAAAATATCTTCCTCCTAGCATCAGGAGTTGGAGGTATTTTTTCTTTTTGCACTACTTAAAAATAAAAGGATATTTACAAATATTATAGCTAGTGGATCTATAACCACCCAGCCATCATCAGAGTAAAATTTGTTGGCAAGGAAGTGAATTGTTTCAGATGTGCCATTATATAAAAACTTCCATGCTATCAAGTAATAAAGATGAAATTTTGAATCTGGAAGTCTAGTTAAAAACATGCAAATTTGAAAGTGTTTCTCATCTAAAGAACTCACCTCATCATAGGCAACTAACATATCTAATCTGAATACAAGGCAAACTGAAGACAGAGGCAGGTAAAACCGAGTTGCAGGCAAAGAGAACTGCAATGCACCATTGCTCAAATTTGGGGTCTTAGAGCACTGAAACTAGCACAGTAAAACTACGCAGTGTTACAAGCATGTTGTGTGTGTTACAAGCATGTTGCAGAACCACAAGTGGTGTCAGTGGAGCAACACCAGCATGGTGCAAATGTATAAAGTTGGGATTTCCATTTTGAGTGTCAGGCATTTGCTCCCGTGCTTGCTGCAGGACCCGAATATGAGCACAGGGTGTCTCTAAACCAAACCCAGGACTATGCCAAACTCAGACTGGCTTCTGAGCATCCAACAGTGTGTTCTGGGTTATGTCAGCAATCACGGCTCTGTAAGAGCCACAGGAAGATGCAGTGCTCCAGCTGAACTGCTTGTGCATCTTCCTGCCTGGATCACAGAAAAGTAAGTGATGTAAAGTAGCAATTGCCTGGTTTTATTCCTTGTGAATTCCCAGTGGGTTTGTTAGGGTGCTTCCCAGGAGGTTTTGAGGTAAGCAGTAAGCCACAACACAGAATATGCTTTTAAGTTAATTTCTATGTGTGTATCTAATACCAAAACAAAATGAAAGCATGTGTTATAAACAGACACAGCCTATTTGCCAAATTTTACTTGGTCATGGTGGGACACAAATTAAAACCCGATAGCACTGAAGTGTGTGGAATATATACTCATTACATTTTACAGATAAAAGTGACTACTGCAAAGAAAAGAAACTAGAAATAATGCAAATGATGGCAGCGCTGTGGTTTTTTCCTCCTCCTCCCCTCCTTTGTAAATCTCCCAAGCATTGTCCGATTACGCATGAATGATGCAGATTTTTGCTAGGATTGCTTGCTCGCTGTTGCTCATGTTTTCCAGGCAGGGGTGCAGACCCCCGACAGCTGCAGTAACGAGGCAAAGAAAGGAGTAAGCTTGTCGGCCACAAAAAGACTATGGATTTTGGAAATCCAGTGCTACAAAAACAAACATTCCACCATGTTTTATAACAGATCATTCTTGTCTGGTTCTGGCAAACAAGGCCCCATGACAGCATGGCCCATTTTAGTGTCACTCTTACACCTCTGTGTTGCTGGATTCCCATGGAGCAAAACCAGACTCTCCCTCCATAGCTTCTTTCTTGGTGTTTACAGTGAAAGGTTGGTGTGTGGCCACAACCTCTGCTGGGGTTTTTCCCCTTTTCACTGAAAGCAGCAAAACAAAGCTATCTATAATCAGATAGGGCAAGGAGCAGTAATGCCCCGTGAACACTTACAAATATTTTTCTATTTTTCCACCTGGGTTTGGATTTTTGCTACTCACATTTCAAAATGTCCTTTTGTGTCCGCAGGGCTTGTTTTAACTAATGCGATGTCCAGGTCTGTGTGCTCAATACAGCAAACCTTGTACAGCAAAGGCCAGAGAGATACTCAGCTTTACGGGTTGTGCAGAAAAATGGATGAAACGTCTCCACTGAGGCAGCAGGAGCTGTACACTTGATGACGAGCAGCTGATCACTTGAGTGACAGTTTCCAGATTGGCTTTTTTTTTAAGCTTTCTCTATTAATATTTTTTAGCACCTGGCTATTGCAGTGATAAAGTACTCTTAAGGCATCTAGAGGTTTCTTCTCACTAAATTTGACATCCTCTGGAGTCACACTTGTCTTCCTAGATGATTTTTGCATGTGTTCTGACAACTCTTCAAGACGCATGGTTCTGCTTTTACATTTTTATTGCTTTTGTTGAGAGTGTTTTCTGGGCAAGGAACACTGCTTGTTAGAAATATTGTGGAAGATACTAGAAACAAAGCTCTTGCAGAAAGCTCATGATGTTATGAAGGTAATAGATTTAGCACATAAGTGGACTGATAATAAGAGCCAAGTAAGATAAAAAATGAAGAGCTTAAATTATAAAAAACTTCAACATGAAAGCTTTTAAATTTGTTGTCAACAAAATAAGCTCCTCTTAGGCCGAAATATATGAGGTCTCATGCTCATGTCTCCCTGTATAATTTACAATCTACTGCTAACTGCAGGAGCTAGAGAAGGTGTTTCTGTATCATAAAATGTGCCATCAATGGTGCCTGAAAAAGTTACTTGTAATGGCAGTCACCCCTTAGCACTGGTGACTTGGTCACGCACAGGGACGTCAGCCCGGATGTGGGAGAGGGCACCCAGGGCTTCCTTAATATTTACATCCTAAATCTTTTCAGATCTGCCTGCTTTTAGAATGTCAAAACTTTTCGCTACAGCTCTGCCTTTGTGAGGAAGGGGCCCTCCTGAGGGCAGCGGCCATTTTGTGACGGTGGGGAAGGCATCCCCCTCTCTTGGAGGGAAGGATGAACGTCTCCCTCCCCTCTTTTTCTGTGTGTTCCCCTTGATGCCTGCCTTCTCGATGTGCCTCACAGCCCAGACAGTGTTTCACAGAGGACTTTTGTGCCCTTAGTCCCCTGTGTGTCCCAGGCCTGCTGGAGCGGAGCTGCCTCCACGGCCACCTCTCCTCCACCGGCCGAGACGTGAGGATTTAAAGGAGCCGAAGGAGGCGGCTCCCTCCCGACCCAGGGCCGACCGGCGAGGGCTGTGTTCCCGCTCAGCACCCGGGCGGTGAGGCCCGGCCCGGTGAGGCGGCGGCGGGGCGGGAGGACTACACTTCCCGGCCGCCTTTGCCGGCGCCGGCCCAGCGGGGGATGCCGGGTGCCGTAGTTGCAGCCGCCTGGTGAAAGTTAATAACTGAATCTGGGGTAGGCGCTTCCCAGAGCTCCTCGGTGTCTCTCATTGCCATGCCGGCTTTGTCACCTCGGAGGGAAGAGGAGCAAGATGGATGAGCGGGCGGCCGCTGGGGCAGGCGCCCGCGGGGTAAGGAGCCGGGTGCGGGGCGGGGGGGGCTGGGGCCGCCGCTGCGAGGCCGGCTGGGTGAGGGGAGCGCGGCTGGCTGCTGTCCCGCCGGCCCCTTGCGACGGGGGGGG
>NW_015090995.1:12812544-12823928 GCF_001431845.1 Calidris pugnax | reverse complement strand
GCGCCGCGCCGGCTCCCGCCGAACGGCCGCGATGGCCCCGGCCCTCCCCTCGGCTCCTGACTGAGGGGAATGCTGGCCCGCTCCCCGCGCTGCCCCCGCCTCGCACCTCCCGGGTGGCGGGGGTCCCTCCTCGGAGCCCGGGGAAAGGGCTCCCGTCTCTCTCTGCCGCCCTCACGGAGACCGTCTCCTTCCCCGGGCGAGGTGGGCGGGTGTGGGGCGGCTGTGGGGCTCAGCCCGCAAACCCCGGGCCTGCGTCTGGTGTTTGGGGGTCGCCGCGAGCACCCCTTGTGGTCCCGGGGAGGTCTTCCCGTGGGCAAGCAGCAAGGCAAGGAGCAGGCTGTGAAGGCTTGTGATGGGGACTGTTTGATGGGTGTTGTAGTGGGGACAGAGGAGTCAGTGTGAAGGAGAGAGCAGAGTGTCCCGTGCCTTCCCAGGTCCGTTTTCAAATCTAGGTAACGAAGGGCATGTTTTGCTACCTACAGTCCTGCAGAGGAGGTCCAGGGCCTCTGCCCCAAGAGATGGTGCCTGCTCTGGTCTCCTCTTCCCTCCATAGTCCCCATTCTCACCGGCCCCAAACACCCGCCAGATCTGATCCACCTCTGCCCAAATTCTGAATTAAGCAGAAGTGACCCCAGATCCTCCTGCTTTGATTTCTGAGAGAACAAGATGCCAGTCTGTGGGTGATAACCCCCAAAGGATTAAAAGCTTTGTGTTTGCATGCTTGTCTGGTAGAGAGTGGGGATCCCACCGGCCCCTTGAGGCTCTGGGTTTAGCCATCCCCACTACTGCTTCATGGTCTGCCCTCAGGTCAGAAGATTATGCCTTTCATTAACAGACTGATTCAGGTAGGGCCATAAATATTCACTGTGAATATGGTCGAAATTCACTGAATTTCAGTGAATATTCATGAATATTCACTGTGAATGGTCGAAACAGAAGCACAAATCCCATCTGTCTCAATTCCAGAGTACTTTTTGAGGAAGGTGAGGGCTGGAGGGCCAAATCTTTACTGTGGAGAAGCTGTGGTGGACACAGGCACTCGGGTGACCCTAAATACCCATTGCTTTTGCTTGATGCTGTAAATAGCCAAGACCTGCCTGAATCGCCAGCATACAGTAGGATAACCCAGCGATTCCATAGTGCAGGCTCCTAGGGGGCTGTTCTGACCTCTCACAACATTCCAGCCCTGGCTTTCGCCCTTGGCATCCCTGCCTGGAATCTCCCATTGTGAGATACATTAAGAAGATCTCCATTCTGTTTTCAGGTTAAAATTTTCAGTGTTGCCTCTGATAAATTATCCTCAATTCATCCCTAATGCAGTATAAAATAGCAAATTAATTTTAGTTCACTTTTCATTTTTATTCCACTTTTTAATGATAATTTTTCATTAAGCTTCTAATCCTGTCCTAGTATTTCTCATCAGTAAGGCTCAAGGTGCTTTACAAAAGAGGTAAAAATATAATTATTCCAATTATCCTTATTAAGGCTTAGGTTTTAGGTAGCTTCTGCAGATAATATAGGTCATAAATAATTAAGAGTACAATTTAATTAAAATAAATCCCCAGTTGTAAACCAAAGTGCCACACTGAAGAAGCCAGTCTTCAAAGGCATGGCCTTGTAACCTAATCTCCCTGATAGAACAGCATCCCATTAACCTGCAAATCTCCCCTCTCCTGACCTATCTGCCCCAGCAGCAGGTACTTCCATGTGCCTGTGGAGGACACAAGGGAGGGAGAAGGTCAGGGAGTTTCAGTGACCAAAAGTAGTCTGGAGAGTGTTCTGCTATTAAAGTCACTTATCTTGTCATTTGAATAAAGGTCTCGTGTTTGGAGGCTTACCAAAATGTACAGCCTGAACCGAGCAAGGTTAGGCGTAGAACTAATCTAATTTTTTAGCAGAAATAGTTATTGGAGTCCAGAAGATGCAAAGAAGGTTGTGGTTTGAATCCAGTTTGTACATGACCTAAATAGAATTCTGACCCTGAAACTTGGTCTAAATACCTTGTCAAATTTCATCAGCTGGACATGAACTTTCAAGTTTGGGAGTTTAGGCTCTAGATTGCTAGTGCTAAGATGGGTCTGTGTATCCTGACACCTGCATGTCCCCACTGGAAGCTATCCCAGGACTGCTGTTTATCTACAAAATTCAGGAGTAGGGCTACGTGGATGAAATCCTTGTTCTCATTCCAAATACCTGCTGTCACTTATTCTGTGGGAATGCTTTTGCTCTGGTTTGTGGTTACGCAGTGTTCAGCGATGACCTAATTGCAACATTCTCATTAGGAATAGAAATTTCTGAGTTTGGCTTTATAGTTCACCACCTCAGTAAGTAAATCGTTGCTCCGTAACACCATCTACCATCAGTACTGTCTCTTTAGCCCAATGTTCTATGAGGGATCATAAGGCACTTTGAGGCATGTGTATCTACAGCAGCTTCTCACACTTTACCATTGTAAAGTCTAACTTAGCTCAGAGCAAACATAGACCATCTTGTTGATGAAAATGCTTGAATCTGATGACCTATAGCAGCTTTCTTACCACAAAAGAAACTGCACCTGATGTTAGTTTGATGTTGGGTAACTTCCTTGAGAAGGCAGCAATATACAAGCAGCTACACATAAAGCTGAAAAAGGCCAGACTGCCTTTTTGACTGTCTTGTGATGAGACTTCATCTTGGCCCGGGAACGGTGGTGTAGTTTTCAAATGTAACTCAAATGGATGTTGATTGCAAGTTACATTAAAATGAGTCCTCTAAGTCCCTTAGGGTCTTGGAGAGACCTATATCTTGATCTATCTGCACCATAATTTCTTCATTTGTATTGTGTTAAACTGCAATTCAGTCTTGTATGCTGAATGCTTTGACTAGTAGGGCATGACTGGAGCTCCAAGTAATGCTGGTGGTACTGGAAATGTACTACAAATGACAGAGGGGAACCTACAGAAATAAGGAAGCAGGGAGCACAGACATTTTCAGCAGCAGAAAGAGGGAAGGTGAGTGCAGAAGAAAGGGAGGACAAATACTAAAAGAAACAGCAGGAACAAAACTAAAACACCACCGTTGTAGGTGATGGGCTGTGTGGTGTGGGTGAGGCTTTGCAATTGAACCAAGTTTCCCTAAGAACATTATCATATGTCACTTACGGGAGGGAGGAGAAGGGGAGGCGGTTCCTGGAGAAGTGCATATCCACACAATGAAGCCTTTGGTTTCTTCCCTTGCACATTTGTAGAGCACTCACGTCTTTCCCTTACCCCAGGAGACATTCCCATTTCCTTTCATTTACCAGTGTTTGGAAGGCGGAAGGAGATGAGGCACTGTTGGGTTCCCTTATTAACTTAATCTGTGGGAAGCCCTACATAAATCATTGAATTTCCTAGTCTTGATAGAATGAGATATTTGTACAGCAAAGTCAAACAGAAGATCGAGGTTCCTGCACAGGGAGGCTTTCACGCTGTTCCAGTCCTGTGCCTGTGACTCTTACGCGTGCATTTCTTTGAAGTCTGAAGCTCAGGAGTCTGCATTAATGATCAAGGGACAGAGCTGAATACAGAATTCCTATGGTACGAAGGTAAAGGTGTGGGTATGAATGTGGGAAGAGAATATTTAAGAGCAGTCTGGCATGTATGGTTAATAATATTAAAAAAAAGTAATCATCATCTTAATTTCCTATGGTTACGCAAGTTCTCAAGGCTTTTAGCATCTTCTCATTCCTTGTGGATCAGTGATTTCTTGCTGGATCCTGTCATGTCTAAAATATTAACTTCCTTGAAAAGTAGAGAACTTCAAGTTTGAAACCTTTTGTCCTTTTCTGCAGTGGGAAACGTGTTCAAATCCCTGTTCCTCATGCAGTGTTTTAGAGCTGTGCTTGGCATTTGGCTGTCACTCTGTTCCACTCAGCCAAGTGTCGGTGATCCCTGAATGCTTAAAAAGTTCCTTGGGACTCTGCAGATGTGAAGTTCTTCTGAAGCTGAGATTTGTCAGGAGCAGAATGCATTAGGACAACTATTTCTGATTTTGACTTAGGACTATGCTAAAACTCACCTTTTTTTTTTTTTTTTTTTTTTTTTTTTTAAAAAAAAAAAAAAAAAAAAAAAAAAAAAAAAAAAAAAAATTTTTTTTTTTTTTTTTTTTTTTTTTTTTTACCATCGTGTGTGTTCCTTTTCAGGATCATAACTGTTTCTCTAATTCATGAGCTGTTCTTTCAATTTTTTACTTCATAAAAGTAAAGCTGTGTGTCTTGCTACACTTAATATACAGATATCTACTGACTGAAACAGTGAAATAGACCCTGGGTTTCAATTTCTGACCTGCTATTTTAACTGCTTTTTCCAGAACTCCACCCTAATTGCTGCTTTTTCTCGATTGAGCAGCAAATCAGTTCCCCTCTATGCCTCAGGATTACCAAAATTCAGATTTTTCTGAAGAAGCAAATGTCAGATTTTCAAGACGCAGCTTGTATTTAGGGACGCTGTGAAGCAGATCCTAAGGTGGTATTTATGTCCTAGCAGATACAGAGCTGCTTTCAAAATACTGGCCCAGGTCACTAGGGGATTTGCAGTTGTGCTCTGGATGTGTCCCATGTGGGGTAGAGCTACCACAGGGTTTTGGGAGCAGGGGGCCCTCACTGACACTGCTCATGCTCCCACATCATTTAATTCGGCCGTGGCTGCACACTCCACCTGATGAGAGGGTTGATTATGCTCCTCAAGTGGAAAAACTGGGGACCCCAGGCCTCTCACTGTGAATGACTGGGACCCCTTTCCCCACTGCTGTAAACTGAATCTCTTCAGCACCCCAAATGCTTTGAAGCCACCCTCATTAAGGAGTTGCTGAGTGCCCTGTGGGCACTGAAAGGGCAGGATGGCAGGTCCAGCCCCAGCAACACCGAGCTGAGCTGGGGCAGCAGCTCGGAGCTTGGCAGCTGTTCTCCAGTAATGGCTTTACCTGGTCTCAAATTGGCTGCTTTATGAAGTCTTGTGTATTTTTTTTTTTAAACATTGGATTTCTTGATGTATTTAATACCATGGTGTAAATTAATATTTATGAAAGTATCTGAGGTCTTTGGATCAGTTATGTCATATAAAGTTCTGATCCAAAGCCCACTGTAGCCCAGCTGAAAAAACCCATCTCTGACATTGTTCTCCGCTCTTGCCCCCAGGGGATTAAAAAGACAAATTATTTTAAGCAGTTCAACATGTACTGAGCTTTAGTTCGTTAGCTAAGAAAGAGTATAATGTCTTTCCAGGACTATGTTCAAAACTAAAGAACAAAAAGCTACCTTGAAAAATGGCCATTGGGAAGCAGACCAGCAAAAGCCAAGAAACTTGAGCCCTTGCTAATGAATACTCTGTCCTTAACTCACATTGTCTCTTTTGTTTCCCACACTTTCATGAGCTGCACATGGTTTCAATTTGCTGGTCTTTAACCCTTCTTACTGATGCTTGATCTGTGCATAGTTTGGAAACTGGGACAGCTGTCACTTAGGTATTTTATTTTTTTTTTTTTTGCTCGTGATCTGTTTGTCCCTGTGCAGTGTCTGGCTCAGATGCAGCACACTGATCCACGAGGGGTGTGGACAAGGCTTGGGTGCAGGCTGGGGAGAGGGAGTCAGAGCTTTTCCAGCTTCCTGGCAAAGGGTGTAACAGGGACAGGGCTGGGAGCAGGTTTGCTTTGATTAAACGAAGTAGCATTTCCACTGTGACTACCATAGGGGAAGGTGTTGGTGATGTTGTTATAGTAGGACTTTTTTTTTAAGAAGAGCTGTTTTTCTTGGCGAAGCTCTAAAATTGATGGAAAGTCAGGGTGGAGCCAAGGGATTTGGCATCATTGGAACTTCTCACACCAGCTTGTCTTTGTGCTACAGCACAGCAGAAGTGCTTTCAGCAGAGAAAAGCATTAAACATCGGATGTTTATTTGCAACAGTGACATTTATTCCAGTGAATGATGGTTACCCATAGTAAATACACTTCTTAGTAATGATTGTGTCATTTCAAAGAACATAACTAGCTCCTAGAGTTGCTGCTTGCTAAATTGATGGGGACCTAATTAATCATTCATTTAAAACAAAAATGGCATTCCATTTCAAAAACTTAATGCATTTTCATTCCTCACTTTTCCTCTAGATAACTACTGAACAAAGATCACCAGCAGAGAGTGCTAGTGCTCTTCTGGAATGTGGCAGCACCTGAAATTGATTGTAAAATCTAATCAGAGTTTGTTCCAGAATTCTATTTTTAGTTTTTCATTCCTGTGAAAATGAAATGTTAATCAATTATCTGTAACTTGACATCTTGCTGTCTCTAATTATCAATCTTTTTGTAGCTTACTACAGGAGAAAGATCATTTTTAGGAGCACAACTATGTGCTCAGAAAAATTATAATTGTCACTTTTTGAAGCAATTATGTAACAGAATTCCATATATTTTGTTCTCATACATTTGACCTTTTTTGTACATAAGAGAAATGAAAGGGGAACTAATGTTCTTTAATTTCATGTTCAAAATAATCTATTTACTATTCAGTATATCTTCTATGTAGTGGGGGCCCTGCTCCTAGAATTAGTAGAGCTCTAGCATCTATATGGCACTCATTGTTTCACTGAGACTGTACTTTTAATCTTCCCAGGCCAGAGAAGGTTGCTTCCAGCCCAAGATTACTTTTTGTCGCGCCTCTTTCATTTCTCAGTTTTGAGTCTGATTCTGACATCAATATTAACAATGAGTTGCAAAAGCTTTAAATCAAAAAGCACCCCCTCTCCCCTATCCCCATGTCAATGTAGTTGACAAAATCAATACAGTTTCACCATTGTAAACCCTGCAGACTTTGAAGAGGCTTTTTGGTTTCAAATCAGCCATGGTTTCCCCCTCATTATCTTTATGTTCATTGAAATACCAGCATTCTCAAATCTGCTTTTTGCTGCAGAACCTACATCTCGCTCTTGTGATTTCATACATTCTTTAGTCATCGAGAGCAAAGACTGTGTTGAAGTGCAGGGCCTCCACACCTTACTCTTAGAGTGCACTCTGATCCAAATCCATTGAAAGTTGAGGGAATCTTTTAACTCATTTCAGCAGATTTTGAAGGGACATTTCTTTTTAAAGAGGCCTGAGAGGCAAGAGTGCAGAGAAACAAGGGAGATGGTCAACTTTCGTATATATCAAGGTTGTTACCATACAACAGACATCAGCTAAAGGCTTACCATTCTTCTCCCAAAGAAGGGCCTGTGTCTTGTAAGGAAAACCCTTTGTCCAGACTAACCCTGATGTCCTTATTTTGCCAAAATTGCATTTTAGTCTAAGGGACTGGGATGTGAATGTGCTTAGAGCAAAGCTGAAGCACTTAATTTGTTCTTCCATAGTTGTCAGTTTATCCCTCTTCTGATTACACAGCTTTCCTCCAAATTCTGCATAAAGAGGGGCCAAGTTCAGCAGTGAGAATGATTCTCTTTACAGGTGGTACCTGATCAATCAACTCATGGGTGACACATCACTGCTGACCTCTAGATTGTGTTTCATTGTGGTAAGTTGTTTCTTTTCTCCCCCTTCCTCTGCGGGGCCTTTCCTTGCCCAAGGAACCATGCTGAATTTGAGTTACACTCCATGAGAGGTACCATCCAGACTGACATACTTCTAAAAATCACGCACAGTAGCATATAAAGCCTTAGATGAGCTGGAGCCATGTTACAGTGTGAATCACAATATAGACAGGACATGAAGTTGGCTATGCAAAGGTCTCTGTAGCAGTTACTTCCCTCCCAGAAGTTATATGGTCATCAAAGTTTTATTATATAGAATTGGTAGCATAGTAAACTTGTGTAGAAAGACACAGCAGTTACTTAGTGAAGGACAGAGTAATACATACTGCGTAACTATTCCTGTTCTTGTGTTTTGAAAAGTAGAGTTTTTCAAGTGATTCTGAGCATGTCAAGTTTCATGGTAGTAATTTTTGGTGGTGTTGATCTATGAATACCTATCATCACCATCTGTTGGTGAATGATAACTGGTTTTACATATAATTCATGCCTCAATCTCACGTCCATCAGATTGATTTTGTTTTTCTTCAGAAATCATAGCTGGTCTCCAGCCGTACCTGATGGCAGGAACTGAGGGAGCCTTTCAGGGTTTATTACAGCTCAGGGCTGGATATAGCAACAACATCAAATCCTCTAAATACAGCTTAAAAATGGCCATGACCGCCCTGAAGGCCCTGGGTGCTGTCCACCCCAGTGGTGCAGTGCTTTACATACAGGTTCACCATACGTTTGAGCAGCAAGGCAGCTCCTGTGGCTCTCAGAAATTCTACAAGCCTAGACTGAACTCCCAGTATGACTCTGGACAAAGCACTTAACCCTCCTGTACCTCGGTGCTTTCTCCGCACATTTCTTGTGATTCTTACTCAGTTCTGAAATCTTCTAATCTTGTTTTGATTTGTATCCCCTAATGTATTTGTTCATTTACTTCCTTCAATAAATATATCTGTCCATATATCTTACCATATTCTATGGTAAGAAAGATGAAGTAATCTCCCTTATCAGAATTACTTATTCCTTGCTTCTGCTCACCTAGTAAGCTTGGCCGCATCTCCTCTTAGTTTTTTTTACTATTGCTTACATTACTCTTTGTTTACTGTAGAGCCATTGTTTCACCCAACAGCCTGTTTACAGACTAGATGAACCCCCCGCTTTGGTGGTGGGGGGGACGTACTGTCTGGTCCAAGATCTAAATGGCACTTCTGAGCACTATTAACAGTTTATTTTTATGTGCAAGAAGAAAAGCTCTCTTAAACTGGCCCGAGATCAGAGATCCACGGAAATTAATTTACACTCCTCTCAGCTGCACTGAATGGACTCAGAATTGAGCGGTGATTTTTCTCTGTACATGAGGGATAATATCAGCAGCTTCCTGAGCTCCAGCTGCTGTGGACAAAGGACGGCAGAGTTACAGCGATTCCTGGAGGGAGGAACTTTAAGATGGAGGAATTCTAAAGAATGTGAAGGACAACCTCTTAAAAAAAATTGTAGGTGGAGCAATTCCAGGTCATCCAAACACTTCCAAAGCCCAAGATTTATTTTCCTACTTTGAACTAGTTGCTGTTGTGGCGTTTATCTTTTGTGCTTTTTAACACATCTACTGTGACCTTTGTATGATTGCATAAATTGGCCCGAGTCTGCTGGAACAGTTATTAGGAACCCCTTTCTTGTGTTGTTTCCTGAATTCCCACATTGTGGCGTGATGTGTGTATGGAAACTGCTCGCTTCCTCCACTGGCAGCCGTTCAGATGTGCTGGAGCTCCTGAGGACTGGGCTGGGCGGGGAGCCGGGTGAAGGGAGGATGCAGGGGGAGAATATTTTAAGGAAGAGAATGTGGATTTCGTACATCTTTGTTCTTTTCCAGTTCCGATAAAGCTGTTATCTCCGGTTGTGTGGGTTAAACATGAACGGTGCTAGTGCTCTGTAGAATAAACAGCGGCAGATGAGTTGAGGTTAGTATGCCTCGGGCAAGGCTAGCTGCTTTTCAGTGTCTGCATTAAGCAATATTTTTACTTTCCTGGTGAACTCTACCTTCTCTCTTTACTGCTCACTGTTTTCTTTTAGCGTGTGGGAGGGAGACAGGATGTGTGATCGAAGCGTAGTTTATAACTCTATAACGCACTGTAGCTATATATTTCCCTTACAACTCCACCCCAGAAATCTAGCAAATATGTGCTTCATTAGCTTGTTCTGCGTTGTCTTTTTTTGCATATGCAAACTGTAAGGTTATGGGATGTTAATGAACTGTTTACATGTGTTTCTGCATTTGTTCCACTGAAATGTTCCAATGAATGAATGTCAGTTAGGAGGGGGAAAAAAAAAAAGATGTTTATATATGCTGCATTTGGGATTTCTGAAATTTGACTTCCTGAATTTTTTTCCAGATCTTTCTTTTCAACGTTAACAGTTGGGAATGTTGGAAAGGATGTGTTTGCTTAGAGCAATTAAAAGGTAAAGGGCTGAATTGTGTTATGTCTTCTCACACGAAAAGCCCTAATGAACTCCAGTAGGCCAAGTTTCACAGTGCAAAGATTTGACATGTAGCCAGTTTTTGCACATTTAGTACTGTTGGAAACTGGTGTCATTTTACGGCCAAACCTCACCAAACTGGGAACATTTGCATGGTCAGGCCTTAGCATATTGTCAGGCACGGACACACCGTAAAAGCTTCTCTCTTTTTTTTTTTTGTTTTGTTTTGTTTTGCTCTTTCTTGAAATTACAAATTAGTGTACGGGCGCTGGGAGACAAGTAGAAGCTGTCGCTCAGAGTTCACAGACAGGAGTGACCTCGCTGGGGGAGGATTGCAGCCCATTGTATGCCAAAGCCAGAGGAGGAGGTGGATTGTGGGAGAGGCAAAGTACTGTTGTTTGTACACAAATACGTCCCTATTGAAGGACCAGTTTGTTATCTGGGGCCTTGTTTAGAGGGGGGACTTGCCCCCCACTGGCATCAGACTAGGAGAAGGTAACGTTGCTTGCCCCATTTCAGAGCCCTCTGACACAGAGGTTGGTGCTGCTGCAGGGATGAGAGCATTATTGCCATTGCCAAGTGCTGATAGGTCTTCCAGAACAGGGAGAGTGGCTTCACCCTTTCTTTATATCAACATTTTGGGATCCTTCGACTGGCCTTCTTTGAAGGAGAGACATGCAGAAAGGTGATATGTTCATGCTTTTCTTTAAAGGTTGTTAGGTGTTTAAAGCCAAACTATTTTTTAAGTTGAAATTCTACAGCGTGATTTCCAGGCACTAAAGCCTTTGAACAAAAAACACCTCTGAATGTGCTACCATCTTTTATCATGTGGTAAAATCATAAAGCACAGCACAGTGGAGCCCCCAATGTAAGAAGGACATGGACCTGTTGGAGTGAGTCCAGAAGAGGCCATGAAGATGATCAGAGGGCTGGAGCACCTCTGAGGACAGGCTTGGAGAGTTGGGGTTGTTCAGCCTGGAGAAGAGGAGGCTCCAGGGGGATCTTATAGCCCTTTCCAGTACCTAAAGGGGCTACAGCAGAGATGGGGAGGGACTCTTGATCAGGGAGTGGAGCGATAGGATGAGGGGGAATGGTTTAAAGCTGAAAGAGTGGATTTGGATTAGATCTTAGGAAGAAATTCTTTACTGTGAGGGTGGTGAGACACTGGCCCAGGTTGCCCAGAGAAGCTGTGGATTTCCCATCCCTGGAGGTGTTCAAGGCCAGGCTGGACAGGGCCTGGTCTAGTGGGAGGTGTCCCAGCCTGGGGCAGGGAGGTTGGAATGAGGTGATCTTTAAGGTCCCTTCCAACTATGGTTCTGTGAAAATCGCGGTGGCATTTGGGGAAAATACCAAAGTCTCTTCCATCTCCTCTTTCCACACCAGCCGCTA
>NW_015090995.1:12811012-12812534 GCF_001431845.1 Calidris pugnax | reverse complement strand
ACCCGGCGGAGCCCCGTCCCGCGGGGCGCCCGCGCCGCAGAGCCCGGCGGAAGGAGGCGGAGGAGGGAGCGGAGCTGCCCGGCCCTGCCCTGCCCGGTGTGAGCCCGCTGCCGCGGGGAGCCTGTGCCCGGGGGACGCCGTCGCCGCCCCAGCCCCGCGTCCGGCCCCGCGGGGCTCCTCCGGCCTCGCCTCGCACAGGTAACCGCGGAGAAGGAGGCGCGGAGCGGCGCGGAGCAGAGCAGCCTCCCCCGGCCGCGATGCTGAGGGCCGCCCTTCCCTGCCGGGGCCGCGGGAGCTGCCGCTGACAGCGGAGGCTGCGCCGGGCCACTTCCACCGGGACGCTGACTTTCCCGTCTTTTTGTTTATTCTGCCGTTCTTGAGATACCGCTATCCTCCTTCCCAGCACCGCGGGCACGTCCTGTCTCACCGTGCCGGATTTTTACCCCTCTATCTCCATTGCCCGTCTGAAAGTGTATTTATTTTTAATAAAAGAAAAAGTGGAGCCACAAATCCAGTTGATAGCACATTCCCCACTCTGTGGAGCCTGGTTTCTTTCTGCAGTTTAAAAAGTTTACTTCCCCCCCCCTCCAGTTTTATTGACACTGAGGATGAAGAAGGATTTGCAAGTGAAAGCGCCTTGAAATACAACATCTTTTAGAGAGAGCTCTGCAGTTCGCCTGTTAAGTCTCGAATTCCACCCTTTGCCCCTGCTGAATCCACTGTTCTGCCCTTTACTCTCTGGGGTAAAAAACTAAACAACAACAACAAAAACCCGAGGGGAAAAAAATACCTTTGGCAGCAGGGAAGCTTTGTGTGACTGACCCAACGAGCTACAAGTGTCCAGTTTCTGAAAAGAAGAAAACCCTTTTGTCTTCAGCAGATCAGTAGGTAAGAGACGTGCTCGTGGCACAAGGGACTCGGCGTTCATTCTTGCAGCCAAACCTGGGAGTTAGACCGGCTCTGTTCTCTGTCAGCTTTTGCCCATCGCTTCTCTCTCCTGTAGAGATTACTCTTCATCTTGCAGAATTCTTGCCAAAAAAAAAAAGCAAAACACACTTGTTCACCCATTTCACGACTGGCTGTAAATAGCCAAAATTAATAGTGATGTACTTGTGTGTAATTGGATAAAGTAAAGTCGCTGAAGTGGGTTTCCGTAAGGCTGTGTTTGAAAGCAGCCGCGTTTCTTGCGGTGCCAAAGTCTCTTCCATCTCCTCTTTCCCCCCCAGCCGCTAGACCCGGCTGTGTCAGGGCGGTAGAGGCCAGTGGATGGTCACTGTTGTGACAGGCTGAGCCTGGGAAGACTCTGTGATGTGTATTTTAAGCAGAGCGCTATAGAGAGGGAACTCCTTTAACATCCGGCTCGCACGCGGTGAGGCGCCACCAGTTCTTGCCGCGCCTTCCCCCGCTTTCAGCATCTGCCCGGCCAGGGGCGGGAGAGCGGGACCCTCGGCCGGGGAGCCTTGGCCGCAGGCCCCTTCAGCTCCACGGGTGTAGCGGGACGCTGCGGAGACCCGGGGGCCGC
>NW_015090995.1:12792339-12810599 GCF_001431845.1 Calidris pugnax | reverse complement strand
AGTTTAAAAAGTTTACTTCCCCCCCCCTCCAGTTTTATTGACACTGAGGATGAAGAAGGATTTGCAAGTGAAAGCGCCTTGAAATACAACATCTTTTAGAGAGAGCTCTGCAGTTCGCCTGTTAAGTCTCGAATTCCACCCTTTGCCCCTGCTGAATCCACTGTTCTGCCCTTT
The DNA here is from genome assembly GCF_001431845.1 of Calidris pugnax. NCBI lineage: Eukaryota > Metazoa > Chordata > Aves > Charadriiformes > Scolopacidae > Calidris > Calidris pugnax. Next base: position 12,810,425 of record NW_015090995.1, on the reverse strand, counting down.
ACTCTCTGGGGTAAAAAACTAAACAACAACAACAAAAACCCGAGGGGAAAAAAATACCTTTGGCAGCAGGGAAGCTTTGTGTGACTGACCCAACGAGCTACAAGTGTCCAGTTTCTGAAAAGAAGAAAACCCTTTTGTCTTCAGCAGATCAGTAGGTAAGAGACGTGCTCGTGGCACAAGGGACTCGGCGTTCATTCTTGCAGCCAAACCTGGGAGTTAGACCGGCTCTGTTCTCTGTCAGCTTTTGCCCATCGCTTCTCTCTCCTGTAGAGATTACTCTTCATCTTGCAGAATTCTTGCCAAAAAAAAAAAGCAAAACACACTTGTTCACCCATTTCACGACTGGCTGTAAATAGCCAAAATTAATAGTGATGTACTTGTGTGTAATTGGATAAAGTAAAGTCGCTGAAGTGGGTTTCCGTAAGGCTGTGTTTGAAAGCAGCCGCGTTTCTTGCGGTGCTCTTTTCTTTTGAGAAAATAATCGCAGTCATTGTGCTTGTAATCCACGTGTCAAGATTGTCTTTGCTCGTCATGCTTCACAGAGAAGCCTGTATGTGCATTACGTATGCACGTGTGCAAACAGGGCTTCCAGAGTCAGTTGAGATTTCTTGTTTCACACTGGAATTTGTTTTACATTAGAGTGTTTTACTGCTGTGTCACAAGGTGTAAAAGTGTTGAACCCATAGTTAACATGCCTTAACAGATTAATGAACATGGCTAGGAACATGCTTGGCACTGTACAGCGTGAGTATGAGGATATGTTTTCTTTGTTTTGAGATTTTTTTCTAAAGTAAAACTGAAAACGCAGCAGGGACATGTGCACATAATAACTGGATGGAGGCCCAGACTCTGTGCAGGGAAACATATTTTGTAGCATGCTCCTTTCTCTAGAGGCCAAGTGCTGAATGTGTGCTGCTTTACAAGTGATAATACCGCTGGGAATTTCTAATTTTACTTCTCCTCCAGCTCTGTACCCACATACCCGCTTCCCACGGCCAGAGTTTCATTGCTACCAGTCTTTTGTGCAAAGGAAGGACCTGTGGAGTTCCGTGTTGCTGGTAGTAGGACTCCTCCTTGCAGGAAGGATTATATTGTTCCCTGTGGAAACACACAGCATCTCCCAGTAGGAGGATCTGGCTGTTTCTGTGGTGAAACCAGCCTTGACATCATGCTCTTCCCCACTGCGTGGGTTTTTCCTGTAGATGATACAGGAATTGCTAATATTGGTCTATTGTGGTCTTTCTTTCCTCTACCCTCTCTTGGAGGAATTTCTGTGGGTGGAAAAAGGGGGAAAAGGTGTCTCATTCCTCCCTTGGAGGGGGGCAGCAAGTTAGGGTGCTTTGAGCTTATGGACCCTCAGAGAACTGAGGGTGTCCTAATCTCTGCTGAGCTGTAGCAGCCAGCAGGGCCACTTGTGAGGTGACTGGCCAGGATCCATCCTGGGGTAGAAGACATGGCATAGGTTTTGGCTGCTGTCTCACTTTTTTCTGCTACCTGTGACTTTTTGCTGGGCACTGAGCCTTTCTGCCATATCAGGGTGGGAACACATGAACCATCTTGAGCTTGTCCTGTGCCCTTGTGCTGCTCCTGTGTGAGCGATGGGCAGCGGCATCACATCGTTTTTTTCAGGGCTGATATAAAAACATGGACTCTACCATCAAGACCATGACCGTGTTAAATCTTTGGGTCAGACTTTCACCAGGGTTACCTCAGTGACTGCTTCTCCTAGGAGCAGGGTCATGAGCTGACCCTGGAAAAATTTGTCCCATAGTTGAAGTTGTAGGTTCACGTGGGGCACTTGGGCTCCCTCTCTTTTTCACCAGGACACTTATTTGCAATATAACCCCTGTCCTTAAAGCATTCCTGGGAGCCACAAGCAACACAGAATGGTTTGTTTCTGCTCTAGTGCTTTCTTGAGGAAAGAGTAGGATTTCTAGGAGAAGGCAAAGGGGCGCCTGGTCTTGCCCCAAGCTCCTTGCCTTTCTGATTCTGGAGAAGTTTTGCAGGCAGCAGTGCCTGTCCTGGGGAGGAGGCTGGAGGCAGAAAGGAGGCTGGGCAGTGTGGAGTGGGCAGAACGGGCCATACAGTAGGACATAGGATTGCAGTGGTGCTGGCACCTCGTAATTGTGGTATTGTTTGGCATGACATATATTTAAATTGTGATGGCTGGTTAATGTACTGATAGCATGGTTCATCATTCTACCTGTGTATGGTGACACATGACATCAGATCGTGCTGTAAACGCGGGAGAATCAAAGTATTGCTCTTTCCTGAAGCATGCTTGAGTGACTTTGGGCTAGTGTATGCTTTGTAGCACAGAATGCCATGTCTGGGCCAGAAGTTTTTTGTATGCCTGTAGTACAAATGTATAAAAATTCTCTGTAGTCTGCAGTACAGCTCAAAGGGCAGCTGATTTAGACGTGCTTGAGTGTTAAGGTCAGGAGATCACATTCCACAGGTTTCTAGATGAAAGTGCTTGAAGAGGGTATAGCATAAATATTTAATTCATATAGAAGGCATTGGTGCAAATCCTTTTGTCCCTTTCTCCAAAGATGTTCGGTAGGCAAGGCTCTGTTAGGAGAAAAAAATACCAAACAACAGAAAACTTGTAACTTCTTTGTGCTAGAGGAAGTAGGACAGTAACATAATGTATTATTGTTGAATTCCACTAAAATTCTTCTCATGGGATACGCCATCTTCAGGAATAGCTAAAAGAACTAATGTTTTTAAATGTAAAATGACTCATAATGCATGGGCTCTTGAAGTTGGGTTTAACATTGTATGCAAACATTGCCAGCTGGTGGGGATCTTTCTGGATAAATAAGAACTATATTTGTACAAGAAGGCTTGAATGATGTATTTCACATGCATCCTGATTAGCATAAGCCATTCACTTTGCAAAAGAATAGCAAGAATCCCAGAAGTGTAGATAATTTAATAGTTCTCTTGTTCTCTTTATCCTGTCTTTCATCAGCAGATGGACCGATCTTTTTGTTTATTTAGAAATAACGTTGCGTTGCTTTACTGCCACATTTTCCTAACCACGACACTGACACTGAGCATTTCTAACCCCCAAGTTCCCAAAATGAACATAAATGCTTCTCCCTCTTCTATCCCGTCCTTTTTTCTCCAGTTGAGTGCAGTGTGACTTTTTTGGGGGGTGTGTGGGGTGGTGGTGGTTTTTTTGATGGAACAACTTGCACCGTTTAACTCTGCGTAGCACCCAGCAGAATGATATCTTGGGTCCATGGCTAAGGCTCACTGTTTCTACAGTAAATGAACAGCTAAAATAAAATTTCAGCTCGTTAAAGGCTTTATTGCCCTAATGTGGAGCAAAATCTGGTGTAGGTTTGGGTTGTTGCTGTATTAATGTATATACAGAGATAAGTCTTTAATTCCAGATTTATCAACAGTCCAAGTGTATGTTAATGTATAAATACTTTTAGGTGTGAGTGAATTTGTCTGTTCATACCTCTTTTGGGGCAGAACTGAGTTTTGCAATTCTTGCTTCATTCTTACTGACAGCTTTTAAAGAGCTGCAGAACTGTAACCCCAGTGGAAAGACAAAGCCCAGTGTAAGAAAGTTCTTGCATGTTAAGAGTTTGTATTAAACTGAAACCTGGCTTCAAACACCTGTAAATTATGAGATTCTCTGTTCAGTGCAGAATGTGGTGTGTGTTAGGTTCTGTTCTGAATTAAAAAAAAAAACCAAAAACTATGACCTTGTTCTTGGCAAAAGGTTCTTAGATTATTGGATGTTCCCACTTTGGGCTGAAGTGTAAATGCTTTCAGAGTAAAGTAAGATGCTTGTTTTCCCCCATCTAACTGTTGTTGCACATTCCCATATTTCAAGGTATTTTCTGACACTGACTTTTGAAGAAGTCTTCTCAAAGGCTTCCTAATTGAAACAGCCTTATGGATTTATTTTTTTTCTCCTTGCTATTGTGGACGATATAGTGGGAGTGGAATGTCCTTGGTTGCCAATGTTTGCTGCTAGGTATCCCCCTTCCATGGATACCAAATGTTTATAATAGCGTGAGAACAGCCATTCTTGGTGATTGGCAATGAGGTTGAAGGCTCTCTTTCTCCTCTTCTATCCACTGAAATACAAGAGAGGACTTGGATCTCTTGGTTCTTCAGAGAAGTGTTCCAAATTGCCTATTGCTGGGGCTATAAAGTTTCAGGAAGCACTAGAGGATTTGTCAAAATGATTTAGTCCATTGTGTTGAATCTGGGCCACAACCAATTTCTGTAAGCTCATTTTCTGCTTTCAGGAATTCTTTGCTTGTCTTACTTTCTGTTGAGAAGTTACTCTCTAGATTAGATGTTCATCTACCTTTTGTGCCTGATTTTCTCTGTGTATGTGCCCCATATACAACATCATTGTATTGTAGGCTTTAAAACATTGTCTTTATGAAAGAACAGGCACATAGCTGCCTTATGAGTCCGGTTTGGCTGCAGGAGCTTCTCAGTTGTTAAACCCTTTTAAACAGGAGAGAGTGTATTCCCAAACAGTTCTGGAATGCAGTGCTGGCCACAGGAAGAATTGCATACTGCAGCCTCTGCGCCACGGCCATACCTTCAGCTTTTGCAAAAGTATTTGGTTCATGCTTTGAACCGTTCTGATGCTGAAATGGTATCCATGTGAAAATAGTGTACTGTACGGGGAAATCTAAAGTCAGCAAATAGCCCAATCTTGCACATTACTTGGCTCTCCAGAGTAGCCTTGAAATGTAATCTTCAAGACAGAAGAAAAAATCTCAACAACTTTGGGGAATAATAGTGGAATGGAGCTCCTAGGAGCAATTCGTTTAATATATGCAATATAATATTTGTCTTACTTGCTTACTATGCCTGGAAGTGAAAGGAGTTTTTCAGAGTTGATGAAATTTTTGTTTACTTAGACACTAGGATGTAATTTTTCAAGTAAGAATATATTTGAAACTTACCTGTATATGTGTATATATACCTGTATAAATGGCCATTCAGAGCAAACCAAACATTTAATGTAAGGGGGGACAGTGAATGAGCAACGAAAAGGTGAATGAGTAGGAATAGATGAATGAATAGGAATGGAAAAGAAAAAGTCCTGGAAAAAACAAAAAACTGAGAACAAAACTAAAAGGCCACTCAAATATGAGGAGAAACTTCTTCACGGTGAGGGTGACGGAACCCTGGAACAGGCTGCCCAGGGAGGTTGTGGAGTCCCCTTCTTTGGAGATTTTCAAAACCCGCCTGGATGCAGTCCTGAGTAACATGCTCTAGCTCTAGGCAATCCTGCTTCAGCAGGGGAGTTGGACTAGATGATCTCTATGGTCCCTTCCAACTCTAGAAATTCAGTGAAATTCAGTGAAACAGAGTTCTCAAAGCCTTAAAATCCTGTCTTAGTAGAGTAGTGGTTATGTGAAGTGCTTAGCTTAAGTGAAGGAAGAACGTGTGTTGGAGTCTCCTGTAGTGCCTGGGGATCATGAGTTGTGGTCATCCTTCATATGATGGTTGCTCGATGTGTCATGCTTTGTTGCGAGCAGCTCTCGTGTTCCTGGCTTAGCGCTGAGAAAGGGAGTGCTCTCTCCTGTTTCTAATAGCTGAATCGTCTCATATTTTACTGGCACGCAGTCTGCATTCTTGGTCCTGCAGAAGGGGTTCAGAGATAAATACTGCCATTCATACTTGATGCTTTTTTACTTTCTCATCCTCTCTCAGAATGACTGTTGTCTAATTTGGTTGTGTCTAGGCTTAAAATAACCTTTTATTTTTTAAATACTAAATATTTCAAATAGTATCTTTTAGTATCTTTGGGAGTTTGGAGAGGTCTGGTTGTTTTCCGTGATAACTATTGTTGGACTATATAAGTTCATCACTATCGGGGAGAATAGAGAACCAAGATTTTGTTTAAACCATAAAAAAGTTCACTGATTTAATAAGATTGGTTTTTAAAGGCCTTGCTATTATTTGTATTAGCAAAGCATTTACAGTGTCTAATTGCAGACAAGATGTTGTTGAGCAGTTCTCGTATATGAATGTCTATGAATTAAGCCAATTTAAGTTTTTGTTTAATGAATTAGCATTTGTAAGACCTTGTCTAAGAGTTGTATCACAGTAATGTTTGTTTGCTTTAAAATGCTACACAACTTGTTTTTTAAAAGAATTACTTAATTTCTTAGGATTATTTACTGTAGCCCTCAAGGAAAGCAATTCCACATTTCAGTAACTTTGTTCACTTCACGGTTGGTGGACTTTTCCTGCTGTTCTAATTTGGGTGGTTCTGTGTCCAACTGAAACAAATTTTATTGCTTCATACTAGGGCTAGCCCATCTTGTTGTGGGGTTTGGGAAAAACAGGGTGGGAAAACATATCTTCCTAGTTTTCCCATTGTCTTTTTGAAAAGAAACAAAGCTAAAGCCTCCTCCATATTTCTGGGGACACAAAACATAAAACCAGTGTAAGATAGCCTGTGGAGGTGCACGAGGAATTGGTACTCTGTAGCTGACTGAAATGATCACAACTGAATGCTGTATGTTCGTATTAAGTAAAAACAAATTTGAAAGACTTTTTACTGCAGAAGGATAAAGGTTGAAGAGACTGAGAGTAATTACATAGTCTATTCTACCCTTCCTCTGGGTAAGATCAGGGAACTGTAGAGAACAGGCAGAAAAGTTACGGGGGGAAAAAAACAGCTTTTGCTGTTGCCAAGTTGGGATCGGGTGTAGAGCACTCAGATCTTGTTTAAAAAAAGAAAAAGTAATAAAAAAATCTTAGCACTGGTGAGGCCACAGCTTAAGTATTGTGTCCAGTTTTGGGCACCTCAGTACAAGAGAGATACCAAGGTGCTGGAGCGGGTGCAGAGGAGGGCAATGAAAATGGTGAAGGGCCTGGAGAATAAATTGTATGAAGAGCATCTGAGGGAGCTGGGACTGTTTAGTTTGAGAAAGAGGAGACTGAGGGGTGACCTCATCACTCTCTACACCTACTTGAAAGGACATTGTCAAGAGGTTGGTGCTGGTCTCTTCTCACAGGTAATTAGCGATAGAACAAGAGGGAATGGCTTCAAGCTGCAACGGGGTAGGTTTAGACAGGACATTAGGAAGAAATTCTTCACAGAAAGAGTGGTCAGAGACTGGAACAGGCTGCCCAGGGAGGTGGTTGAGTCACCGTCCTTGGATGAGTTTAAGAGTTGTTTACATGTGGTGTTGGGGGATATGGTATAGGGGAGAACTTTGTAGAGTAGGGTTGATGGTTGGACTCGATGATCCCAAGGGTGTTTTCCAACCGGAATGATTCTGTGATTCCATGATTTACCACCTGGTAAACGACCAGTGCATTTCCAATTAGGGGAGGTAGGGATGGCAAGAGAAAACGTGTGTGGGAGGCTGCTGGTCGCATCCCGAGCTGCTCAGGTTGCTTTTGGAGGGGACAGATTTTGGACAGATTTACTTCATTAGGGGAATACTGTGTAGCCCTAACTTTTTGTTTCTGCAGCTGCTATGGGTACCTAGTGGAAGTATCTTCTCCAGCTGTAGAAAATACTCAGAAAGTTCCCCTGCCTTCTGCTTTAACAAGTTCTGGGATGCCTACATCCTTGATCAAAACCGTTTTGGCCAGGATCTATGCTTAAAATTTTTGCTGCTCCAGTTAGTATGGAAATTCTTTCTAGTAGTGATGAAGTTTATATTAGCAAGGAAGAAGTTTTTCTGGTATGGTTTACACAAGGTTTCCGAAGTAATATACCTAAAAACAATTATTTCCTAGTGTAACTGCATCTGCTTTAGAGTGGTTGCTGGAATAGTTACATTGAAAGAATCAATTCCCCAAGTGACATAGTTGTGGCAACAAAAACATACATGTAGGCTAGGATTTAGCCAATCAGTGCTGCGCTATAACGAACCTAGTAATATCTTCCTCCCAGTGTGGTGGTGAGGCTTAATTAATCATCTTACAAGTAATTAAAGGTTTTTACAAGGTGCACATGAAAAATCCAGGTGGTTATGATAAAAGTGGTTTTGGTGGTGTTCTTTCATAACATCTTGCTCTCTAAAAATTTGGTGGTCTGGATCTTCTTTTGGGTTTTACTTTAAAAAAAAAAAAAAAAAGGGAGATCCATCTTTTTAACCCATGCTACCTATTGAGATCACAAAATGGGCTTGCTTTGTGATACTGTGTTGTCACAGAACTGCGTTAGGGTTGTTACCTTCCTTGAGCCGCAGCATCTCAGGATGCACATTGTTAGACTGACTGACAACTGGTAAGTTAACTGTATTTTAACTATTTCTTTCTATAAAGGAAAAAAAAAAAGCAGCCCTTTGAAAAAAGGAGGGCCTATGTCTGCGACAAGTCCTGTTAAATTCTGTAAAACTGCTTTGTGAAATAAGAAGGTCTCCTCCATATGGGGGCTTAAAATATTTTAATTTGTGGTAATGCTAGAAAAAGCCAGAAAATTCCATGCTGAAGTTAGGCCATAGTGATTGTTTTCTTCTCTATACCTTTCTCCACCTGCAGTTTTTATTTGTGTCAGCTTATGATACAAATATTCAGGATGCCACAACTGACATATGAGGAAAAATGACCTTAAGGTAGCATAAAGTGGATATATCTTTCTGGGGAGTGTGTTTCCATTGTTTTCAGGACTTAAGCTTTTAGGTTCAAATTTTTACTTTCTTTTTAATGTAGATGGCGATTCTAATCTTTTTTTATCTCACCAGCAATTAAAACAGCCTGATCCTATCGGTAGGGACAAATGATGCACTGTCAACGTTTTGCTCCCTTCTGATAATGCACATGAAACTCGTTTGCGTGTTTGAAGATTACATTTTACTCTCACATGGTTTTCATTATCTGAGAGCCCCGAGGAGAGGCCTGGACTAAATCAGTGAAGGAATGGAGAAACCACACAATGCAATGAAAATGGTGCTGGGGCATACTTGGGATAGTTGTGGGACTGGGGCTGCTGACGACAGAAGCAGGGCGCTGCCTGAGTGCTAGCAGCAGCAAGAAGTAGAGTATTCTTAACAGACAAAACAAAGCTTGATGTCGAATTAAAATTGCGGCTTAGGTTTACAACAGTTCCCCGATTCTACAAGGATAATTACTGGAAATCTGTGAAGTTCGAAGCAGATGCATCTTGCTCGGTATGCGCTGGGAAGCAGTCCTCTGAAAGGAGACCTGATGTGACAAAACCTGTGTAAGCTTGATCTGGTTTTAGAAGACTTCTAAGACATCTAAAAGGTGAGATCTTGGCCTTTACGAAGTTAGTAGGTTAGTAGCGGAGCTCCCATCGCCTCTGCTGGAATTAGTGTTTCATTAAATATGCAGAAATTGCGGTACGTGGCAGTAAAGGGTTGTCTCTCTGCAGACGTGTGCCTAGTGCTTGGTAGTGCTGCATAACAGATTCTAAGCAACTGAATGGTGTGATGTGTTCATATAGAAGTATTCCGGATAAAAACAGCTGGATATGTTGTCCTAGACTGCTTTTACTATTAGACCAGTATATTCAGAATAAATCCTCTTGCCCTCTGACTTTTGAAATTTTATGGGGGAACTTGAAATTCCATAGCATTCTTATCAAAATGCTTAAAAGCCATGAAGCATTCCTGTTTATACCAGGCTTTGTAAGTGCTTATTCTTCTCTTTTTTTTTCTTCCCTTTGTAATATAAAACCTAAATTATGTTGGTGAAGATTATAGGTACTTCCCTCTGAAGAAATTGATACTTTAAAGTGAGGGAGCAGTGTTTCAAAGGTCAAATAAGGTCTTTTCATTTTTTTCCTTAGACATGTTATTTAGAGGGGGTCTTCCTATGTTGATGCCTTGACTTACTTATCACAAGCCAGACCAGCAACCTGCTGCTTTTTCGTGAGGCCTGATAGGCTTTCTTGTGCTGTTCTGTGCCCAAATCCCAATAATGTGAGCGAGCGTTTCAGGAGAATGGTTGGTGGCTCCTGGCGAGGCAGTCTGGTCCTTGCTGAAGGTTTGGCCCGGAGAGGAGTTAGAACCGTGATCGGTCTTCAGGTGTTCTGGTGGCCTTGCTATTATTGCTGGCTGATCTAATGGAACGGGTATGCGTATTATTTGCACCCCTCCGGGTGACATTGTTCTTGTTTTCGGTTAAAAGAAGGAAGTTTTTCTTGTTTGCCCAGTGACTCTGTCCTTCTGGTATGAAGATGAGTAATGTTGGCGCCGCTCCATGCACCTGCTCAGTGCCACCCTCTAAGATCACCTGAGCCACCTCAGCAGATCGAGGCAAGCAGGGACGGGGCGGTTGAATCAAAGCTGGGGAAGTGTTTATGGTTGGAGCCCGAAACCCACTTTTGGTTAGGAGCTGGTGCTAAAACGCTATCACACGCTGGGATTCATTGTGTGCTGCCTTGCAGGTTTGGGTGTTGGCGCCAGACGTTGGGAACTTTTATTCTCAAGGACTGTCTTAGTGTGTATTCTCTCCCTTCCTCCTCCTTGGGTAGGGCTGAAATGAAGAACATTCAGTGATAACCTGCACTATTCATTAAATAATTCTGGACCTCACCCTTGTGTGTCTGGTGCTCCTAGCCACTTCAAAGTGAGTGTGTGTGCAGAACAACCATGTTCCCAGTGGTCTTATAGTCACTCATGTTAAGAGAATTTTGCAGGATCGGGCAATCAGCCTGCTGGGTTTTGCAGAAGCCATGTAGCAAAGGCATATTTCTATTAAACACTGGGTGACTCAGCATGGGAGCTGGTCTCTGTGATCGCCCAGGGACTTCACAGCCAGTCCTTTCTACGTTATCTCTGTTTTGTGTTCCCCTCTTCTATTACAGTGTGCAGGTATGTCTGAAGATAACTCTGCACCTAAAAAAACAACACTTCATCTGAGTGATAGCATCCCATCGCCTGTTGCCAGCCTGGATGAGCAATGTCACATGCACATCCTTTAAGAAAAGCACAGAATTACTTAGTGAAACTTACTGCTTGCATGTGAAGCCTGACAGTGTCACTGGATTGTTTTGTGTGTGACACAAAATTTAGTAGTAAAACTGAAAGTGCTTAACTGTACTGCAGCCTTTTTGAGGTGGTGAACCTGTTCCCATCCCACCTGATGCGTAAGCTAATTAGCTTCTTGGCTAAGCAGTAATTCTGGGCAAGTATGTACAGGCTGTCCTCACAGGGACTCTTGCATTCCTCTTAGTTTCACAAGCTAAAGAAAGATGCTTCTCTTTGCTTGTGAGGTTATTATTGCTCCATGCAGGTTAATTGAGCTATAGCATTATAGCCACTCATCAAACAGTGGTGAGTAGCTCACTTGTCTAAGCTTGTTTATTTTTATAATGCTGAAAAATATTTGCATGCTGTACAGAAATGTGCTGCTTTGGTTCCTTACAGCCTGGCAGTATTATCATTTGAAATTCTTCATTAATCTTTCTTCCTCACGAGGGACTGGCAAGGTTCCTGTGCATAATTACACAATGTTTAAGACAGAAGCCTCACCTACTGAGTTTTTGCACAGTGCCCTGCAAATATCAGTCTTTTCTTCCTTAAATAGCACCTATGCTACCTCCCCTTTTATGCCCATTCTTGATTTCAGCATGGTTACGTGCAATGCTATTTGCAATCCTGCGTTCATTCTACCAGTTCTAGGCTCTGACGTTTCGCTCAAGAACACACAACTGTAAAGTGACCAGACTAGAAGTTAGAATAAGGTAGTAAGATGACAGAGCTACAGTGCTCAGGAACAAACTGTAAAATGGGTTCAGCCTGAGAAATCCACCTCGCAGTGCTTCCATGGAACAGAATTGGTCTAAAACAGAGTTTTCCACTTGAAAAGCAAGGCGTTTCTAGGCTTTGTGGTTATGAAGAGTGCACCATCCGATCCATAAGCAAGTACAGTTTTGCAGAGTTGTTGAATGTCTGAATTCAGCCATATCCATCGTAATAGATTCGGGCTTAAACCCCCAAATATGTCTGTTTAAAATGTCTACAGAACCTTTTCCAATTTCCTTCCAGCTCTATCATAACAACTTTTGCAGCGCACCTCACTAATTTTCATCTTTGGCACACTGAAAACTGAAATTGCTGGAAGAGCCTAAAACAAATACAATTTGGTGTCCAAATAAATAACACATGGGCTTCAGTACCGATTGTACTGTTCATTTTTGTGTTTCATTACATAAAAAAAGTTAACTCGCTGGTTCTGCCATGAGTTTCCAGCTTGCTCAGAAAGCAGATTCCAGGAATGCTGCCACCCAAATTAGTTGCACAAGATTTTCTTTGTTAATTGAAAATAATGGCATAAAACTGGAAAAAAATAAGCATAATGCAAACAGTTGGTATTTAAAGAAAGTGGATTTGTTGGCCAGAATATCTTCATATTGTATCTCAGTCCACCTTTTGTTTTTGATTTCCAGGCTGATTCCTAGTTTACATCTACATTAAAATTAGTAGTATTCAGTTCCAGCAAATACTTTAACTGTGAACTGTGCCCTCCCTTCATCAGATCAGCAGAATAAGCTTATATTGCTGTGAAGTGAAACTCCGCGTGTGAAATGGTTGCATACAGAATTACTTCCTTGAACGTTTGAAGGAGTTAAACACGCACAGATTGAAATTGTCTGTTGAGAAAATCTTTAAGGCAGAGAGGCAGAATCTCAAGCTGGGTTGTATCTTTGTATTAAAAAAATAAACAACACCCCCTACCCCCCCTTAGATTTTTCCAGTTGAGACAAAAGAAATCTTTGGGTGGAAAGGCAGCATCATATTGCATAATAAAAGCCTTTTAATGCTCTACTAAAAAGGGTTGCTTAGGGCAACTTTGTTTTAAAAAAAAAAAAAGTCAGTGATGATACTGGTATGAGGGGGACAAGGAATCCTCAACTTCTGTTGTGCAACACTGGGAAAAGAGGCTAGAAATTGCTGTAGTTATCTGCTATCTTAATGCCTGGTTTAAAGGTTCTTTACTGCATATTTGCTGGCAGCTGTTTTCAATATATCCCTCTCGAGCTAAGTCACCAGTTAAGAATTTGACATTAGATGTTTTTTCCAACCACCATCTTGAAGTACCATACCACACAACACAGCCTTGTTCTCTAGTTAGATATTGTTCATGTGCCTTGAAATTGCTGTTGACACCTCAAGTATTTAACTTGCAGATCTGAGATAATTTTTGTTGGGTGTGGATGTGTGCCATAATAAGACAGAGACAGAAGTATCCACGTCTGCATTCCTTCACTACATCTGTTCACTTTATTTTTTTTTGCAACATTGCAGGAAATTAAGTTAAACTATACATCTCCATGAATATTTTTTAATTTTACTTGTTCTGTTTTAATTCCCTGCCCTGTTAAGTACAAGCACACTGAGTGTACAAGTAAGTTTCACTTCTTCTGTGTCGTTTGCCCCTTTCTTTAGGACACTTTCAGTAGTAGATTCAGCTACCTCTTGAATAACACGCCTAAATACATATTTTTGTGTGTTCTCTTGATTCTCCCCTCAATGGTTAAAGTTTCTTTAGTGCTTTATATTCTGAAAGGGAAAAGTAACGTAATTAAAGAATGTTTTGGGAATTAGAGCTGTGCTCTGCAATATGTTTTTGGCATATACTTTGTCAGTGTCCTTTTCTTCCCCTCACTTTCCCAGCCTCTGAAATAAAGCTAATATTTGTACGCTGATCATTCCCATAGTCATTTTTGAGGCATAATTTGTTGAAGTTTATAAAGCATTTGACCATATCACCTTTCATCAAAGGATTTCTGCTGATATAGTTTGAAATACACAGCACCACTGGAAAAGGAGCCATAAGCACAGGGTATCATCATCTGTGCTGCAGCTTTCATTCTTAGTAAAAAATAAAACAATGGAGTTAAAGAATTAGCAGGTTTTAATCACTGTTTCACTTGGAGGCACAGATGGGACAGAGCATTACTTGGCAACATTTAATCTTGGAGCAGAAATTGTCATGATTAAAGCAGCAGCTGGAGGAGATTGCTAGGGACAGGGGGGTTCATTCATCCTAAAGGGATCAAAATTGTTGGGCTCTGGGAGAAAACAAGAAGCTACAAAAGAAAAATCTGAAATACGGGCCAAGGTTTGTTATTTCTAGGGTCTCATCTGCTGATTAAAATGATGTTTTCAATGCTTTCCTCAGAATTATTTTGGAAGCGAGGAGAGTATCAAGTGATCTGGCCTACTGAAGAGGAGACTGAAGCCATCTCTGAGTGGAGATTTTGGACTTGCGGGAAGGCTCTGTGTGTGTCCCACATGTGGCAGAACTGCTCCTCCTTACCAAGGAACTCAAAGTGAAGGAAATAGGTATGTGCTACTTCAAATAGGCTCGCAGAAGAATCATGTTCCAGGCCATTTAACATGGCCTGAATTCCTAGTTTGGTGAGGCAGCCTGGAATGAGGTGGATTTTAACTTTCTCTCCATTAAGGTTTGCAGGAAGGTTCTGTCTGCCTGGTACCTCCAGGCCTTGTGTTACGGGGTAGACTCCTGCGGTAAGATGGCCTGAGGGAGGAAACTGGGTGGTTGTGGAAACACAGAACAAAGCAGACCCTTCAGGTCTCCTGACTCCTGCAGTCAGTCTGTGGTTCTGCCATGGAACAAACTGTTGGGAATAAGTTACCTTTTGCTAAGGGACGGTGTTATACAGTAAAAAGGTGTCAAAATAGCCTGCTAGAATACCAACGTGTGTTCTGCTGTCAGGGCCAAGCCACAGTTTAGCCTACAAGTAAAGCCTACTCTATTCTGAACTGTTCTATCTCAAAAGTAGCTCTGCTTTTAGTTAAGTGTCTCAAAGGTATCATTAATTTTGGATATTTCAACTCCTGCAAGGCCAATGGGCTTGAGTTTCCATGACAAATTCCTGAGTCCACTGGGAGATTGAGTGAAGTGTAATCACTGTTGGTCACTGACTTAATCTGTATTTAGGATGTGCTTGACATTGGCTCTTTGTGTTTCTCTCATTGGTACACAGTGTTTTTTCCTGCCACTCAGAGGTCTTTTTCTGTTCCTTAGATCAGACAACTCTTTTTCCTCCTGCATTTGCATGCCTTCAGCTGATGATATTTAGATGTGTGAAGATTTGGTTGCCTTTGTATAGCAGGAAGTTAAAAGAGTCCTCACTTGCACCAGTACATAGTGTTTTCTGCAGCAGGGAGACTAGGTGCTGATCTCACTCTGGGTATTTCATAACTCTAAAAACCTGCTGGCTAACGAGGTATTCATTAATTGCTTTAAGCGATCTAAGCTAAGAGATTTCTTTACTTCCTTTGAACCATAGAGTATCTTAATGGGCATCTTTTTTTTTCTCCCCTAAAACTGACAAATTGCTGATTTCACCCTTTAGTCCTTGTCTGCCTGCAAATATGGGAAATGTATTTCACTGTTGGTAGCCCTAAGTGTAAAGCAAACAGGTCTTAGGCATTTTTACCATCGTCCTGTGAATTATAGGCCTCCTTTCCGCCTGAAAGCAGCCTTGCTGTCTGAGGTATTCGGCATGCATCCCTACAGCTTGCAGTCGATTGATATTCCTATAAATTTGCAAGTCACCTTTCATCACCTTGCGAGGCTTTGCCCCCTGGCATGCAAGTCCTTCTTAGGTCAAGGGCCTTAATGACCCCCATTGTTATGGGAACCTTTGGTAATCTAACCTGTTTTTTTTCTGTATTTCAAGCCATTGCTCTTAAATGTCTTTTGCTTGATCCACTCAGGCGCTAATAACCGTGTCTCCTTTCCTTAGGTCAAGGGCAGCTTTTACATTCCACCCAAAAGGCACCACAGTTTGAGATGAGGAATTCAGAAGAGCAAGCAGCTACGACAGTTTTACAGCGCCTGCTGCAGGAGCAGCTCCGATACGGAAACCCAAATGACAACCGTAACCTTCTTGCCTTACACCAGCAAGCCACAGGAAATGCCCCCCCTTTCAACAGCACTGGGAGTCCAGCATCTCAGAACGAAGGGCTGAGCTCCCAGGACCACCAGCTTGTGACTCATGCTGCCCGTCAGGAGCCCCAGGGCCAGGAGATACAGGTGGACAACAGCATCATGGAGAAGCAGCTCTCCCCGCGACTTCAGAACAGCGAGGATCTCCCGACCTATGAGGAAGCCAAAGTCCAGTCGCAGTATTTCAGGGGCCAGCCGCATGCGAGTGTCGGGGCAGCGTTCTATGTAACGGGGGTCACCAACCAAAAGATGAGGACTGAAGGGCGGCCCACGGTTCAGCGGGTGAGCCCAGGGAAGGTCCACCAGGATGAAGGACTGAAGGACCTCAAGCAAGGGCATGTCCGCTCCCTGAGCGAGAGGCTGATGCAGCTGTCCTTGGCCACCAGCGGTGTCAAGGCCCACGCGCCTGTCACGAGCGCGCCACTCTCCCCCCTCTCTCCGCTCTCTCCTCAGCAGTCCAGCGACCCTTACAAAAATTCTGGCTCCAATGAGTTCTACAAGAACTCGGTGCAGCCCCCTTCCCAGCCCAACATGAAAGGAATGGAGCAGCGGGGTCCTCCTCCAGAGTATCCTTACAAAAACGTGTCCACCCCATCTATGAACTGCAAACCTCAGGACTCGGGACATTTCTATAGTGATCATCGCATGAGCCAGCAGGGAAGATCTGATGGGGCTATGATGAGGTATCAGCATCCCCCTGAGTACGGGTCAGTCAGGTAAGCGAGATCTTCAAACAACCTCCATGACAGTCACATAAGGGAAGACAGTATAAAACTCTGTCCATTGTCCTCACTCCTGAGGCACGTTTTCTTTCTGCAAAGATCCCATCTTTATTAAGTGAGATGACATACTGTGTTCAGCTACTGACTGTGTCTGGAAGGACTGTAACCTGTTTCAGTAGCTTTCCTAGAGAGGCCTGAATCTTTTTTAAAAAAACCTACAAACAAACAAAAAAACCCACCAAAAAACCAAAACCCAAATAAGCCAGCTTGATTTTTTTTTTTTTATGGCATGGGGAAGTTTAATGCTGAGGCTCCAGAGCCTTACAAAAGGTTTGCTGCAAAAGCCAAAGTTACGGGGTGATTCATTGTAGAAACTTGCAGTTACTTATTGCAAGACTTAAGCTGCTCTTTAATTACATGTGGCCAGACAAAAGATTTTTTTAGACTGTATCTAAATGCTAAGTAGAAAAGGAGAAAATAAATGAAAGCAACAATGGTGCAGGTAACAAAAATCACCTGAACTTCCTTTAGAGTTTTTCAAATTTTATTTTCAGTGGACCAAAGTATAGAAGTGGAAAATGGAGTGTGCTTTGTGGCTCATCCCAGAGCTGCTTGTTTAGCTTTTGCTAATTTTCCTTGCATCATTTGGAATCTCAGCCTGTTCTGGTTTCCTCTAGATAAGGAGCTAGATTTGGCTTGAGCCAAACACTGATGTCCGTGTGGGTGAAGTTGAAGTTTTATTCAGGTGGGCTGAAAATACAGCTTTACTTTACCTGTATCCTTACCATCTCATCTCTGTCCAAGACGAGGTGGGATTTGGTATAATAATTTTGGCCCCATTTTGAAGCTAAAAGGGTAATACAGAGGAGCCAACAGGAGGGTGTTGCTACATAAGTAAATGGTGAGGTCTCTGTGCATTTGTGTTTGCACATATTGTGTTGTGGTTTGAGGGGAGCATGAAGAAGAAACCGTTCTGTATTTGGGAACAGAGTCTGAGCTTTGGGGAATTTGAATCTGCTCAGAACCTTCCTAGTCCTATGGGGAGCTATTTTCAGAGTTTGTCCACCATTGTTTGTGATCTGAAATGACTTCAGCAGCATACAAGCCTGATGAAAAGGCCCTTTGATCTGGCTAAATAAATAATAAAGAGGCCAGGAAAAGGGGAAGTAAAGGGTTTAGGGGGGGTAATGATTGTAGAAGTTCGTTGCAAATGTATTTGACAATTCAAAGGCTTCAAATCTCTGTGCACACAGGAAAGGGAAACAGATCCTTGATGGTTATGCTGCATCAGAAATACTCAATATTATATGTAGTGAATCTGAGACGTAGCCTGCTTGCTGTTTAAGGGAGAGGTATTTGAAAACACGCCAACAGTCAGCTCCTCTAGACAGGGTGATTTTTGTCTGTATTGGATGGATCCTGGCTGCTTTGAAAGAACATGGCGGGGGGAAGGGGGGGGGG
>NW_015090995.1:12765423-12792214 GCF_001431845.1 Calidris pugnax | reverse complement strand
GGAGGGGGGGGGGGAGGAGAAAGGTTCAGCTGGCAAGGTTTCCAGTAGGGGAAGCAACTGAAATTTGTCTTCAAAGCATTGGGAATCTAATGAGGTTACTTTTTAACCTAAATAGCTGCACAGAGGAGAGGTTTCCTTTGCAAGCAAATGCTGAAGCAGTAGAACAATTGCAAGACTAATCCATAAATTACAGAGCAGCGTAGCAAAGGAAGGGAGCGAGTCCTCTATTCCCCTCCCTCTCCCACACACTTTAAGAGAAACTGTCATTTAGACAAGAAACCTTCTGTGTTACTAAAGGTGCAGCTGGGTAATGGTGTGAGGGTTTTAAAGGCATACAGCTTTCGGGAGTGCATTTACCCTGCACCAGGCAGTGCTAACGAGTGTCTTTGCAGCTTCCCTGGAGCGATAAAGTATTTTCAGAGACTCCAGTTTTCCTGCGCTGCAGCTCTGTTTATCGGGATTAATTTGGATCGGTAAATGTGTGCATTTTTTGAACTGTGCGTCAAGGAAACAAAGCCCCTTCTTTCTGCTCGTGAAGCCACACCCTTTTCTGCGGGTTTTTCCCCTCATTGTTCGGGGGAATTTGAGGGTGACCTAACGATGTGGTTAAATAAAACTCGTTGAGCAAGATAAACATTGGGGAATTCACAGCATTCTCATGCTTCACCCTCCCCAGTCTGGGAAAGGAATGGGCTGTGTGGTAAGTTTAAACCAGTCTGCAAACAGTTTGCCTCACCTGCTCCTGGGCGGTGTAACTTTGGGAACACGTATATGTTCCTAATGATGTCGGTTTAATGTAAATACCGGGCATGCCGGAGGCATCTGTGCTGTTATTTAGAAATTTTAAAGAAAGTTCAGAAGAGGGCTGGCGGCATGTGAAGCTCCAAAATCCTATTCTCTTCCTAATACCTCAACTGTGCTTTAGCTCTGGCAATGAAAACAAACCTTCAGGTCTAAGAGGAGAAGACTAGTGTCCTGCGGGGTTGCAAGGTCTCCTGTGGCAGCGCAGAACAGCGAGAGACAGGGCTGGTGTTGGTAGAGTTTTGAGGGCAGAGGAAGCTGGCTGTCTCTCTGATTCAAGCGCCATCCTCTGTTCGGAGCCCAAATGACTGAGCTCCTGCTGTGGTGATTAATCCCTTTGACTTCACAGAAACTTTTTGAGAAGGAGGTCTGCAGAATTTGTCCCATAATTAGTAAATCACTTCTGCGCAGTGCGTTCCCCTGGGCAGTATCAAAGTGGGGGATAATCAGGTATGACTAGGAAGCAGAACAAAAATGCACGGGTTTGGTTTCAGCTGTCTAATCAAGCGGAGTCTGCTCCCTCCCGCAATCAGCATTTCCCAGTTTGTGCAGGAGGGCTGTGCAAGAGAAGGGGAGCTGTAGCTTCTTGAACATGAAACAGGCAGGAGAAGCTGGGAAGGCAGAAAAAAATGTTAACGAGCCAGAGACCTTTCCTGATCTCTTCATTCTTCTGCCCTCCCCACTTTGTTGCTCTACCCGCAGATCTTCTGCGTGACTTGATGTTTGCAATCCTGGCAGCCCCAGGACTCCTGATGGCTGGGGTTGCTTGCAGAGCTGCCCTTACTCCATATCTCTGTCTTCATGACTTAAAAGCTAATGTGACCCTTGTAGTTGCAGAACCATAAATCCAGGTTTGTATTTGGCCCGCGTGGTGTGTTTCTCTGATACGTGCCAGGGACTGTAAGGGAAGCAGAGATTCTTGCATGATACAGTCTCCAGAGTGAAGTGGCCCTTAAAGTTATGCTTTCAAACTTAAACACTTGTGGGAATTATTGCTCTGAGGTTTTTTCCTGTGTTTGGGGTTTTCAGGTCTTTATGACACTGAGGCAAATGGAAGGAGATTGTGTAATTTTGTTCTCCGTGTATTTTGAGAGACTTCCTGCATTTTTGCAAGAAGTGGTTAGTTCAGATACAATTCTGATTACTACTGCAGGTTTACCCAAGGACTGATTCTCTCATGGAGGGGAGTTTCTACTACTATTCTTTCGGCAATTCTGTTAGGTGACCCCAATAGTGAATTGTTCCTTAAAATTTTGCAGTCTGGCTTAAAAGTCTTGAAAAGTCCGGTTGTATTAATTTAGCTTTCTGAATCTCTCAATCCAAAACTGATTTACCAGAGAAATAATTCTGCAGTTCTCAATTAAATCTCATTTTAATCTCAGAGCCAGGTATTTTGAACTCAAGAAATATATAGAAATATTTTATAAGAAAAAATTGAAAGCAGTGGGGATGCTAAAAGGGTCTTTGAACATGTATATAAAAGTTTGCATACAAGATCTTAAAAGGTCTAGTTGTCACAGTGAGGTTACTAGGATTTTTATTTTTTTTTTTAAAGATAAGATGTATTACCCCAGTTGCATTGTCTCATTTTGCCAGGAATATAAATGCAGGTGTGACATTTTGGAAGCTCTAATGCTGTTGGTAATGCAACAGAATTAGAGGCTCTCATAGAGCTTTCATATCTTAGCTTGAACCCACAAGATTGGTATAATTTCAAGATTATAAGATGCTTCAGCTGTGAGTGCCAAAATGCTGGAAATCTTGGAAATGTATCTTGTTTAGAAATACTCAGCCACAATTTCCTAGAGTTGTTCTTTACAATAGATTTAATTTAAAAAAAAAAAGTCATTACCACACGTCAGTACAAAGGTTGTCCCTTCAGAATTTAGCTGCTGCTGCTGCTGCTGTTATTCTTTGGTCATCTTTGTGTTCCTTTTATTAGTGCAGAAATGGCAAGATTCTGCCCATGCGTCTCTGATGGCAGAATAAGATGCTTTTAGTCAAATAGCTCAAATTGTTAACACTGGGATCTAAATAGGCCTCATTAGGCTTGTAGTATTAACACACTGTGATCAGTGTAGTCAGTCTTTGTGAGTAACTGCTTCAGGTTGTTTTCAGACTGGAAGAGAGTATTTTGTAGGTTCAAAATTAGAAAGGTGTTTTTTTCCATCCATCAGGCAGACTGGCAATGTATCTCTTGTGATCTAACCTCTGTAGGTCATCACGGATTAAATGTCACAGCAAGCTTATTCCCTAATTGATTATAACATAAAAACAGAGGTGCATGCTGTTAAGTAAATAATAAACTCAAGGAGGCGAGTGTTTTCTGAAGAGGCAAAGTTTTAACTCTGCACATAACTGGGTGAGCTAAGAAAGGAGCTGGAAACCACCTGAGACAAACCAGATGACCTTGAACGTTGCATGTGACGGTTTTGCCTCATTCTTCATTATGAGAACTGACAAATAAAGGTAATGAAATAAATGCAACGATAAGTAGAGCTGACATCCCAGGAGGGAAAGAATCAAATTGCTGCCACTAAACTGAACATTCCTGAGGAAATTAATTGGACATCTTTCTTCTTCATGACCCCTGAGATCCTCATGCTGCATATGATCTTTTCTGGGGAAATACAGCTCCTGAAATGATGTTTCTGGCAGGGACCACTGTCACCTGAGTGTGAGAGAGAGAGAAACAGTAACTAGAGCAGTCATTATTTGCTTTTTTCTAAGTGTCAAAGACTAGATTTATTTCCCTGTTAAGGAATTTGAACATGAGCTTGGAGGTTCTATGCACCTTCTCTGCTGGAAAGCAGAGAAAATGAGACATAAGATGCATGATATTGAAATAGCGAACCCCGTGCTGGGCTGAGAACGTACAAACTCCTACACGCGCTGCCAGCCAGATGTGAGTAATGCAGACGTTTCCTCTTTGGATGGGTATGAAGAGTTGATGAGTTTTTTCTGCAGAGAACAGGAAGGATGATGCCGAATGTTTGCACATCGCTGAGAAGCCCGTTGTGTAACCCTTTAGTTCCCAGTTCAGCTTCATGCTTACTGTTGTCAGTTGATATGCCACTAAGGCTCCTGGTGTGGTGGGAGAGCTATGCTGCGGGCTGTCTTGTACACCCGGTATCAAGCAGGCACATAGGGTCCTTCTAAATGCAGGCAACCATGGGGGTATTCTGTAGCAGCTGTGGCCAGGTAGAACAACAGTATGTGCTTTTCCAGCTGCAGGGTTGAACTGCGTCCCAAAGGTGGAAAATTTTATCAGAAGAACAGGAGTGTTTCAGAACTGCCAGATGGGGGTCTGCGGTCTGTGCTTAAGAAGGGACTGGCTGCAGCACGGAGAGGGAATAACTTCAACTGTTAAAGAACATCCAGAGAATTTAAAGGTTGAATGTCTTCAGAGGAGGAAGCAAAACCTGCCTCCTGAAGTCATCCAAGCGTGATAAATCCACACAAACTTCTAAGAGAGATTTCTTACTTGGCCAGTGTAGCAGAAGTTGAGCTGGAGATCTCCAGCTCCTGGGAAATGTGAGCTGGTGCCACTTGGAGTTAGTTTTATGATAGAATCAAGCGTGTTATAGATTGCTAGATCTGTCTTTGATGTACTATAGAGGTTATTGTTAGGAGCAGTAAACGTACCTACTGCATAGGACTGAGGGTCGTTCTGAATCAGAAGGCTGCTGCTGACTCTTAGGCTGGTTTTCAGATGACTTGACTAGTCTGCAGCTTGTTGGTTGATATTTCAGAAAGGTCGAATCAGCAGTGCTGGCATAGAGCTTAGCCAGTCCCTTTAACTCTGTATCCTGAACTGCAAGAGAAAATTAATTGTTTTCTCTATGAGAGATAGTGCATTTCAGGACAGAACAAATGAGCCCATTCCTAACAGACCTCAGTTTAGCCGTTTTATCCACAAAGTGTGGAGAAGTTACAAAAATTATTTTGGTCAGTAGCTGTTGATGCAGTTTCTCTTAGCGTTTATATACAAAATAGACTCAAGAGGGAAGAACCTGGTACACTTAGTATTTTCTAATAATGTTTTGACTTTTAAGCATTTTTCAGAAATAAACTTACAAAAATGAAGAAAACTTCACATGACTCTTTTATGTGGGAAGACCTGTGATTAGGAGCTACACGGGTCATTCCATGCCTTGTCACTGGGTTTGTGCACCATCTTCTGCATGACTTTGATGGAGCTTCTGCTCTCTGTTTTCCAGGCAGAACCCAGATGTGCAGCTGCAGTTACAACAGAGACCACCTCACCACCACAGCCCAACTTCTTCCTTGACATCCCTGGGATCTTTGACTTTGCTTCAGTCTCCGCCACCATCCAGGCTGTCCCCATCCCAGCATCAGCAACCTCTGACTCCAAGCCAGGGAGATCCTGGCATTCTGCCACGGACCCAGCAGCCATTCTTATCAAACCAAGTCCATCAGGGAGATTTGTACCGACTATGCCAGCCCTTCCTAGGCCCGCAGCAGCAGCAAGGCGATTCCTATTCAGTAATGTCCCGAGCTCAGCAGATACCTTCCCCATATCAGCAGATGCAAGTAGATCCTTTTGCCATAGTTTCCAGGGCCCAGCAGATGGTGGAAATCCTGTCAGAAGAGAACCGGTCTCTACGACAGGAGCTGGATGGGTGCTATGAGAAAGTAGCCCGGCTGCAGAAGGTGGGTATTTTTGGATGTCAGGCACTCTCCTCTGTCTAGTATCATCCATAATTGAATCATCTAATCTGCAACTGTTACATTCCTTGCTTAAGGGACCAATTATCTACTTTAGAGTCGTTTATGTGCAGATTGATTAGTCTGTATCTTGTCCCTTTGGGCAGCAGCTTAACTTTGTCAGAAGATAGAATCAAAGCCTTCAGTTTTATTCTGACAGTTTATTGACCATGCTCAAAAGAGCATCCTCATCAGCTGTCTTGAAGAGGCTGACTGCTTGGCTGGCTTGGTTAAATTAAAATTAGTATTCTTAAGTCCAGGATAGCAGCAGGCTTCATTTTCCCATCAGTCTAAATGACGTTGGAGGCTGCAGGAAAGGCCTTTTCAGAATGACATGAGACCACAGTCACCCAAGTAAGCAATAGGGGACGTTGCTACAAAACTGGTTGGCAGGACAGTGTGCAAGGCAAGTACTGCTACTATGGCTACATTAAAGACATTTGGACTGCAGGCCTGAAACTAACACTTCTTTTGCCACTCTCTCACTACCACAGAACTTCCACGAAAACTTAGTATTTTGTTTGGGATCAGTCTCTGGCTTTGTTTGAAACAAGTAGCATAAGTGATGCTAAAATGTTTTAAAAAAATATCCCAGTGAGACCTATCATTAACGTGCATGTGTAGAGGTATTTTGATTGTAGCCTCATAGAAATAACTTCTTGATGACCAGGGACCTACAGCTGTGCAGCAGGTCAGCTTTCCTTTTGCCTTGCAGCTGTGGAAAGGCTGATGCTACTTGCAATTTAGGACTTTGCAGACCTTGCTGTGCTCTTTGCACTGAGCAGTCTCCAGGGCCATAAAAATGCGTGGCCTCTAAAAACACTTGTTAGAGTTCAGGTGACCAGTGTGGTTTCCACACTCATTTATTTTCTGTGTTACCTCTTTCCAGGGACATATGTTCATTTGTTGTATTTTTTTTGGAAGGCTCCTGGCCAGGAAATGCTTTAGAGAAATGTTTGACAGCTTCCTGATAATGAAAGAAGGATAAAAATGCACTTCCCTCCACCTCCCTGTTGATTACTTGCTGTAGGCACTGTTGATGGGATTTGCTATTATGTAGATCCGTACGTCCATAGCAATGCAAGACGTGCCTAGTAAGGAGAGTTAGAAGTGAATCTCCTCCTCTGGATGATCAGAGAAGCTTTACACTGAAGGCTAGAAGAAAGGATACAGCATATTTTACTGCAAATGTTTCCCTCCCCCCAGTTAATAAATGGAATATTTAGAAGCACAACTAAGTTGAGAAGTGTAAACACAGAACATCGGGAGATTTTACTGTGAATTTTGGACCATAACAATTATGGATCTGTACAGTTCATCAGTAATGCAAGATCTGCCATTAGCAATTTTTTTAGCATACTTTTGTCTGCCTTTCTTGTTTTATTTTACTTACTTGATATTGCATTAGCTACTTACATAAATGCTTTTTGCCTAAAACTAGCAGCAGTGCCAACCTGCCCCCGTCTTAGAAAAAAAAAATAAATGACATTTGCACTTCTTCAGTTTGCTGTATCTATGCTCTGATCATCTTGGGGAAACAGAGCTAGAGTCTGGAAGGAGAGTCCAGATCTTCGTTTCAACATTGGTATTCTTTGTCCAGAAGGATCCGTCACAAACCTGAGACTCTGCCGGTTTACTTAATACATGGGTATATGTTTCTTTCAATAAAGGAAACTTGAGAGAAAGTGATCTCCTTTCTGAGACTGAAAGAAAAGAATTGTTAGTGATAAAATAGTAAGTGCTCATTTTCCCTTCCACTGCAGCTGGAAACAGAAATTCAGCAAGTTTCAGAGGCGTACAAAAACCTGGAGAAATCATCTTCTAAGCGAGATGCCCTGGAAAAGGCCATGAGAAACAAGCTGGAAGGAGAAATTCGTAGACTTCATGATTTTAACAGGGATCTAAGAGGTGAATGAAGTAAAAGTTCTTTTCTTTTGTGCTGGGTTGTTTCTTTATTGTTGTACTTACTTGGCAGGACAGTGTTTTGCTGCAGAATTCACTGTGTCTGACACAATTAGAATATGACAAGATACTCAAGTATATTCAGTACTCTGAGATCTTAAGTGCTTGCTGGGAGTATGGAAAAGACAGGTTTAAGAGAGTGCTGTAGTCTCTCATTTCCAGCCTGTTTCTCATTGAGAAGAAACATGTGATAAGCCAAATACCATAAACCAGATGCAAGCCTGGAATTCTGTCTTGTCTTATATCCTAGACACAATTTGTACAATTTGTTCAGTTTATACAAATGGAAAGATGTTTTGCTGACGGCCTAATCCCACACCAGGCATGTTCACTTTATTTCCTGTCCAGTGACCCTTTTGCACTGACATACAAACTGCAGACTGTCTGTTCTTCCTGAAGGTCTTGTCATTCCTTATCACTGTAGGCATCTGGTTTTTTGGATCTCCCTTCCTTTTCCAGAGTGAGATGTCATTAGCGTCTGGTTCTTGCAAAGCAGCTGAGGCAGTATGATGGCTGGGAGTGGAGAGTGATGTTGAATGGTATTTGACCTTAGCATAGGTCAAAGTTTAAGCACTAGTTTGAAAGGTGAAAAACATCTGCAAATTGAGATGTTTCAAGGTGCACCATCAGTCTTTTAATCTGTAAGTTTAATTTTTTAATGAAAGCCTTCTGATTGTCCTACATATCATCTGCTCTCACTGCCCCATGTTTCTTACTAAGACTGTATTCCCAGAAATTGTTTTGCATCCAAGAAGTAAGGCCATACAGTGTCCAATGCTATCAAGGACAGCACACAAAGGCCTGCATTAAATAATCTTTTTCATAATAAAACACAGCATAAACATTTAATTTTTATTTTTATAGACTGATATAAATTTCTAACAGCCTGCAGCAGCCGAACTGTCAGGCTGTCCTTAGGGTTTTACACTTTTCCCTGAAGTCAGGGAAATGGACAGCAGTGATTTAACTTAATCTTCTAACTATTGAGATTTAGTGGAGAGTTATGAGGGAATCTTTTAATTGCGTGATGAAATTTATTTGGGTGGAAGTAATAAGCGGCCTTAATATTTGTAAAAATTGAAAAAATAAACTTCTTATGTGTTATAATTATTTAAAGTAATTTCTTTGGAACTTTATTTAACCTGTTTTGTCTCACTGAGAATATTTTCTCAAGGACATAATTAGAACCATTTCAAAAGGGAGTGCCAGCTTCTGATAAGCTTTTTACTTTCAGCTGTGTAGAATTAGGAGATCCATTCCCTAGTTTGCTTAGAAACGTCCCGAGCAGACGTGACTTAATGCTTGAAAGTTTTTAATTATTTAGTGTTCCTTTTATTGCAAAATTTTGCAGAACGTATGGAGACAGCCAACAAGCAGCTTGCAGAGAAGGAATTCGAGGGGTCTGAAGACAATCGGAAAACCATCTCTCAACTCTTTGCACAAAGTGAGTTACACAATCATTGTGGGTTGGTAGAAATGCTCCAGTCATCCTGGGAAGGAAAACAATGCAGCAGGTTAGCGTAGTTCAGCTCTGATGGTTTTCTACCAGGACAGAAATCAGGGCAGTGACAGTTCAAAACTGGCAGTGGAGAAAGGAGGACGGATTCAAGAATTCCTTATCTGTCATTATCTAAAGTCCATCTGTGGCATTTATTAGAGATTTTGAAGCAAAAGTAGTTTGCGGTTAAACTGTAAACTTAGTGTTTACCCCATATGGGATATTTTGTCCTCTTATTTCATCCCTTGAAAGCTTCGGAATTAAACCTTTCCAGGCTGACAAGGGTCATGAGTTAAGGCCAGTGGAACTGGAACCTGGTAGGTCTGCTATCTCTCTCCTCTTTAATTTGTCACTGCCCTATCCAGTTCAGCAGAACGGGATGAGTGCTGCCTGCAGTGTGCTGGGCTGGGTAAGGGTCATGAGTTCTGTCCACAGCACTGGATTTATCACACGGCAAACTAAAATGACGGATGTAAAATGCTGCTTTTCCTTTGTACTGAAATGTCTTGAGGCTGATGGCAGTGAGCCAACCTTCCTGTCATCCCATTGCATACTCCACCCTTCTGACAATGCTCACTTTTCTCCAATTGTTATATAAAAAGGTAATGCATTAAAATTGCAAAATGGAGATTTTTCTGTGGTGTAACAGACACTGCTTCTGCTCTGACAAATGCTGGTATCCCTCCTTTCTGTTGTCTTTACCTTATTCCTTGTGGCTTACATTACAAGCAGATGGCTGTCAGGGTGTGAATTCAAAACTCCTGGTGGTAGTGGAAAGTCTGTGAGTTAGTCTTGCATTCAAACTGGTTGGGTGGACTTTGAGGTTTATAGGTTCACCCAGAGAGGAGGGAAGGTCAAAGCTGTGAAGCCTCATGTTCAGTTTCTCCTTTTGGATGAACCATAGTGCTACATTTCGTCATTCCCAGCATTTCAAGGGGTGCTGTAGGCACTTGTAAAGTGAAGCAGTACTCATTTGGGGAAAAGGCTGGAACAAAACCTCCAAAAGCCTTGCTGCAAGCACTTACAGATTAACAAATAGGCTGCTGGCACTGATTGATACCTGCTGGCATAATG
This sequence comes from Calidris pugnax, assembly GCF_001431845.1. Lineage (NCBI taxonomy): Eukaryota > Metazoa > Chordata > Aves > Charadriiformes > Scolopacidae > Calidris > Calidris pugnax. Next base: position 12,782,151 of record NW_015090995.1, on the reverse strand, counting down.
CCACCCTGTCTCATCTCTGCCCATTTTCTGCAACACATTTTAACGTGCTGACACTGTCAGTAACTTATTTCCTGGGTGGAGGAGAAATACTGAGATGGGAGAGATGGGGAGAAGAATAGGTAGGTGGTGACATTTGTCCTTGTGTCTTATGTCACTCTGCAGAGCAAACCTGCAGAGTTCTGGGTGCTGTTGGTGGACAGGTTTGTTTTGCAACCTGTGTGTGGGCTGCGTTGATTCCCTAGCAGAAGGGAATCTTTAGCTACTCCGTGTTGCTAAAGCTTTGCTCCTGACTCTCTGCTGGCAGAAGAAAGGAAATAATTGTGGTCCTGTAAATATAGTTATGCACATGCTTGCACAAACGGGCCTGTGTACTACTCCATATGCAGTCTGTACTGACACCCAGGATCTCGTTCCTGTTTTTCAAGCCTTCCACTCCTTGTCCTCATTCCTTTGTCGTGGGATATTGGTTTCTGGAATGCAGTTTCTCTGGTGTCATCAGTGCTGGGTGTAGATCACTCCAGGGAGTATTCTGTGGTTATGTATCCAGCAAGTGTGCTAATGTTATCATTGTAGCTGGTTGGCTTGAGCTGGGAATGACAACATATACAGGGGACATCAGCTCTGTGTTGTGGCTTTGCTTTACACCCCTGTGCGATAATTTCTCCAGTCCCCAATTATTTTATCCTGTTTATGTTTTTTGAAGGCAGTTGCCCTGTTCCTGAAACGGAGAGTGAGCTGCTCCCACTATGTCCATTTCTTTCTGGAGAGCAGCAGAAAAAGACTGGCTGCTGTGCCTGGGGTGGCTTTAAAGCATCAGACATGGACTTTCAGTGCTGGGAAAAAGGCTTTCTTGAACTGCAGATTTGCTTTGAGCAGTGACAGAACAGATACATGTGTATATATATATATATATATGCCTCAGTTCTGGCCCAGGGGATTGTTTTTAAGGACAGTAGAGGAAGACTGAGGAATTCTTATTGCTCACTTGTTTTCCGATTCCTCTGATGGTACTGTCAGCAAAGTGGGACAACAGAGTGTTACTTTGAGAAGAAGGACAGCTGGCCCAGGCAGAACAGCTTTCCTTCCTGATCAGTACAGAAAAAAAGGAGTACGAGTTTTTCAGGCACAGAAGTCTGCCATCTCTTCTCCCCAGACTGGGATATTAAAATTACCAAGTTTGTTTTCCACTGCTGAAAGCTCAGAGGTAAAGAGGTGCCAAGTTTCACTAACCATCTGCATAATCAGAGCAAATTGCCTAACTGTACTGAGTGATGCACCTTCAATTCCTTCTCACTAGCGTTGTGGCGCATTGTTACTTGAAGGTACCATGCTTGTTTTTCAGGGTTACAAGTCCTTCTCTTCCTTCAAAGCCATGTACTTCCCCCTGCTCCTTCTCCAACACTCGATTTGCATTCTCTCTCCTGTGAGAAGTTCCAGTACAATCTTTCCTTCACCTCGGGAGTGAAAATCTCCTGAAAGCTGGGTAGAGATGAGTGCTATTGATTGATAATTCTCACTTTGTTTTGATAGACAAGGAAACACAGCGGGAAAAAGAGAAACTGGAAATAGAACTGGCTGCTGCACGATCCACCAATGAGGACCAACGAAGACACATTGAGATCCGAGACCAGGCCTTGAACAATGCTCAGGCCAAGGTGGTGAAACTGGAGGAGGAGGTAAGGATACTGGAGGAGAGAAATTAGGGTAGCTTGGGTTCCAGTAAAAGTAACTATGGGAATGAGTTTGTCTTGTACAAATTATAAGAAAAATCTGCTTGCTTCAAAGCTGTTTATATCAGCTTAGCTTTGTGTTGGTTAGCTAAACCACTGGACTGTGCACAGATAAGCCACAAATCTGTATTTCCTTGGAAGTGCTTTCCTCTAAGAAGTGCTTTCCTCCAAGCAGCCATGTTTCGTTTTCTTTTTGTTTCAACTGATAAAAGTGGGCTGGAACTGAAATCCCAGCCCTGGCAACCTCCTAAACTTGGCAGAAATTCAGATCTGGATGGACTTCTAACTAATATGAAATGAATGCAGCTTGTCCCCTTGCCAGGTGTTCTACTTACAACAGGTTATCATGGTGCACAGTGCAGATCACTGTATGTGCCCAGCATTTGTAATAAGCTGGGCATGACCTTGGTTGTTTTCTCTGCCTTTCCTCCCAAGAGGGGATAACGCATTTGAGCTCCTTAATTGGGCAGTTTTTGCAGCAGTTTCTTTTGTAGCCATGTCCCTGCCACTCACGCATGGCTCTCACCTCGCTGGCCTTCTGTGTCATGGTGCTGTCCTCTTTCCTCCCGCCTACTCCTTTCCTCTCAAAGGCTCCATTTCCCACTCCCAGCCTCTGCTTCCTTTACTCCTACTCTTCCTCCATAGAGAGCCTCTGGAGGAAATCTCATGACCAAGCATGCTTCCTCTACTGCAGATTTGTTCTCTCCTCCTTCAGTTCTGCCATATTCCTGCCCTCTAGCACTCACCATCACCCTCAGTTGAGCACTGCACCTATATCCACTTGCATCTTGCTGTCTGTAGAGACATTCCTCAAACCCTCCCCTCGTCTGCTTCTACTTCTCTCTGTTCAGGATCCCATTGTGCCAAGAGAGGAGGAATGATCATATACAAAATGAACATCCTTCTGTCTTGTCTCGCCTGCCTTCCTCCTCTCCCACGTACAGATGTAGCTGCCTTCTTAATTTTAGCCTGCTCTTCTCTAAGCTCTGCATTTGCCTCGGTTGCCCTTCCCCTGAACCTTTCTGTGTTTCTGTCCCTGGTGTCCTTAATTTTTGCCTCTTGTAGTACCATTCTTTTAATCTCTTCAGCTTCATGGAAGCCCTCCCTCAACCTCTCCCTTCCTGGATCTGCCCTGCTCATTCAGAATGTTGTTGCAGGGCCATTTGCCATCATACCTTATTAGCCTTTCTCCCCAGTGCTCCACTTTGCTTTCCTTTCTCCACATCAAATTCAGGCAGTTCCTCTTTGCTTTCCAGGCCCCTCATGGCTTACCCAATGCTGTTTCTCTTCTCCCCTTGTTGCTGAGAGGATGTCTTCTACCTTTGTCCTTCTCAATTTCCAACCTCCCCTTCTTCCCCACCCCAAACAAGTACTTCTGTGATTTCTCCCAGACTGTCCTCACCTTCACTGCAAACGCTGGCAAGGCCACTTCAAGGTGTCCTTTGCTGTGATGCTCACAACGTGGTTGGCAGAGGGTAAGCCACAGTTCATTCCAACACAGAGACCGTCTACTTGGCCTGCCCTACGTGTGTGTTTCCTACTGTTGTCTCCAGTCCCAGACTCAGGCTGTGAACTTTGAGGGAAATGAAACAAGGAGCTTTCATTTCTAGAGCACTTAGCATCTCCAGGCTGCGGTGCAGGTACACGGGACATCCTTGTGGCTCCCCTGGAACTATTCACATGCTTGGAGTCAATGTGTATAGAGGTGCTGCGATCAGCTGGGGCCAGCACACACCTGGCTAGATTGAACCTCTGTGTAGGAACAAATACTGGCTCCCTCTTTATGGGTAATAATAACTGTATGTTTTCTTTTCAAAAGACCTCTCTTCTTTTGCTAGAATAATTGGGTTCAGTGCTGTTGCAAAGTATTTCTGCCTAGATAGAATAGTAACTGTGTAAGGTAAGTAACTGTGGGCTATATTGCATGATAGCTTAAAAACCACATATATAGAGTGAAATGCCCTGCGTGAGGGCTTGCGGGCATTTCCATCCAACCTTTGCTCGAATCCCAGGGTGCGCAGGAAGTGCCACCCTTCCTGTTGTAGATAAATATGGAAGTGTCTCAGTGAGGGAGCAGGAATTAACTCTGCTTTTTCCTAGAGGTGAGGGGGAATAAGGGGAAACAGAAGGCATAAAGAGTCATTTTTGCAGGTTTCCCAAATTGCTTTTTAATGAAATACTTAGGATTATAAAGCATTTGTTGCCTCATTAGTATTAAATTGTGGGAACTTCTCAAATCCCCAAGCTGTTTGGTAAGTTTCCGAAAAGCAGCCAAGCAAGCTGTTCAGTGCTCAGGGCACCATTTAGAAGGGACTATAAATGTCAGCCTGAGTTAGTGAGGTTCAGTGGCCAAGATACACGAACAATTTGTCAATTATTTCTTATATTCCTGCCGTCTTAATCTGAGTTACTAGTCCCTGTAATTGTCAGGAATTACTAAGCTAGTCCTGCAGAAGAGGGTGGAGTTTCTTACGCTAAGGTTTGGCAGCCACTCTGGCTCTGGGCCTGAGGGGGGTGTGCATATTTCAGTTGTTGCATCCTGTAATGTAAGTTTTCAGCTTTTTTTTTTTTCCCTTCCGTTTTGACTTCCTATTAAGCAGAGTTACCCTGCCTTATATGCACCAGATCCTTTCTAAAAGGAATATTTCCGTTCTAATGCCGTTCTAATGAGAGCTATAAGCCATATATCACTATAGCTGAATTTAAATATTGCATTGGAAATGGAACTTCCAGGTTCTTTTTTAAATCCATTGCCTGAATTGCCATTTGGGACAAAACCACCCATCTGTAAAATGTAGATACTTGTCCACTCCTATGGAGCTTTGAGAGCTTCTATGTATATTGGATTTTAGCATCCAACTTAGAGGGACAGAAGAGATAAAGGGATGCTAAATGTTAAGGAGAAAGGAATGATCTCAGAGATACTGAAGTATAGGGTGAAGCAATTGGAAGCAAAAGTAGACAGTCACAGAATACTTGCCCTGATCTGTCAGCAGGGGTGAAGAGACTCTTCACATTTAGAACAAGCTGCTGTTAAAGTTTTTGATAGTGTGGAGTTTATTTTTGCTAAAAAGCTTAAAACAAACTTAAATATGTCTATAAACAGTAGTGTGTATGTGTTTTATATGTAATTAAACTTTACTACTTCCCTATCGTACATTAAGATACCTAGGTATTAACCCCTATTTTCAATTTTCATTCTTCTCTTTAGATGTTCCACAGTTATGCGTGTCAGTAGCTTATTAAAATTGTTTCTAGTGAAGTATTAGTCCGTGGTTTTTAAAGTCAAAACTTTGGTTATTTTCATAACATGCAATACATTTGAGATAAATTTAATATATTTGAGGTAAAATGCACGTTGGGCTAAAGCCATATATCACAGTCAGTGATGGTTAGTGATAATAATATTTGCAGCCAAAGCAATGAAAAATTCTCATTTTGAAGCATGAATTGTCTAATGGTCTTGATTTTGATGTAACGTTTGAATGGCTGCAGCGTGCAGCAGGTTTGTAACTGGTAGATGGTCACAGATGGCCTGTATGTGTGAGCTTTAACCATGATTTAACCAGCATCTGTGAGCACGCACCTTGAGAGCCTTCAGCAAACAGAGCAGATGGTTAAACTTCGCTTTGCTCTGGGCTAAAGGTAGAGTTGCTGGGTTTAGAGAGAGGACCATCCTGACCAGCCTTAGAGTCTGCGTAAAGGCTGGTTTATTGTGAGTCCTTACCCAGGCTTTAATATTGCAGGAGGGAGTTTGATGCCAAATACTTATCTAACCACAACTGCTGGATGGAGACCATACAATTGATACTATTTTTACACTTAAAAGTTCTGGAAATTCCTTTTTTTTTTTTTTTTTTTTTTTAAATTGAGGTTGGTCATTTCTGCTTGCCCTGGTTAATTCATACCACGGACGACCACGCTTCAACTTTAAAAAAGTTTGTGTTTTTTTTATAGTAGTGTACCGTGCACTCCTTTACTCCACCACTTTACAAGCCACTGCTTTAACTGAGTGCCTTAAGGAGACAGCTTTGAAAAATAGTGACTACCACTAAGAAGATATAAATATCTACCCTTTGCCATCCTCATGCACACACTGTGCAATGGAAAGACAAGCCAGAAATCCTCTCTAATGGGTACAAATTAGGGGCTGGGGGAAGGCAAGAAGTTTGAATGAAGCACCTTTTAGAAAAGTAGCTTGTATTTAGAAGCGATGAGATCTTTCAGCCATCAGAATTCAGCACAAACCATATACCAGAGCTAAGATATTATATTCCCACTCAGCTATTGTGAAGGGAAATAGTGTACTATTTCTGATAACACTGAGAGTTGTGTCTGTGGGGAAATGTAGAAATGGTTATTTCCAAATGACATCTATTGAACTTCATATGCTGCATCTGAGATACTTTCAGAACAGAGCTCTGGCTTGTAGAGAAGAGACCCAAAGGAGAGTTTGTGTGCTTGAAAGCTGGTCTGTTTTTTTCCAGTCCCTTCTCAGGGTCTATAAAAAGATATTCCTAGTCTCCACAGCTTTGTCTTACTTAAATTCTTAGATTCTCAGAGCTACATAACTACTCCTTTCAGGACAGAGTTGCTTTTAAAGGAGGTGCTTTTTGGATAGCTTATTGTTCATGGATGGGTAGGGTAGAGAAGAGAGAAGAATCCTCTTTTCCCTGTAACTCGTATGTGTGTGTGTGTCTTTATGACCTGCATTCCTGTAAAACGCAGAACTGGCTTTTTGCTGCCTTGTAACTACCTCTCATATTCTGCCTGTTAGTAGTTTTCCAGAGGTGGCTTTGAGAGTTATAGCTTATTTTAACACAAACAAACGGAGAGACGACATTATGACATTCCCATGCAACAAACTCTATTCCCTAGCAAGAGGATAGTGTTACCAAATTGCTTCAGCATGAGTTCTTGCTGAGACCGGTGGTGCCTTACTGGGCCTGAATTCAAACAAACTGAGGGTTCAAAGGCATCCTAGAGGAATATATTCCAACTGCAAGAGGGAGAGGTGGTTTAAACGTGCTTGCTGTCTTTTTTTTTTTTTTTTTCCCCACTACATTTCTGCCATAGCAGGCAAATTCTTGTGGGGAAACACATTTTCAGCTGCATTTGAATGGATTCAGCTTTAGGATAAACCCAGAATGTAATGAAAACACCCTGAATATATTAAACAAAGGACTTTGAAGACATCAGAAGTAGTGGGTGGGAGACAAGCAGATGCTGACGAGTGTTACCAATTTGCTGAAATAGGAGCTGTCCAAGTTGAGGAGGGTAATGGCTGCGTTTGTCAAAACGCCTGGGAGAGTTTCTGAATCATTGCTAGCTATGCAGGAAGTCTTCTCTTCTTCCCCAGAAAAACTCTTTGCTGACTAACGCATCTGGAAGCGATGAATCTCTTTACAAGAGAAGATCCTTCCGTCTTGCTCGCCTGATATGTCCAGGGCTGTGTTTGTCCTGCAGAGGCAGCTCCAGTCTGGATGTCACAGCCTCCACCTCCCTTGCTTCTAGCGACCGGATGGTGAAAATTCCTCATTCCCGTGTGTCCCAGCTCCCTGTGCTGTGTGCATGAAACTTCAGAGCCTTTCTTCTGCAAGGACCTGGCGTCCCTGAAAGAGATTGCATGGTTTGTCGAAGCCTAAATCAAATGAAGGAGCAGGATTTTTTGGCTTCTAGACTGTTAATCCCTTCTCTGCTGGGCGGTTGTAGTAGTAATCAAATGTCCCTATTTCTGACAGGAGTGCTTTGTCACTGGCCATTGATTTTGGACCATGCAAATGCTCTCTGCAGCAGAGAAGCCTGCAGGTTGCCTGCTGCCAGGTTTTACGGTGTCTTAGGAAGTCTTTTCTCCTGTGAAAAGGTTCTGAGGACTAGTTTCAGTTTTCTAGGTTTAGTGAATTTGTTTAATCATTTCATCCCCATATGTTTAGAGTTGTTGATTCATTTTCCATCGCTGGAAAATGAAGTTCGGGGATATCGGTGTGCAGACATTTTCAGGCAGTAAATCTTTCTGACTAACTTGGAAGCAGATTGTTCTTCAGGTCAGCCAGACTCTTGTGAGCAATGAAGCCTCTGAACCCCAAGCGTATGCTGCTTCTCCCAGCAGGCTCTCAACTGCAGAAAGCAATCTCGACAAAGGCTAGGAAAAAAAACCCATGAAGACAGAAATACTTGATTGGAAAGCCAGGGAATCTTTCAGAGGTATTCCCCGCATCAATTCACCTTTTTGTGTATTACATTTCTGCAGAGTCCTAAACCAGTCCTTGCCTTCTTTATTTTTCTTGTCCTCAGTCCTGTTGCAGAATTTACATAAACGTAATAGTGGATGTAAACAGGAGAGTGACTGCTCTTGTTTACAATGGTTTAATTAGAAAATCTTATAGAGTTAAAGCCTGACCTCCAATACTTGGTTAGGACATTTTCCAAGGCAGTCAGGGATTGACCTGGAGAAGATATGCACATGATTTAAGTTGTGCCATGTGCTGTAGGAAATGCTGGGAAAGGGATACAGTCATGCTGAAGTGCTCGGCAGTGCTTCTAGACGTGCACTGAGGTTATTTGAGATCTTACTGTCTTAAAGAGGTGTTATAATAAAGATATTATTATGAGTAAAATGCTCTGCATTTTCAGATCACCCTTCAAGGCAAAACAGTTACAATACATTATGTGAGCATGGGCTTGCTGCTTAGTTAAATGCAGTACCATCAAAAGGAAAATTACTATCTTGTCAAATTTATTTAAAATTATATACGGAAGGGCGTGACTACATCAGTGTAAAGCTTCAGGAATGAACTCTTATCTAGAGCACGTGTTCACTGCAAGGCCTGTTGCAGAGGAGAGAATTCCAGTGTCCTTTGATGCCATCTCCCCTGTGGTAGATGTTACTGTGGCCCTTGGCACTGAGCAGCCAGTTTTGGTTCTTTGCTGGAAGAGAGAGGGTGGGGAATCCATGGCAGATGACCAAGAACAAGCCTCAGCATGCTGCCTTTTTTGTTCCTCCCATCTCACTCATGTCTGCAGCACCCTGGCAATGCTCAGGAACCTGTTTCCAATTCCTGTCTTAGAAAAACATGATCATACTCTCAATTTATGGTAATGAAATCCCTCTGTGCTCGAAAGAATTATTCCTGATCCTCTTTACATTGAGAGGACAGATCAAGTCAGAGAGATTTAAAAAAGAAAAAAAAAAAACAAACTAGATTTACACTGCTACCGCTGCAGAGAATCCTGGTTCACAGAAAGGTAAATTATTCCTCACAAATACTCACGGTAGCAGAGATGGCAGAGCTGAAAATGAACGACGCTGCCAGAATATGCAGGGAGTTGAACAAGTGCAGCAAGTACGTGAAATGAAGCAATCTCACATATAAAGGACAGTTGTGTCAAAAGACACATTGGGAAAGCGGAGTTGTCTGGGTCACATACGTACCATCAAAACTTACTGAACATCTGTGTTCCAGAAAAATGAAAATGATTTGAGGGATTCCTGCATTAATTCTGTTTTTAAGCAATTAAAAAAAAAACAAACGCGCACCCCAAATTTTCTAACATTCCTATTTTTTCCTGATGCTGGAAGATGAAGTGTATTTTGTGAAGGGTAAAAAAAGATATCTTTCTGAAAAGCCACTGAACAAGCCTTGCCTGTACTTTAGGTCTGGTGCATGAGTTAGGCATGTGCAGGCAGTGCTGGGGAGTTGGGCAACACCTCGTGTTGCAACGTTTCACCTGCAGGTTCGGCTGATGGGAGCACTTTCAAAGTGAATGTTTCAGTGGAATTTCTGTGTCCTAATTCTTTTTTTGGCTGGGCTCTTGGTATTCTTTGAATGCAGGCCAAAACGCTAATCCGCACATATGCGTACTCAGGTTTATTAATTATGAAACTAGTAAAACGTTGTCAGTGGCTACTTTTGCAAGGAGAATTTTACCTGTGTGTTAAAAGCCTTTTCAGAAATGTAAATGCTTTGTGGTAGGTAATAAGACCTAGTGTCCATCCTTCCTTCCTTAATTTTTCATACAGAAGACTGGGGGAAGAGAGGTGATTTCCAAGAGGTTCAGCTCAATGCATGATATTTCTCTACTAGCAAGTTTATTAGGTTGTTCCTTACTCTTGCCTGGGTCAGTAAGCTCTTATGCAAACCCAAGATATCAGATTCTCTCCATTTTTAGGTTCTGCTGTTCACTCATAGTTTTATCATTTTTGGCTAGTTACATAACTACTGTGAGCTGCTGTTAATCTAAGTGAGTGCATGAATCTACACTTTATTGGTGTCTGAGAAAGCTTAAATCAGTGTTATTAAGCACTATAATCTAGAATAAAAAGATCTATTAGCTATAACATTTTTATTGATTTTCTGCAGAGCAGCAGTGGAATATTAAGTTGTATTAAAATGTTCTTGTCCCTCCCATTCCAAACAAGCCTGAAATCTTGAGCAATCAAAGAATAAAAATACCTTTCTACTGTACATGCACTGGTGGGAGGGCCTTTGGCTGGATTGCTCACTAGTTATTGTAACTTCTATTATAAAATACTTGTTTGGGGAAAATCCTGTAGGGCATCAGCATTCATGCTGTGCGATTAGATGCCTGCTGACTTTAGGAAGAGAAGAAAAGGATACCATGTCTGGGATTAATAGTGTTTGGAGATTTTTCTCTCTGCTATTCGCCTTGCAGTCTCTGGATTGCCTCAAGGAACAGGAGTGTGAAAAGGGAAAATTTTGAAGAAACACATGATAAGACCTTTTCTTAAGGAAGGTGTGATGGAAGAACAGCTCATGTTGTTCAGATCAAAGCTCAGCAATCCCCGTATCCTTTCTCCGCTGAAATTTACAGCAGATTCCTGGGGAACACTATCAGAATGGGGCCAACACACAGTGATACTTTCCCAGAATACTTTCCGCTTCCAAGAAGGACTTCCTGAGCCAAAAGTGGTGTCTTTTGTCTTTGATATCCCTCAGTGGGCTTTTCTTCCATGAAGCTGTAGAGTGGCTCTTTGAACTCGCACAAGGGAGTCTGTGTTTTGCATTGTGGTGCTTCTCTAGACTTTGGCTCTGACTGTTGGGAAAAGTTGTCTCCTTCCTGCTATTTATGTATTTCAGGGCCTATGACAATCATAGCTAAAAAACCAATGCCACAGACTTGCCACAGAAAGCCAGCTAGTCATCATCACTACTCTTTTCCTTAACAGGAAATTATGTCCATAGGTGTGCAGTGCTTTATATATTAGAATAGAGCTGGGTCCTGGGTGTGTTTTACTCATTTTTTTTTTTTTTTTAATTCATATTTTAGTTTGGTTTTATTCTGCCTGAACTGTGGATTAACCTTGCTAAGACAGTTACTGGGGATCTCAGCATGTTGGTTTTCATTGCTTATTGAGACAGGGCAGCTGGGTTTGCAGGATGAATGATGGAGGAAGACTGGAGCGTGGGGGCAAGGAACAGAGCTGGACTTCTCGGGTCACACTGGGCCAAGATGAGTGAGATGAATGTCCAGACAGCCAGAATAAATCTGGCTGCACTGTGGAGAGAGCACAGGTCATGTTGAGTGTATGCTTTGATCCTATTTATTATTTTATTGTTATGGGAATGGAATAGGATCCTGCAGTTTTTGATTCATTTTCTGCTTAATCACTTAAAAACACTGCCAGCAATTTTCATTATTGCACTGAAAAGTGTTTCCAACATGTGGACCAGCTGCAATCCCTGTCTTTGCTACAGTTGCCTTGGTAACGTGTCAAGTCACTTTAAAACTCTGTATTGTGAACCTAGATATCCTTTCTAGCCCATAGCTGCTCTCAGTCATTTGCAACAGATAATTACCTCAGTTTCCCCACCATTCCCATGGGGTCGCTGAAGACAAAAAGAACAAATACACCTTGCAGGAAGGTGGAGATGGGAAAGATCTGTAGCACCCTGAGCGTGGTGTCCAGGGGCGCGCTGACAGCAGTCATCTGGACATGTTTTTCCCTGCTGGTGTTTCTGTGCTCTGCAACGTGTACGAAGCCAGAAGTTCATTCACTTTTCTCATTATTTAACTTACGTTGCATTTTCTTCTTTTGTTTCAGCTCAAAAAGAAGCAGGTCTATGTTGAGAAGGTGGAGAAGATGCAGCAGGCCTTGGTGCAGCTGCAGGCAGCGTGTGAGAAGCGGGAACAGCTGGAACACAGGCTGCGGACCCGGCTGGAGAGAGAACTGGAGTCTCTCCGGATGCAGCAGGTACCCACTGTTTTCCTCTGCCATACTAGGTTTCTTGTAGGATTGTACACTATACCCTACACCACACATAAAAGAAGAGCAGTGGTTTTTTCCATCTTGTAAAACGAGCGAATTTTTCTTTTGATGGCTAGAATCATGGATTTGCTGGCCATTATATTGTTTTTACTTGGTTTAATTCTTCCATTCCAACCAGAAAATTTAGATAAGAGGGATAGATAGATAGGGGATCCATTGTGTGAAAAGATCCAAACATAGCCATATATCTAGATGGTGTTCTATCTTTAAGTAACCTGGTTATATTTACTTTTATATGATTTTTTAAAAATATTATTCACAGTTTAAGGTTTTATATAAAATTAATTAACAGCTGGCCTGAAAAGAGACCCTTCAAAAAACTTCTGCATTTAGAAGAGAAAACCAAAACCAAACCAGCAAAACCAATTCTATAAATGCAGTTGATGGAAATGGATGGGAGCTTCATGTAGAGTATGTTCTTACGAGTGTAATGTGAGTTTCTTTCAGTGAAAAGAATGATTAAGAAGTAGATTGTGCAGTGGTGTTATGAATTGGATACAAAATTTTAGTTTTATTTCAACCTACGTCAAACACAGATGAACTGTCAGGTTTGTAAATTTCACTGAAAATAGGATGCAGGCCTGTGTTCTAAATTGCATTTAGTTTCAGGTTATGTTTATCCCCCAGGTTTATGTTTAACTTCCACCTCTGCATAGGAATGGATGTTTATATCTTACTTGTATTTTTGTATTGGTTTTAGTAGGAGTTACAGTAATTTGATAAACCTGTCTGTGTTACCTTTGGAAGATGAGGTGCTCTGAACCCCATAATTTTTGACTTTGAGCCTGAGTCAATGCAAAAGAATAGCTTTCTTGTCAAGAATTGTTAAGAATTCTGAGCTGAACATAAAATAACTTATCTGCCCAATTTATTTTCTTTTAAACTTTTTAAAAATTATTTTTAAGTCAAATATCCTGCCAATCACAGATAACACTTCCATATAAAATTCTATTTTATCAGTTGAACTATTAGCTCAGCAACCCCCTACTCTTCCTTGTTTTGAAAGGGACACTGCCTATCTTCAAAATCTTTCTTTAGAACTCTATTTTTGATCCCCAGCTACTTAATCCACAGGTATACACTGATCATATTGATTTAATAACCAAATATTTTTAAAATATTTTGGATATATTTTTTAAAAGGTGTGATAACTCTTGTATACTTGTTAGTGTTACGCTGGAACAGTGTTGGAAGTAAATCTGTGTTACTTCAGGAATTATGGATGGGCTGTAGGCATCAGTCCTGAATAGCCTGATCCAGCTCTCAGGCGCACATGTGAGGCTTTGCCCCTGGAAAAAGGCCTGAGGAGGAGTATTTTCCATCTCAGATATTTGCTTGTTTGTATTGACCAGCTCTGGAATGGCACCAGAAAGCACTCTAGCATGGATGCTGTGAGCTAAGCTGTCTGTCTTGGGAGCAGTGCTTGGTGTTTTATGACTTTTGGGCTTCAACACTTGGAAAATGGAAGGAGGCTTTCTTGCATTATATGAGCTTGTTTCCTGGTTTTGACAGGCTGAAGCTGAAGTGCCCCTGCAGATGTTTCAGCTCAAGCTCTAAAGGAGACTATTACCATCACCTAGTCTGCCAAGCATGGCATAGGCCACTGCATTTCACTCTGGGGGGTCATGTGTCCAGCTGGTGCTGCTTTGGACCAGCCTCTGTCATTCAGATAAAAAGCAAAGAAACCAACCCTGAATCTTACAGATGCATCCTGAGACTTTTTTTTTTTTTTTTTTCCTTTTTGGAAATCAGCGTCAGGGTACCTCTCAGACTGCCAATGTCTCGGAGTACAATGCCACGGCGCTTATGGAGCTCCTGCGCGAGAAGGAAGAAAGGATTCTTGCTCTGGAAGCTGACATGACCAAGTGGGAACAGAAATACCTGGAGGAGAGTGTGATGAGACAGTTTGCTTTGGATGCAGCTGCAACTGTGGCTGCTCAGAGGTAAAGGAGACTTTTCATAGGCGTTATTTTCTTTTTCCAGTTGAATGTCATATTTCCCACCAAGGAATGTTGTCATACCACCCTCCCATGATACCTCTCCTTGCGGTCTGAACAGCTTCTCAGACTTCTGCATGCAAGTGGAGCTTGGCTGCTTTTCCTGGGAGCTGTGCAATTGCCAACAATTAGAAACTTTTTTCCAGGGGAACATTTCCCCCACATGCAGGGGCCATTTTCCAGACTGGAATTGTTCTGAGCCATTCCTAGAAGCTGTTGATTCAAAACTGGATGTATGAGGAGTGTTCTGTTTTTTTATTTTTTTTAAAAAGGAATCAGTACTTGCTGAAGTCATGTGAGATGGGCTAAGCTTGATGATTCACATCATTCACCCTGAATGGCTTGTTTGTTCTCCAGAATGTTTTTGCAAATTACTTTGTGGTATTGTCCTCAATATTGTTACTAACCAGAAACATCTACTAGGAAATTCTGCTGAAAACATTCTGCTGTGTATGGAGAGCACTGCTTGTGGGGGTGGGAAGGGAAGGGTGTCCGAAATTTGGTAACAAGCTCACATTCCAAGACAACTGTACGGATATTATGGCCGTAAATTGGCCCAAGTGCTTCAGCTGGTTGGTAACCAGAAGCTGTTATTGGAGTGCAACTCTTCAACGTTAGGTATTGCTTACATATAGTTTCATTGCTCACTAGTTTCTGGTTTTTGATGGCAGATTTTATTTTAGATTGTTTCATGAACCAGATTCAAATTGGGATGTTATCACAGCCGGCTTCCTAGCTTGTAAGATCACACTAGAATTACAGGGGTAGAGTTGCAGATCAACAGTGTTAGTGTTTAAAGACTTATCTTATCTTGCTGCAGAAGCAGGTTGTTATTTTAGGGTATTGATGCTTCTTGCGCACTGTTTTCCACCTCCCCAGAGATTCTCTAAAGGCTCTTGCTACTGCTTGTCCTTAGAGGCCATGTTATATTTTCAGCATGCGCTGATAAGCAGGGGTCTGGACTATTGTTTAACATGGAATGAGGGGGGATGTTAGGCCTGTTCAGGTTTTGTTAAATGAACAAGAATGCCTTCCAGTCAGGAAGGAGCCAACCTCTATTTTTCCATTTCCTTCTAGCTGCTTCTACCCTACAAGAGAGTACTCCATTAGTGTCAATACTTCTGCAAGTTTGTATGAAGTTGACACCTATACTATCTCCTTCAAAAATAAAGGCTATGAGGGATTCCACTAATTTTAGTGACCACCTCATCTACACTGTGCACATTTGTTTTTTTTCCCTTCAGTAGTGGAAAATAGCATCCCTTAGGAAGTTGAGGTTGCAGAAAGGATATTTTACAGCACAGCAATCTGGGTCAGGTTAGGTTCCTTTGATAAATAACCTTCTTATGCCCTTCACATTGGTGCTTTGCTGTTCCTGATCTGAACTTTTGCAGAGTTAGACGTACATTTACCAGACAGTTCTTAGACGTGCTGGGTCTGAGAGAACAGATTTCTTACTACAGTGAATCGGAGCTCTTGGTAACTCTAAATTTGTGTGTGTGTTTTTTTCTAATTATGTTAATGCATAGCTATGACAGTAAAATGCTTTTAATGAGTCATATGGTGATATGGAGCGTAGCACAGCGACTTTGTTCTGACTGAACAGAAACAAGTAGAATTAAATAATCATTATGTTTTAGTTAGTGGATTGAACAGCTATCACAGTGTTAACATCAGGCGCTATATGGAATCAGTATAAAACTGTTCTCAGCCTAGGCACCAAGCTGCCTAGGATTGTTTAAGAAACGTCCATGCCTGGTTCCCTTTGATACTCAGATTCCTTCTATGATACTGTTGGAAGGGGAAAAATCTGACGTGAAGCTTGCACTATTTCAATTGAAGAAGTGTGCCTAGCGCTCTATACCATCCTTCCCCTTCCACATGTCCTTGGATTTGCCTCATCGATCAGTTTACATCAGTGCAGTGCATCAGTTAGATTATAGACTGGCCCAGGATGGACAGTAGATTGACTACTGTTGTAATGACTCGCATATTTTTATAATCCTTCTTTCATTAGGACTGGGAGTTACATTTTTGGAAGACAGTGATCCACTCTAAAATTCAGAAAAAGTGGATATTCTTCTTTGATACTTTTGAGCAATAATTTTGTGCTACTGGGAGGAAAGCAGCAAATTTAGCTGGTCCTTCATCTGCTCTACTGTTTGTTTTCAGGGACACAACGGTGATCAGCCACTCGCCTAACCCTAGCTATGACACCTCGCTGGAAGCTCGCATTCAGAAGGAGGAGGAAGAGATCCTGCTTGCCAACAGGAGGTGTCTCGACATGGAGGGAAGGTAAAATGCAATCTGGTCCTATCTGGCTTCTTTAGGACAGGGACTTTAAATTAATTGTCTGGGTAGACGCCTCAGAACCAGAAATTCTTGTGTCTTCACCAATAGCAACAATGTAGAATGCCAGACACTCATTTGGCCACAGAAGTATCTACACAGCAATCCAAAACCTGTCTTGATACTGAGGGCTAATGCAAAAAAGTCATCTTAGATTTTTTTTTTTTTTTTTTTTTTTTTTGAAGGGTTAAAACAATAAATATATTGGTTCCTGTTTTTCCTCTCTGCAGCTTTGGGCTCCAGCTGGGTACAGACATGGAATAGTAACGAGTCCATGGGAAAAGCTCATCTTCTCACAGCCCTTACAGCAGCACCCCAAGCTCGGTGTGAACTTCCCAGAGCAGAGTGGTGGAGCTCTGGGAGG
>NW_015090995.1:12684521-12765066 GCF_001431845.1 Calidris pugnax | reverse complement strand
TTTTTTTTTTTTTTTTTTTTTTTTTTTATCTAGCTTGTTCCTCATCTCTCTTCAGGGCATCTTCATCAGACCCCAGGCTCCAGCCACCTCTTAACAGTCTTACAGAACTGTTTGGCCTGGGGTTAGGTCCAGTGCAGACTCTCCAAAATGTGTTAATCTTCTTCTTTCTGTTGGTCTTATGGCCTGTCCATAACTCAGCTTTGTCTCAAAGCCCCTTTCATGGCTGTTTAGAGCAGCTTCCAGTAGCCAAAGGTGGTGTGTATCTCATGGAGTGCCGCGCTCCTGTGCATGTGTGTGTGAAGTCTCATGCATTATCTGCTCTGGTGGGCTATGAGCAGCCCGTGTTCAGGTCAGGAAGCTCACTGGCATCCTCTCTGCCTCCCCAAATGCCTAAGGGAGTCCTAGTCACAGCCATGGGGGTACTGAGGCCTCAGTCCAAGGAGACAGGAGTACAGGTACATTGTTCTTCTTTGTACTTCTCAAAAAGGATCAAGACTCTGCATGCTCAGATCATTGAGAAGGACGCCATGATCAAAGTCCTGCAGCAGCGCTCCCGGAAGGAGCCTGGTAAGACAGACCAGATCTCCTCAATGAGACCTGCCAAGTCGCTGATGTCCATATCGAATGCTGGCTCGGGCTTGCTGTCCCACTCGTCAACGCTGAGCAGCACTCCCATCCTGGAGGAGAAGAGGGAGGACAAGAGCTGGAAAGGCAGCCTAGGTAACTTTCAAATAACACCAGCAACTCGGATATGCAAGTCACTGCTTAGAGGGGAGACAGGAGCAGGAGCAGGAAGGTGGGGTGTCGGACACAGATCATCTGGCCTAGCATGAGGTTAAAGCTGACTGCAGGCACGATGGGACACATTTGGAACAACTGCTTGTTTTAATCACTTTTGGGAACTAGTGACTTCTGATGTCCAGGCTCTATCGTTAAAATATGTAAGCCCTTATTCCCAATTTGCTACCTGACTTCAGAGATATTTGAGAGATAGTTTGCAGAGTTCCCAAGCGCTTGCGTTCAGCTGCGTTGTTTCAGCTCTCTGAAGGTGTTAAGTCTCCTTGAATCAGGATTGCTGTCCTGTAGTGTTGTGCCTGCACTAACATAACTTTTGTCTAGAATGGCTCAACACCATTTTTCAGAGAGAACGAGTTGTAACAGAGCAAATCAGAGGTGATTTAATTTTTGGGGGGTAGTTAAGACCCTCCCTGTGAGACTAAAAGACCCTGAAATGTAAATGAGAATCTGTTGCAGCTGATTTCAGAGTGTGCAGATTTACCCTGCCATAGATGTGCTGCTGCTTAGAGACGGGGAAGTAAGGTGTTAGTGCCTGCTTGCGTATCTTGGCATGCAGCAGCACGAGGATACTGCTGTTCTTCAGGTGCTTCAGCACCCAGTGGTGAAAGGTGCGATAGAAAGGTAAAATAGTGCTGTCTGCTGAAGCACAGAGCTCTTTCAGATCCCAGAGCAAGTACCACAAAAGAGTGCAGAACCGATACCAATCAGTTTTCTGGGATTGTGAAATTTCCTCCCCTTTTTCCCTGAAGGTGTTCTGCTGGGAACAGAATATCGCTCCGAATCCATTCCCTCCACCCCCTCTCCTGTCCTTCCTTCCACACCGTTGCTGTCAGCCCACTCCAAAACAGGCAGCAGAGACTGCAGCACCCAGACTGACCGGGGAAACGAGCAGAGCAAAGCTGCATCTTCCACTGCAGCTCCTACACCAGGACGACTCCCCAGCACCAGCCTGGCCTACAGCACAGACAAAACAGGTAACGAAGCTCAGCGGTTCTCCCAGAGGGTTCCCTGCCACTGACTTGCCATCAGTTCTGCTCTGCGGGACAGGCCCTGTGGGACAGTTTTTCCATTCAGAAAAACTGGGTTTAGTTTTTGTGAGGACAGATGGGTTTCAGAGGGAAGCTTGACCATGATCTGAGGGATCTCAAACACTCTGAAGGGAAAAAAAGCCCTAAGAGCAGTGGCATGAGCATGGACACAGTGGATGGAGAGGTATAACGAGATTTAAGTTTTGGAGTAGGTATATGCAAAATCCAGGATAGTCTCTGAGTCAGTGTCTACTCTGAATTGTGAGTAGCATGTAGGGTTTAAACAGCATATGAAAATGGGCTGTACAAACTGGCCATTGCGTTTTAGTAGGTATTAAAGCAAGGTGTACTCAGATAAGGGGGTGGGAGAAGGAGGAAAGGTAACTATCATGATAAAGCTGTCTCGTTATTGTTCTGTCCCAGTCGCAGGACCGACTTTGGTGTTGGCACAAGTAGATCCAGTTGACAGTGACTGTCACAGAAGCTGCATTTGCTTCCCACAGAGCTCTGAGCTGGCAAGAGCTGCTCATTTTCCAGACCACTCTGCCAAATCAATGCAGATTACACAACCTTGCCTCTTTTACTTACAGACACATTACAATTATGTTGTTCTTTATGGAAGAGTGAATTTGGCTGGTCTGCTGTGCATCTTGCCCGTGCTATGCTATTTAATGGGTATCAAGGGAGACAGGGGAACAGGTTTTGTGGTGAAAGTCTACACTGACTACATTGGCTTAAATGCAGTCACTCCAGTTTTATACGCCCTTGTGTATCAGTGGGAGATACCCAAAGGGAATTTGATAAAATATCTTTATTTGTCTGCCTTACATACCTGAAGAATTGAATTTTTTTAAATGAAATTAGGAGTTGTTAGCTGTCTTTTGGCCAATGACAGAAGCTGACTTTTAAAATGTTAATGTCATTTTTCTAACCTCATTGAAGTTACACCTTTGATTG
Source organism: Calidris pugnax (assembly GCF_001431845.1). Taxonomy (NCBI): domain Eukaryota; kingdom Metazoa; phylum Chordata; class Aves; order Charadriiformes; family Scolopacidae; genus Calidris; species Calidris pugnax. Next base: position 12,762,283 of record NW_015090995.1, on the reverse strand, counting down.
TCTGTCTCTTGTTTTTCTTCATCACGTAGATGGGCCACTCTTCCACTCCAGCACTCTTGAAAGAAAAGCTCCTGTTCAGACCATGGGGCAGGACCTCCCAGATGGAGAGATGGTAGAATACCTCATCTGAAAGGCTGTACGAGGATCTGAGCTGGCATGTAGTAGCAAGAAATTTTTAAAAGACATTTTTATTGGGGAAAAAATGTAGTACCTGAGTAATAAAAGAACACTCAGCTGTTTGCTCTTGTATATTATGTCTCAAAAGTATGGACAGGTTAATTTATAATTTGTTCTAAATTATAAAAACCCATAACACTTGTTCTTTGAAAGTTTCCCCCTTTATTTTTTAAATACTGGATCTGGTAACATCTGGAGAAAAAACAAGAACTTAGGTGCACTACATCTGGTGTTTCATTTCAGTATTTTCAAAGTCTCTTAAACACAAGTACCTACTCTCACAGCTGTTGGTTAAATGCCTAGCTTGAACGCAGTAAGATGGGCATAATGGCCTTACAATGATCAGCACCAGGGACTTAGTTGTGAGCATCCTTTAATGGTTTTAGAACAGAGGTGTTCTGAGAAGCTTTTAGAAATTTGAGCTGTGATCAAGGGAGATTTCCCTTTATGCTTTCTCTTTACACTCAATGTAAGAACTCAGAATAGGTATTTCACATTCATAGGCTGGAAAGATTTCCATGTTCAGTGTGGTAATGCTTTTTGGTTTTTTTTTTTACTTCCCTAATTGTCTTATTTCTTTATTAAAAAAAAATTACTTCGGTGATTAATGTCACATTTCACATTTTTAGTTTCATTGAAAGATTTGCCACACTTTTATACTTAAGTACTTTTTCAATAATTTATACAGTGGATAGTAAATAATATATTGCATTCATGTTTTACGTAAATTAAAAAAGGAGAGTTTACAGGCTCAATTCTGATCTGTTAGATCAGATTTCTGCCATTGTAATTCCACTGAATTTAGTGGAGCTACTCCAAATTTACCATAGTGCAAGTGGCAAGCCCTGTTGCTTTTCAGTGTTAGCAACTTAAATCTACTGCATCGGTCGAGATCTTGCTCCGTAGCAGAGTTTTCTATAGTTCAAATGCCCGTTTACTTTGTATGTCCCTCTTCTTCAGAAATACTAGATTTGTTTTCATATAGCAAAGCCTCAGAAGCAGAGCTTTAAAGAGGAGCTCTGTGTAAAGTTTCAGATGGCAAATTATCTCCTTCCAAAACATTATTTTTCTTCATCAAACTGGGGAGAGCAGCTTAAAGAAAGTCCCAGAGGCATTACGGAAGAAAGTTACACATTTAAGTCAGGTTCACTTTCAGATTTTTGGGAACTAGCACAGATGCAGCAATGCTTTGGTTGCAGATGCTATAGGGAGATACTAAGACCAACAGAAGTAAATGAGTATCTTTTTGTTACTGTTTTTGCATTTTATTAAAATACTTCAATATTAATTTCTGTTAAAAACTACTTTTTTTTTAATTGAATGTTAAAATATTTAATTAGCCAATGGTTCCATGTTGGGAATCTGGCTAATCCCAGCTTTCTGTGCAGCATTAGAGTAGCCAGTTTTTCATTTCAGCTCATTTCACCCCAGAAATAAGGAAAATCAGCAATTAATCATTGACCCCAGTGAGTGAATGGTCCTCAGTTCCTAGTTAGTTGACACTGCTGTTATGGTGTCCGATCGAAATGGCCTTACCAGACCAAGAGATGTAATGTGAGTTTCCCAGTGGAGGGTTGGGAGGTGAAAGGAGGTGCCTTCCATCTGCTGCACGGGTGACACAGTGGTGCCTAACGGGCAGCCATGAGTTGGATTCTGTTTGTCTTCTACTGATCATCACTTGAAAAACAAGGAAAACACTTCCCATCATTTCTAGCAGGTTTGCTGCTTGTTAGTGTTCTTCAGGCTGTATTGCTAGACCCACAGAAGTTAGAGCTGGCAAAATGCCTTGGATAAAATATGAACTCGGTCTGAATAGCCTGGCTTTACCAGCGACTGCTCTAACAGGCAGCACAAACTTCCTTCTATCACCACTACTTAAGATGCTTCAGAGCTGCACTTTAAGGCTGTGAATGTCTCTGCCGTATGGGACAGTGTCTTTCTGGACAGAGCAGTAGAACTTCCCCAAGTGTATTCTAATAATCTGTCTGAATTAGTTCTCCACCTTTTTCTAGACAAACTGTTCACAGCCTCGTCGTTCTCATCCCCGAGAATGTGTTACATTTATTTCTCTTGGCTTAATTCCAGCCCATTATATGAAGTAATGCCCACTCTGGATGATATGAAGTGATTTCTCTTCCTCCTCCACAGTTGTTGAAAATGCAGGAGAAGCTTTTCTGATTAGCTCAAGGTGTCCATCTTTCTGCTATTTCAGCATAATTTTTTATGTTGTATTTTGTGGTTTGAGCAGTATGAAAGAAGGTTTGCAGCTGTAGGGCTCTGGATAAACAGTTCCAACTTGCTTGATTCACGTTAATTCTAAAACGTCTAGGGAAATTTGGATCCTTTGCAGATAAAATCTGTTTTAGAAAACTGATTTTCCCCAATTGATGCTGGCTGTTCAGCTGGTCTAGGTAAAAATAATTTGTTTATCATCCTTGCAGCTCATTGTTTTCAAACTTAATGCCTTTGTAATCTATTTTTACAAAGAAAAAAGGACATAATAGCTTTCTGTGGATAAAATGCAGATTATGGACAGTAACCATCTCCTCCAAAAATGGAAGCTAGGTGGTCTCTGACAGTCCAAGGCATCAGGGTTGCAAGAGCCTTAGCAGTTCTATGCCCATGGAAGTAAATTTGGAAGAAGATGGTGCAGTTTTATATTGTTTAGGTCAGGTTCTTCACCCTATTTTGTAGCTCTTCCAAAAGTAGAACCCCCAAAACTTTTGCTTTTGACATGGAAGTTTGAGGTCATCTTCCCGCGCTGACAAACTAGGAGCCATCAGGAATGTATTGTTTTCCTTGAGCTTCCTCAGAGCCATCCTGATGTGAATGTAAAAGAGCTGCTTGCTTTGAGGAAGATGTGTACTATAGTCTTCAGTCTCTCTGTACAGATTTTTATTTTGTTTTTAAACAGGAACTGCTTTAAGGAGACAAACTGCACACCTAGTTCCTTTTCCTTCTGTAGAGCTTATTTCAAGTAGAAAGTGATTTTTAACACAATGATTGCAATGACCTTCTTTGCAAACCAAAATTTTAGACTAAGAGTTTTTCTTAAACTCGGGTATTAGAAGCAGAATTGTAGCTTTTATAAAGAAAGCCACATATTCTCCTTTGTAGAGCAAAACAAGAAAATCAAATTTAGTTATTTTTCCTCTTTCCTTTCACTGCTTACAAAATGGCCAAACTCACAAGTCCTTCCCTTGGGCAGTTCCTTTGAGATTTAATGGCTCGGGGAACTGCCTGAGATCTAGAGGCTTTTGTTCCCATCTGGCCCGATGTTATTCTGAACTTCAAATAGCTCCTACCTGGCAGCTCTTGTGGGGTCTGGAGCAGCAGTTTTCTGTGGTCTGAGGACTCATGGGGATCTGCGAGTTGCTCCCCAAGAGTCTGCAAAGGGTGGCCAAGGTCAGCAAGTAGTGTCCGGGGGCTGAAATTCTTTCTGTGTGGTCTCTGCCTCTGTTGTCAAGTTTGTAGAGTGAGAGGCTGAAAACAGGTATTAGCTTGCTTTGGTTTTGAGGTTGCCTGAGCAAGGGGACTTGCAGGATTTGAGGCCAGAACCATTTCCAAGGACACCTCCTGCTCCAGGAGCCCACACCGATGACCAGCAGTGCGTGAGACGTGTAACAACCGTGTCCCGTGAGCCGTGACACCCGTACAGTGAATCCCCACCACCGTGGCTGGACGATGTGCTTTTTCCATTGCTTATCCAGTGGTGGCAACATAACCTCGGGGCAGTCAGGACAAGCAAAACCCCAGGGGTGGTGTGGCTTTCTCTCCCTCCCCACGAGGGCTGGCACAGGTTGGCCCGGGATTCACTGTGCTTCTCCACGCCACGGCCAACGGGTTTGCTCCGTGGAAAGAGTGAGGGGCTGTGGGGTGGGGGGATCTCTTTTCATGTATTTGTATAGGAACTGTTTTTTAAAAGCTAGCATTTTTATGTCTAGAAAGTTAAAAGACATTGTAAAATGTAATTGTACTGTATTTATGAAGAAAATACATTTCTTTTCAAAAAGATCTTACTGTAAGTTGGTCTGACTTCCAACACCACCGTCTCGTAGGCTTTCAGAAGCATTGTAACCCCTCTGTTTTGCACCGTGCTGTGCAGCCATACCGTTAGGGCTGTGCTCAACTATGGAGGTTTAAGAAAAAGGCAACTCTCTGCCCTCCTAACTCGAGCAGAACCTGTGTGAGCTCTGAGTTCTGAAGTGTTTGAAGACTTGATTTCATTCAGCTTGGGCTGTGCTCAGGGTCAGAAGTGGAGATGCTGGAAGAACCGGAGAGCGGTCTGGAGCAATGTAGCTTCCAAGCCTTGCCTGTGGGCAGAGCTGGGAAATAGCTGCCCTTTAGCTTTGGCTGTGGAGCAGGACTCATCCCCGAGAGGTGTCACTCAGGACTCCTGTCCTGTCATTTGGGTCTCTTCCACTTGTAGAGGAGGAGCTCTGGGGGGCAAATGGCTTCAACCCCGTTTCCCTTTCAGCAGGCTTGTGGTCTAAAAGGTGAGAAATAAGTGACCAGTTAGCTGCTTCCTCTTTAGGGTCCAAAATATCAAAGCATACATTAAAGTACTAAAAGTTTGCCATTTCACAAACTTAGAACACGTGTCAAGAGAATGATCTTTTCTATATAAATCTATATTGAAGTGAATTGTGGATTATTTTTTCCTCTCTATTTAAGCCATCAAGTTTATTTTGTAATTTGTGACTGAGCTGTTTTGTAATTCAGCTGTTGAAACAGCCCTAAAGTCTTTGAAGATTATGGCAGCTTTAATTCTAGGAAAGAAAACAAAAAAGTAAGTGTAAATACGCACTAAGAGATCTTGTAAATGTCTATCGTTGTTTGTAGTTAGCTATAAAAATATTTTGTGTGTTTTTAAAGAATGGACCCTGTGTTTTCAATTTTTTCTACTGATTTGCTTGTTTTGCACTAAATTATCTTAGTATGAAAACCTTATTGATTCTAAAACAAAACCAATCTTCATCTTATGCAGTCCTTGCTGCTGCTTGGCCTATGTCTTTAAGTTTTCAATGCCTACCTGGAGATTTGCAAGATAAAATAATTGTCATTCCATCTCTTCCCTTGAGCATCACTTGTTATTTTATCCTCTGCCGGGCCCTGCAGCTGCACACAACTCGGCGCCTGCACACCTTCTCAATAATCAGATTAACAGCAATTCCTCACCCTAACTTTGAGCTGCGGTGGCAGTGCCAGCCACTCTCCTTTGGCAGCTGGACCGGTTTTCAGATGTCTAAGGGTAACAGCACGTGAGTGACCTGCAGTCATGTGAGTACTTTCCACATCACAGTCTTCAACAGACCAGTGTGCTTTTTGTTCATGTATTTCAGTGCGTTTCGTTGCCTCCGGTTTCTCTCTCCTCCCTCCTCACGCTGTCAGAGGGAGGGAGCAGAGATCACTGGTTGAAAGGGGTCAGCCTTGATGCGTTTCCACTGTTGACTTTTGAATTTGATCTTAACCTAGTTGTCACCTCCCCTGCTTGCCGGTGCTGTGATAAATACCAGCTTGATACATCTGGGGGCCAGTGGTCAGTTTAGCACATCCACCCCCTATCCCTTCAGCCTTTTGATGTTGTTTCTATAAATCTCTCTGGCATACCAGAGCAGAAACAAGGAGACAAAAAAAAAACCAAAAAACAGCCAGACACACACACACAAAAAAAAAAGCTACAGAGGCTTGCTAATAGCTGGATTAACAAACCAGCTGTGGCCCGGCTGCAAGCGGGTGTGAGGGGAGGGTTTGGACATTTCACAACGCCCCTGTTAGCACGAGGGCTGGTCAGTGTGGCTGGAGCCAAACACCCACATCAGGCAGCCTGCAAAGATCTGGCTGTGACTCTGGGGGGGTAATTTGGGTTTTCACATCCCTTACCTTTCCTGGAAGTGTGTTGACCAGTCCAGTTGCACATAACCATCTCCCAGAGGGTGTCCCTTCCAGCTTGCCGCTCTGCTGGATTCATCTGTTGGACACATGCGTGGTAAAGACATCTCCTTCAATCCCACCTTCTGCTCCTCACCCTGCCAAGATTTGGGGCTTGAAAGGGGAGAAAAAGATTAAAAGGTTGTTTGGGGTTGGGTTTTTTTTTTTCCTGTCAATTACCTCAGCCTTTAAATGAAAGAGTCCCTTTGCTCCAAAACCTGGCCAAATCCAACTTTGGGGAAACAGCTGACTGCTACCAACAGTCCTGCTGCTCCCAGGGGTGCTGGAAAGGAGTTAGAAGTTAAAACAGGTCCCAAATATTGCACTACCAGGTGTACAATTTTATTTATTGCAAAGCATTGCTTATCATTCCTTTTAAATAGCTATGAAGAAAAGCAAAATTCTATAATAATGCAGGATGTTTCTGGAGATGACTCTCTGCCTCCCCTTCCTGCTCCCCAAGACAAAATTTGAGCATTTTATATTCCGGAATATATATCACCTTTCTCTGAAATTTGTAAGAAAGAGTAATATAAAATGGCAGCAAAAGGCTGGCCTCATAAAGGTGCCTTTAAAGTGATATTTACATACGGTGACATGTTTGAATGAGACAATCCTCACTTTGTATCTTGGAGGTAAACTTTAGAGGAAAATTTTCATTGATCTCCTGCCAAAAGGAGCACTAACCTTTAAATAGAAGGCCTTTTTATATACATAAATACATACATACACGCATAAATACATACAATATATGAAAGCTGGTAATTCTGAGAACCTCATTGTTCAAGATGAAATTTTCTTTTCATCCCTAGTCATTTTCAAAACATAATCTGTCAGTTTTGGAACTTCATTATTTCTCTACCAGTCTGTTTTCTTTTGTTGCATTTTAGAACAGAAACATGATAAGAAAGAAACAGTTCTATCTGCAGCATTTCAGTTCTTTATTTCAGTATTTTGGGGGGGGGATGATTGCTTTTCCCTTACTGATGGCCAAAGCAGGAGAGGACAGGGCAGGACTTTGCCTCCTGCCGAAGGAGCATGTGGAGACAGGGCTATTGTGGCTGTTCTTGCACTGAGCACAACCTGGCTTCATCCCCGCTGCGCTGCCGTGCCCTCAGCAGGGTGCTGGGCAGCACCTGGCCTCTCTCCTCGTTAGGTTTCAGAGTTAACGGGGCTCACCTAGGCTGCTTTTGCGCTCTGCTCCAGGCCTCCCGCAGCGTCACTGCGAGCACCCAGCGCAGGCTGGGGCTGGACTACTTCCATTTGTTTCTCATTTCGAAAGGCGTCGCATTCATATCACAAGAGCTAGCATCAATTTTTATTAAATTACAGTTTTTGGAGGTTGGCAGGAGGAAGCCACACGCTGGGGCTGCCCGAGGCTGAGGCAGAGCCCTGCCAGCCGGCAATGATGCTACACGGCAGCAACCCCAAAGGCACCCAGCCCTTTCTGCACCTCCAAACTGCAGGATTTTTATTTCCTTTATTTGAAAGGCTTTGGGTTTTCTGTGAGCACCCCCCAGGGAGAGGCTGTGCCCGCTTTTGGGAGGGAAACGTTTCTGCTGGGTTCCCTGCTTGGGAAAGCTCTCGGCGTGACCACCAGCAGCTCCTGGGCTGGGTTTCTTCTCGCTGCCCGCCCAGCCCTGACCCCAGCCCTGGTGCTGTCTGCAGCAGAAGGAAGAGGAAACCATGAGCATTTTCTTCCTAGAGGCAACCAGCATCAAAGGGGCAGCCTCTGACCAGGGCTGTGCGGCTGCTGCATCTGGCACCCTGCGTGCTCCAGGAACGCTCCCTTCAGCCCATCCTGCTCTGGGAAAGGCTCAGAAAATGTGGTAGGTCGGTTGATGGGTTTTTTCCAGATAAACTTTCATCTTCATTCAACTCATTCCCATCCCTTTGCCTTCCCCACACAAAGCTGAAAGCTGTCCGGACCCTGGTATCGTCCTCAAGAGCTTCCCTAGTGGGAAATGCTTACCCTTTTGATTCATCTCCATGATTAAATCCTGAGTTGATGGAAAGACCCCAGCTCTGAGCAAGCGCAAGGGAGGTTGTGTTTGAGCATCTCTGCTGCTTTCCAACCTGCAGCAACGCATTCAGGGGCTAGTGGAGGCTGCTGGGTCTCCTTCTGATGGCTTAATCAGGCAGTGAAACAAAGTTTCCCGTCAGAAGTCATTTACAGAGCACAGGATTATGGTTTGCACAGGCTTTGGTATTTTAGATGCTGAATAGTTCCAGGAATGTCACTTCCAGGGGGGGAACAAAGCAGTTTCTGCCCCAGTGTGGGTCCCGTCTCCCCAGCCAGGCAAGCCCCGTGCTGGGACAGCTGAGAGGGCACCAGAGGCTTGGAAAAAGAGAAAACAGAAGGATTGGGAATTGCTTAATTAGAAACAGTTTTCTCCTTTAATGTTCCGCAATTACTTTGAGGTCAGTAGAATTATTAGTATTATTAATCACTGAATTTCCAGAGAACTAAAGTTAATGGTACCATAATTGGGGCATACCGTACAGCAGTAATTGCTAAGTGCCAGCAGGCAGCTAATTAAGTCTTCCAGCCCTTCTCTCTAGGCAGATCTTACTGCTTCTAAGTCTGCATCGTGGATAACTCAGCTGTGGAGGGTTAAAAGTTGGAGTTAGTGCACCAGCAGCTGCCCAGGCTGAGGCTTTCAAGGGCTGTGCCCACATTTCCGACCATGCCCATCACATCTCAGGCCACTTGCCTTCAGCTGGCCTCGGTGTGTGTCCCAAAGTGGGCAAGGAAAGGTGCTTTCTTGGTGATGTGTGAGGTCCTCCAGGTGGAGCTCGGCCAAGGTGCTGATGTTTTGGTCCAGGACAGGCTGGGAGAAAGCCGTTCTGCCCAGGTTTGTTGCTCAATGAGGTTGTTATCGCTCTGTCTGCAGGGAGCGAAAGGGGATTTAGGTAGTAAAGTATGGCCACGCTCTATAGTGAGGAAGGTGAAAGGCACCTTAAGGATAAGGAGTGAAGCACAGCGGGTTTCAGGGCTCTGAGCTAAGGGATTTCCCACTCTGTCATTTGAAGAGGGAGTTCCTTTTGGATTTGTTAACCCTTGGCAAGTCTCTTAGCAGTAGAGCCAAGCCTCAGCCTCTTGTGGACATACTGTACTATCACCCACTGCTGCTGCAACCCAGCCCATCGTGGCGCTGGGACGGAGGATTTCCTGGGGTGCCTCAGGGCCAAGAACCAGAAGAAAAGACAAAGAAGAATGGAAGAAAACAGGTATATTCACTAGTCCTGCTCTCCCCACTGTGGCAACCCAGTGAGCTCAGGGTTAAGATGAAGGGTGAGCACTCAGAGCCCGGGGCGTATGGGACAGACATGGAGGGCTCCAGAAGACACACCACCATTTCAACATCCTCCAGAGCAGCTTGTCCAGCTCTAGGCTACTCAATAACACGTGAGACAGTCTCCCACAGCCAAACAGTTTGACCTCTTGCACTGTGCCTGTCCCCAAACACCCACCCCTTCTGCTGAGGCTCTGGGGCAGGTGCCACTCTCTCACCAGCTGCAGGGAATCACCCCTTCCCCACAGGTCCATCCCCTGGCTGTCCTTGCAGGTGGGACCTTGTCCCCTTCGAGCCCCCAGTCCTGCCCTGGGCTCTCCCCAGGTGCCGCAGGTTCTTGCTGGCTGTGGTGAGCATCATCTGCCGTCCCTCCGTGGTAGAAACTTCCCCATGTCAATGCCTGAGTGCTTCCAGCAATTTGAGAGCACGTGAAAATGTTTGCATCCTAACTCTGGAAGGAAATAATCATTGCAACGTAATTGCATTAGTGCCAACCACAAATTACCGGCGAGTGGAAAATGAGGAGGTTAAAGCTGACTAAGTAAACAATACAAATTAAAGCTGCAGCAGCCGGCGTAGCCATGTGGTACCAATAAAACTCAGGTTTAACCTGGAGAGCCAGGACAGTTTCAGGACACTTGTGTGGACACGGTGGGTGGCGTCTCCTCTCCCCCGTGTCCATCCCCAGGTGAGTGCTGCTGAGTTCGCTTGTGACTCTGTGGTTACAAACCCAAAATCCGAATTTAGCCCATCCCACAGCCTGTTGAGAGGATGAAAGCTCAGTTTCTGTTGCATTTCAGACACACGGTGTGGTGAGGCTGAGCAGCCCTGCCCCGGCAGCTCCCCTCCTGTGCGGCCACTCGCTGCCATCACCCCCCAGTGATGCTGCGGCTTCAGGAACGGCTCCCCAGGCTTGGGCAGAAAAAAAAGCTGCTTATGGAAGGGCTGAGCAAACCAGGCTTGAACCCACCGCGCTGCGCATGTGTCGGGAAAGGCTTCAATGCTGGACGTGTGTGTTTATTCTTTATAACTATACACCAGGGGTGCAGGGCACTGGGGATGCCTGATCCAGGCAATGCCAACAAGGAGATGCTCTGCCCAGCTCCTCCTTGCAATGGCACAAAGCTCAGCCCGTCCTTCGCCAGGCAGGTCTGTCCGTGGGCATTAGCCAGCTTTCAGGCATCGGACCAGTGAAAAGCCACGTGTTCCAGTGTCCAGCCCATCAGGCAGACTGGAATGAGCTGGGACAGGTCACGCCAAGTGTCCCTTGTCTGCGGTGGCTGCACTGGAGGCACTGCTGGAGAAGCCCCTCTGAGCCTGCTGGGCCTTTTCCTCCTTTTTTTGTTTGTTTTTGGTTTTTTTTTCTTTTTCAATGCGAAGGAAGGGAGGAACGAAACCACATGTTTGGGGAGGTCAGGGATGGATTCCAAGAAAGTTGTGTTCTGGGTTAATGTTAAACATTTCACTGGCGCTTTGTCTCCACATGTGTGCATTGCTGGTCTTTGTTTTAAGCCAGCCATAGTAGTTATCCCACAGCACTGGGTGCGTTTTATCCCAATCCCAAACTTTGCTGAAGATCTTAAGTTCCTCTTGTAAAATTTCCTAAAGCCTCTAAGGTGGGACCGCTCCAGGAGCAGAGATTTCCCTGGAAAGGTGCCTTGTGTCCTGGCTGGGCTGCGGCTCCTGGGGATGGTGTGTTTGAACCAGCCAGGGTGGAGGGAAGGTGGAACTGCCAGAGCATTTTGCAAAAAAAATAATAATCCCTTCTTGGTTTCCCTCACGATTTTCACAGAAAAGCATAATTTAGAAAGACATCTCCAGCCTGGTGAGAGATGATATAAAAAGTGGCTGTGCTTCCCAAACACAGGGTTTCTGGCTAATTTAAGGTATCATTGTCAGGGGCCATCAGATCTCCTGTTGTTATTTATCTCGCACTTACCTATTCCTCTGGCTTCACATCATTTCTGCTCCTCCACTGAACCTCACCCTCTTCTTTCCTCCAGCTTTGCTTTACTTCTAAAAAATGCCAAAATTTCCAATTTTTTGTTTCCCCTGCAAGCCCTGGGCTCTTCTCTGGCCCCCCACTTTCTCCCAGCACCTCTGCTTCTCCCGCCCCGGGACAGGTCCCTCGTCCCTCCAGACAGAGGTGGCAGCGACACCAGCTCATCTTAACTTGCAGCTTTTCGTGCTTGGCTGGGTAAGCACCTTTGAAGCCAGCGCTTCACTGCTCCGAGGCAGAGCACCTGCTGGAGCCGCCCTTCGGGGTTTTGGAAAGCAGCATTTATCCCAAACAGGTTCAAGCAAAATACCAAAGTTTAGCAGCAGCCTTTGGGTTTGGACAAGGGCATTTCCACCTGCAGCTCAGCACAACCTATAGCAAGAAACATAAAGGCTGCTGACCTTCCTAGACAACAGCGCTTTAAAAAAGTAAGTATTTCACGCTTCATAAACATGCTGAATGAGAAGCACGTCTCATTTATCACCTAAATAGTGCTATCAGTGTCCACTCTGTGCTGCGGGCTGGATTCTGGTGCTGGTGATGGACAGTGCTCTCAGCAGAAGCGATAAACAGATCGATGAGAAAATGCAGCCTGAGGGGCTGGAGGTGCGACAAGGCAGCCTGGTTTCAAAAACCTTGCTGGGACCCTTATTAAATTCATTTGTGCTTCTGAAAACAATTGGTGCCTTCTTGGGTTACATGTAGCTGTAAAATATTGGTCTGAAGGAGGCATGAAATGTGTCGCTGTCCCAGGAGAGCAGCCTGGGGCTCTGTCAGAAGAGCAAGAAGCAGGGAAACTAAAAATGCAATTAACTTTAGTAATAATCAAAACAAACCCCCACCCTTCTCTCACCAAGCACGTGGGAACCTGAGAACAGGAGGCAAGACAGACTGCAGGAGGACAGATGCAGGTCTGTCCCAGTAACACAAAAGAAACATTACAAGTGATGCAGTACTGAAATGATGCATTTTTGGCAGTTGCATCTGTGCAACTTAATCTTTTTTGGAGCGTCTTTGCACTTTGCCATCTCATGAAGCAGAGCTCACAAACCACCCCTGGGCAGAGACATTAAGCTACATGGGCTGTCCACGGCTCAGGAGCAAGCACAAAAGCATCCCTGCTGCAGGACACATGAAAGCATCCCTGCTGCTGTGACTAAACCCAGGTTTGTCTCTTCTCCCTGCAGCCCCTTGGGGTCCATTGCAGGGGAATGGGCCAAATCCAGCCTGAAGTCAGTGCCTTCACTGCTGCTGCAGCCTCCTAGCCCCATCCCAGCCACCAAGGTGCTCAGGGCCGGAGCACAGCAGCTGTGGTGGGTTTCGTGGGCCACCACGGCCACCCACAGCCTTGGGGTGAGCCACCCTGTGCCACCCCTGTCGGGTGCTGCCCGTCCCGGGCTGTGTTTGTGGGATGGAGACCACTCATTTCTCAAAAGCCTCTAGATGGCAATCGCTGGCAGCTCTGCTGAGGCGCCTCTGCCCCGGCTGCCGGAGCTCACTGGGAAAACTGTGGCTCATGGAGCAGCTGGCTTTATTGCCAGCAACCCTTGGTGGTGCATCCTGCCTGGGAAGAAATAATGCTTCAAGCCTGATGTTATTTCTCAGCACCCTTTTTGTGTTGCAACCCGCTGGTTGGCTGTGCAAGGGGATACGGCGTCTCCCTGCTGCTGCAGCATCTCTGCGGGGAGCCGGTGCTGTGCTCCGGGAGCACGGAGCAGAAGGACAAGCTGGTGAGCGTGTCTCAGCTCTGCCATCGGCCCCAACACCAGCGTCTGTGTCCTGTGGGGGCCACACATACCTGTAGAAAAATAATAATTAAATCACCTGTTTTATTCCCAGCTGGCTAGAAAAGGCTTTTCCCATCATATCTGAACTAGAAGTGTCTTTTTAAGGGCAGAGTGACTGGCCAGGTAAGGAGGGCTTTGCAGGCTGTCTCACTGCGGTGGGTGCTGGGGTGGGCTGAGCTTGAAGTGCCCCAGATTTGGCCACTTTCAGCCAGGAGCCAGTGGCCGAGTGCCCTGTGCCAGCTGGGTCCTGATGAGGATGGGTGAGGTTGGAGCAGCTTCAAGCCAGGAAAGAGCAAATATCAGCCTCCCCGGCGGCTGGGCAGAGTGTCCATCGTGGCACAACATGGTCAAGAGCAGTGACACGAGCGGAGCGCTGCCACACGCAGCACCACAGCTGTTCCAGGCAGTCCCCAGCCATGGACACAGCAAATTGCATTTGTTGTGTTAGGAAAGGAGAGCACTTCCAGCCCTGGGGACTGCTCACAGCCCTGCCCACCAGATAGTATGGCAAATATTGCCAGTTTTCTCTGATAAAATATAATCACAGCTTATTTCAGTCTCAGTGACGGGAGATGGGGAAAAGCAAGAGTCACCTTCCAGCTTTGTTTCTGCGTGCTCACACATATCTAGGCACTTTTCCTCTCTAATTTCCATCTCTGCTTTCTGCAGGTTACTGAGCTGCCCCAGGAGCCAGCAGCAAGTTTTCACCTGAAGACCTCTGATGTACTGTAGCTGCTGCATCCTGCCTCCAGCTAAAGAGGGGCTCGTCCCTTTGCCCACCCTCTGCCTCCAGTTTCCCAGGTAACAACTTTTCTGCAAATACGGGTTCAGATTTTACAAGGAAGGTGTCTGGGCTCTTTCTGCCCCCCAGGTGCATCCACTGGTTTTCCCTCCGAGAACCATTTGCAGCTGAAGGTGTAGGACATGAGTCAGGCTGGGGAGCAGTGAGAGCCCCAGCAGCACAGCCCAGTGCGTGCCACCCAGCATGGCTGGGTACAACCACCAGTTACCCCCCAAGAAAGGGGCTGATCATCCACCCCGGGTCAGAAACAGGGTGACCTGCTGGTGTGCTGAACACCGAAGAGCTTTCCTGCCATCTTTGGAGAACTAGTTTTCCCTGGTGAGACATTTGCCCAGGGCTGGAAGTTCACTAGTCACCAAGCACGAAGGGCCATAGAAGGGAGCAAGTAGAAGATTATGAACCATTATAGAAAATAACAAATCATTAGGATAATAAATAATACAGTAAGAAGTAATTAATTATCTCTATTTATGCTATGTTGCTTGGTTATTGATTGAGATGTGTTTTCAGCCTAGGCAGTCCTTCAGGTGGATCCTTCAGGATTTCATCTGTGTTTTTCCATCTCCCCTTTGTTAAAGCCCACTGAGTAGCGGGTCTGTGTGGGACTCACGGTCTCCCAGACCAGGAACTGGTCCCACATATCCCTGGCACTGACTGTCCTACACCAGCACCAGGCACTTCTACCTCTTTCGGCACAGACCTGGCCACACATGTTAAGATCAGACTGTAGGGACAGGAAAATAACCCATGACTGAACCCTGGGAATAACAGCAGGGACGTGGTTGCATCCCATCCCTTGCTGGTGCAGTGATGTCAGAGACACCAGATGTCTCCGTTACTGCCCAATTTAACAGTGCCTAATGAGGTCACTTCCATAAAAGAGGCAATTATTTCCTGGGAGCCATTTGCTAACATAATTAAGTCTGCTTTTATGCCTGGCTTTAGCGACTGGCAGAGAGCGGGGCTCCTGTGAAAAGCAAAGCAAGGAGGGACCCATTCAGCAATCACCACCGCAACATCTCAGTCCATCAAAACAGGGGCTTTTCGGTTTCTCTTTCCCAGAAATGGGTCAGGTCAGCTCTGGCTGGATCCAAACAGCGGCCTCTGCATCAGGAGGTGAGTTTCCCCAGTAGCTGCTGGTTTGGGTTGGAACAGTGAGGTCCGGGGGTCCCTGATGTCTTAGGCTCAGCCACAGGCTTGGGGCAGCCAAACAATTCACCACTCAGATTTGCTAACACGTGGTTACCTGTGACTGCAGCTGCTGCTGTGCCCTGGGCTGGTTTTTCACCCTCTTCCCCGTTCCAGGGATATGCCACGTGCGTTGCCATTTGTAAGTGTAAAGGATGGGTTTTCATGACTTGTTATATCTGGTATCTTGGATGCAATGGAGCCTGGAGGAGTTTCTTCACTTCCTTTTTCTTAGAAAATCAACTCAGTACAAATGTCACTGAGCATTTTTATTAAAATAAATAGGATAGGGCTGTGCCCCCAGAGGCCATCCCACTCCTTTTCATAGAATCATAGAATCATTTATGTTGGAAAAGACCTTTAAGATCATCAAGTCAAATAGTTAACCTAACACTGCCAAGTCTACCATGAAACCATGTCTCTCAGCACCACATCTGCACATCTTCTAATTACCTCCAGGGTTGCTGATTCCATCACTTCTCTGGGCAGCCTGTTCCAATGCTTCACAACCCTTTTGGTCAAGAAATTTTTCCTAATATCCTGATGTCCTGAAGCAATCTAAACCTCCCCTGGCACAACTTGAGGCCATTTCCTCTTGTCCTATCGCCTGTTACTGGGAGAAGAAACCAACCCCCCCGTGCCTACAGCCTCCTTTCAGGTAGTTGTAGAGAGTGATAAGGTCTCCCCTCAGCCTCCTTTTTCCAGGCTGAACACCCCAAGCCTGTAGCGTTCATGGAGTTGTTGTGACCCAAGTGCAGGACCCAGCACTTGGCCTTGTTGAACCTCACACCATTGACCTTGTCCCATCGATCCAGCCCATTCAGATCTCTCTGTAGAGCCTTTCTACCCTCATGCTGATCAATGCTCCCACCCAACTTGGTGTCTTCTACAAACTTACTGATCCCCTCCTCCAGATCATTATTAAACAGAACTGTCCCCAGTACTGAGCCCTGGGGAACACCACTGTGACCAGCTGCAGTTAACTCCATTCCCAAACCTGATGGGTGAAATATGACCACGAGCATCTGCCTGGGCAGAGCAGCCGTAGAAAAACCAGCTCCAGTCCTTCTTGCTCAAGCGCAGCTTTAGTTAAAAAATAAACTGTCAGACACCATAAAAAATTAAAACTTAAATGCCTTTAACATCCATCTGCAAGTCTTGTGTGCAAACCTGATGAGTCAGAGCAGCTGCCACTCCCTGCCGGTCCCTGAAAAGCTCTGTGTCCCCACGCAGGAGCCCAGGTCCCGCTGCCAGCGCCTGATGTTGTCCTCTCTTGGGGTGGCCTGTGGGGAGAGTGTCCCCCTGCAGAAGCGGCTGTCAGCAAGAAACAGGGGAGCCTGAGCCCCTCCTGCAAGCGCCCAGGAATGCTTTAAGTGCTTTCCTTTAAATTTAAAGGGATTTTCGTCTCCTTTGTGGACAAGGCAGATGTCACCCAGGTGGGGAGGAGTTTTGTGCCAGTGCAGGGGGAGCTGTCACTGTGCTGGGGAGCAAAGGAGACAACAGGTATTGGGCGCCAGGACTGGCCCCACTCTGTTTTGTGGCTATGGGGACAGCCAGCAATCCCACAGGGGAACTTTTCATCCACCTAATCTTGCTTTTTGTGCTTTGATCCTTTCCCCACATCATAAATGGGGAAGTTTATCACTGCTCTGCAAGGGGAAAGATTTAGAAAATTACAGTGTTGCTTCCCTGCCAGGCCACCACTAGATTATTTAATCTCTTCTGAAAAATCAGCCCGGTGTCTGTTGTAGACAGAAACTCCCCAAGCTCTGCCTGGAGCCTCAGTCTCTCCTTTTACAGAGCTTTTTTGCATTCATCTGCTTTTTGCTATTACTGCTCCCGGTGAAGGCAAACGTCCCCCTGTCCAGCACGCTGGGGTTGATAAAACTTGCTCAACTCCCAAGCGTGCTGCTGCTCTTGTGTGATTATTCCTGTTAATTACTTCCTTCATAGCAGAAGCCAGATGCAAAGCCGACAGCTCTGAGCACTGTTTGGCTTTTGCCCTTGCATCTGCTGGTTTTGGAGACTCCTCTTGGAGCCGTGGCTCTCGGTGCCGTTGGCGGGAAGGACAACCAGCAGCGCTGCGAGGCACTTTGCTGCCAGGGCTCCCAGCCCACCCAACGATGTCCTGAAGCTCCAACGCAGCCACTTCCGAAATGTTATTCCAAAATATTTCCCTTCCCAATGTTTTTCTGGATGTTTGGGTGTTGGACACGCAGGGATGTGGTGGTCAGAGCAGAGGATGCAGGAGCGGAGGCCGTGGCTGGGTACCAAACCCCGTCACATCCTCCCCCAGCTGGGGTGCTCTGCCCTCGGGTGCCCCGGGACACGTGCCCAACCCGTGCGGTTCCCGGCCACCTACCCACACGTGCTGCCCACTCTGGGGTGAGGAATGGGCTTTGCAGCAGGCAGGGGTGGCTCTGGGCAGCAGGTGAGTTGGCAGAGGGGCTGTGGGGGGAGCAATGACTCTGGGGTCAGAGCAATCATAGAATGGTTTGGGTTGGAAGGGACCTTAAAGATCATCAAGTTCCAACCCCCCTGCCTTGGGCAGGGACACCTCCCACTAGAGCAGGTTGCTTAAAGCCCCATCCAGCCTGGCCTTGAGCATGGCCAGCATGCTGAGAAAACAGGGCCATGAAACCCCAGACCTAACACAGTCTCACCTCCCTCTGGATCCATTTGCTGCATGTTTATTGGCCATCAGGAGTGATAGGCTGTCCCAGGCACATCAGCTGTTTCTGCTTCTCCTTCCTTCATCCCAGGCTCGCTGGGCTTTTGCTGATTGCTTTGCCCTCTTTTCCACCTGGGAAAAATCCAGCTTGTGATGAAGGACAGGGAAGATGATGCTCAGCAGGAGCATCACCGAGTCATTTAGTCCCTGCTCACTCGTAGGAGCACACATGCTGCAGCCCACAGTCTGTGCCACGGATCAATTCCAGGAGAAATCAGAGCAATAAGCTTCCTGGCAGGGCTGGGAATAGAAAGAGGATTTTACGCCGCAGGTTGCGTCTTACCCTGCGCTCAGCTCCCGCTGTGAAGCAGCAGAACCCACTGCAGGTCTGCTCCAGGGAGGCTGAACGGTCCTTAGAGGGGCCAAAACCAGCAGTGTCCCCTCCCCAGCCCCCAGGCAGGGACGCCTGCTGCAGACACTGCAGGGACAGCGTGTGTGCAAAGCGCTCCACGGAACGTTGGAGCACAGGCCGGGTTTATTCACAGGCACTTCTGAGCAGTGATGCAATTTGGGGAAATCTGCAGTCCTTTGCAAGCTGAGGAGCCCTGCTGGGCAGAGGGGACACCTCTGCCACCTACGCATCATTCCCCACCCTCTGTGGCCAGGAGACATCACTTGTCTCAGGAGGTATTTAAACTACCCTTGCAGTATTAAATGCCCAAGACCAACGGACCCAGAGTGAGAGCTGCTACTCGCTCAGCATCTTGGATGGGTTGGAAGAGCATGGGTTTGTCCCTGTCCCCAGCTCAGTGCGTTGCTGTTCTCTGTTCAGCACGGGGTGCCTGCAGCCGGCAGCGGCCGCAGCAGACGGCAGAGCGAGAGGCAGGACCAGCAGAAAGCCTCCCCACAAACAGGTCCCCGTGCTGACATAATATAAGATCAGCTGAACCCATAAATAAAGCAAAAGGCTGGGACCTGGCAACCTAAACCAGAGTCAATACACACCTGAGCAGATTTTCCTCCTTGCTGACACCTTGTTATGAGGGAGCAGACAGTTGGAGGTTTCCTTGCTGTGGTGGCTCTCCCATGCTGGGCTCAGGTTCCTGTCACACACCCCAGCTCTACCCATCTTTTAGATACGTCCAGGGATGGCAGCTCCACCACATCCCTGGGCAGCCTGTTGCTTGACAACCCTCTTGGTCAAGAAATTTTTCCTAGTATTCAATCTAAACCTCTCCTGGTGCAATCTGGGGCCATTTCTTCTTGTCCTATTGCCTGTTACTTGGGAGAAGAGACCGACCCCCACCTGGCTACAGCCTCCCTTCAGGTGGTTGTAGAGAGCGAGAAGGTCTCCCCTCAGCCCCCTTTTCTCCAGGCTGAACACCCCCAGCTCCCTCAGCCTCTCCTCACAAGACTTGTGCTCCAGACCCCTCACCAGCTTCCTTGCCCTTCTCTGGACCCACTCCAGCACCTCAATATCTTTCTTGTCGTGAGGCTGAAAACAGGGGCAGAGAAAGGGCCACCCACCACCGTCACCACTGCTGCAGCACACTTTGTTAGCGTGAGGTTAATTATACACCAAGCAACGGCCTAATCAGTGGCTGGCAGGAGCAAGCACTGCCTGTGCCTCGTTTACCCACAAGCCGGCCACCAGTGAACACAGCTGCTGCATAATGTCCTCAACCCCACCCGCTGGTGACCTTCAGCTTTTTGGTGGAAAAAAATGCGACCTAATGAAAATTACCACCCCAAAATGAAAACTTCAGCCTTTGCAGG
Source organism: Calidris pugnax (assembly GCF_001431845.1). NCBI lineage: Eukaryota > Metazoa > Chordata > Aves > Charadriiformes > Scolopacidae > Calidris > Calidris pugnax. Next base: position 12,742,656 of record NW_015090995.1, on the reverse strand, counting down.
GGCAGGTGGATGGGAGACCCCGTGGGGTGTCTGGGTGGGATCCATCCAAAGCTTGAGACAGCCAGGAGGCATCACTGGGGCCAGCTGGATGCTGGGGCACATCCCAGGAGGAGCTTGTTCTAGGATCTGAACTCTCACTTTTTGAGCCTGGCTGAGCACAGGATTTAGGGAAAAAGTAGTGATGGTGAGTACAAAGGTGAAGGCAGAAGGGAGGCCAGCAGCACAGCTTCCTCGGCACAAAAAAGCCATCTCTGGTGGAAATGGCTCAGGAAAGGTGGGACTTGGGGGAACCTTCTCTCTTTTCCACCTGTAAGGGACACAAGACCCAAGGGTGGCACCAAGGCTCCCTGGGTGGGCAGCCAGGGCTGGCATTTGGGGACAGAAAGAGAAATACCACATCCAAAGGCCTCTTCCTAGGGTAGGGGGAAGAGGTAGTTTTCCTTCCCCCCCCATCATTAGAGGATGCTCCTGAACTGCCACGATGAGGCTCTCTCACTTTCCATCCTTAGTCGGCTTCATGTAACCCTTTTCCAACTGTTTCCAGGGGGAATATTTGTGATTGTGGAGTGAAGAATGTGAATACTCCGCAGTATTTTCTGAACAGTTGCCATCTCCGTGCACAGCCCTGCCAAACGCTCGCGCGCAGAAGCGCTCGTGGGAAGCGAGGGCGAAGTGGGAGCAGATCCACCTCCCAACACAGGGAGAAGGCGCTTTGTCACCAATGGGGAGGGTGGCACCAGGGCTGCTCACCCCAGCGGGCAGAGGAGTGAGGGAAAAGCTGGTTTGGGCAGGGACAGGGATGCCCTCGATGCCCAGGTCCCCCCCTCGTGTGCTCAGCCAGGGCAGGGTACCCAGCGCTGCACTGGCACCGGGGATGCTCCACCGGCCGGATCAGCACGTCAAAGCCCCCACCACCACCCAGCTCCAGCCATGGTGAATTACACCAAGTGTTTTTGGGCTGGCTTCTGCCAATAACAGGGTCAAGCATCACACAACAACAGCTCCTCAGGGCGCCCCAGCCTCCAGCAGAGACACCAGCACTGAGCCCCAGCAGCACAAATCAGCAGCCATAAGGCCTTCAGAGCGGGCGTTTGCTGGTGGAGTGGCATTTGGAGGGCTCTCTGCTCTATTTTCATTACAGCGCTTTGCGTTACATTTTATAATGCAATTTCTGGAAGCAGTAGGGAAGAGCATCTGCTGACAAACACCTCCCATGGCCACCAGCACTGTCGAGCAGCACTCAAGCCCAGGGCAGCAGCTGAGCACAGACACTACGAGGAGCTGGATGGCTTTCAATGTCTCATCCTTCCTGACTGAGTCCTCACTGAGCAGGAGAAGGGAAGGAGAAGGGGGGGTGGCTGTGTCTCTGCAAATCCCACTCCATCACAGAGCAACATAAATCACCACCAGCCGAGGTCCCTGATAGACTGCTGCTGAATTCCCCATCTTTACAGCACCGAAAAGAATTTAAAATATTAATTTCACTGCTTGTGTTTAGCACATCCTTCTTGCACTGCTTAATCCTCATCTCTCCCTGTAAAAAGAGCTTTATGCATATCATGAGGCATCTCCACGTTTTCATGTTGCCTGAAGGGAGAAGTAATCAGTAATCCCCCTAATTCATGACCATGAACTTTAGGAGAAGCACGAATACCCAAGATGAGATGTATGCATGCATGAGGTCTTGCTGTCATAGGTTAAGGCAAAAACTGAGTGCCACCATGGTACTGCTGAGCTTTGAGAGCCACAACGGACCAGGCTGAGGAGCAAGTGCAGTTCAGACTGGTGAGGATGCTCCCATTTCTGCTCCTCAGTCCAGTGCCACATCCCAAGGCCAGTCCCACCACAGCAGACTCATGACCAGATGGGCATGGCTGAGCTGCACCAACATCAGCAGCGACACCTGAATGTTTACAGCACTGTCAAAGGGCAATAATCCTTTGCACCTATAAATAAAACCTTTGTCGCCTGCTCCATGCTCCAGGGACTGTCTGTCAGGGGGGCCCAAGCTCCCACAGGCTCCTTCTGCACAAATTCAGTCCTGCCATGTGGCTGTGGGCCATCTTAATGCTCCATGCAGACCCCTAGCAGGATCCACAGCTCCTGTGCTATAGTAAAGTGGTGACAGTAAGTACAGAAAGATTTATCACAAGGACCGGCACCAGGGTACCTCTGGCAAACAACTTATTTTTTTGCTTTCTGACACCCATTTTTGCTCCAGGAATGAAATGCTCAGCTCAAATCTGGCAGCAGAAACCAGGGCTTGGGCTCCCCAGTTCACCCGATCACATCCACCCTGCCCTGGGGTAACTCTGGCAGCAGCAGCCCATGGCCAGGGGCGCTCCTGCACAGCCAGGGCATGGGGGGACCTGCCACCTGCATGGGGACCATGACTTCCCCTGGGTCACCCCCTCAGCCTGCACAGTGCCAGCTGCCTCAGCACAGACATGTTTTTATCCCTTTTTTCTCTCTTCTTGGCAGGATCCTGCCCCATGGCTGGCAAAGCCCTCATGCCAGAAGTGGTCAAGATGGTCAAAAGCAGCTGGTGCTGCTGGAAGGTGGGCATGGGCACAGGCTGAGCAACTGGCAGACCTCTGCTACATCCCAAATCGGGTGAAAACCTGAGCTTGGAATGACTATTTGTGTAAGTGCATTTTGGGTGGAGGTGCAAGCTCAGTCCCAACTGCTCGCACACCCTCAGCAAAAAAATTAGTCCTTGCTAATTTGTTCAAACTGTTGCATGGGTATAGGCATGGTTGTATTTAGAGATGAAATCCTAAATTCTTTCTTTCCAAGTGGCACTGGTGGCTGGCTGAAGTGCTCTGTCCCAGCTGCTCTACCCCACCTTACTGGTAGCTGCTGGAAGCCTGCTGATGGGCCAGACTTTGCCTTGCTTGCTCCAGGACCATGGCCAGGAGACAAGGAAAAGCACCTGCTAGACCAGAAACAAGGTCTCCAAATATTTCTTTACTGAATCTCAATGTCCTATTGCCCAAAGCTTCAGCAGGGTCAAGGGACCACCCCACAGGCCATGGGCAGCCCCTGCCCTGAAGAGGAGCTAGAAGAAAGCCCTGCACGGGCAGAGCAGGGACCAGCCAGGCACCTCCCCATTGCTCTCTGGCAGCACTTTTCCTCCACTTTAAGGTGCCCAGAAGAGGGGGGTTTCCAAAATATCAGTTTCCATTCAATCAGGAATTCCTCTGAAATCTGCCCCTCTTTGTCCATGCTGGGTTCCCAGTCTCCGGCCTCTTTAGGGCGCAGTCGTTCAGCTGAGTTTCATCAGTGCTGCAGAGCTAACTTTGCCTTCTAGGCACTTAGGTATAAATAATCTTTTACTATATTAATTACTTTGCACAGAAGGATAAGACATAAATTATAACCCAATGGGTTATAATTGCATGTTCTTAACACGTGTGCCTCGTTACTAATTATCCCCATTCTCCCCAGCAGCTTAAAAAGCAGAAGCATTGAATCACGGCTTCCAGGGAATAAAGCTGCTGAGGCAGGAGAGCGAGCCCCTTCTTGCCACCAAAGGGGGGTGAAATACTGCTGCAAATGCAGAAATAACCTCTCCTCCCCCACATTAAATTTGTTGGAGGCTGGTGCCTCCAGCTGTCCTGTGGGACATCAATGCCCTCAGCAGCCCTGAGACCTTCCTCCCATCCCATGGGGCTTTGCTCCTGCCTCTTTCCACTGGCAAAGCGGCTTCTCTTGGGTTTATACAAAAAAAAACCCTATACTGAAAGCTTTTTTACTTAGATCTGCCAGGAAGACTGTGGCTTCCCAGCAAGTACCCTTTGGGACAGGGTGGATGATCACTGGCTCTGCAGAGCTTGCAGTAAAGAGGCAAAAAATGTCATTGTCATGGCTATGAAATGACCCATGAGACGATCTGCCATCTACACTTGGTTCACTCCAGGACTTAGCTAATAAAACACTGTGTTTCGTATCCCTGGCCTGGGCAATAGCACCAGATGTCACCCTAGGTTTTTTGCAGTCCAGGGGACACCAGCAGACCTCTGGTACCAGTAGAGATGGCCTCAGTATGTCAAAGGCCTATTCAACCCCAGACTTCAAAGCTCAAGAGCTTTCAAGTCCGGATTGTTCCTGTCTCATATCTCAGACCACGCAGAGATGAACACGTCACAAGAGGAGAAATTTGTATTTGCAGTGGGCATCATGTTCTGGGCTACAGGGACCCAGAGTAATGCTGTGGAACTCAGTGAAGCCACATGGCATTTATTCAGCTACAAAATAAATCAGGATCTTGTCCTTAGGATAACTTTTCATAGCCTTCCTCAGCTATCCTCCACACAGCTTCCTTTTGCTCCCAAAAGCATTTATTCTGTGCTAGGAGAGCCCATAGCCAGCACATCCCACAGCTCTTCCTCCTCAGCTTCCTTCAGAGCTCTTTGACTCCAGCCACCCATTTCCAGGCTGGCTCCCTTGCAGCACAAATAACACCTGGGAGCTTTTTTGGACAAATTTCCAACCTCAAGACACTGGAAGTCACAGACTGCTCTATTCTGGTGATTCAGAGGGCAGAAGGAGACTTGGCCACGCTGAGAACTTTAAAACGATGTGTGAGGACCATGCTGAGCCTTGGTTTTACGGTGCCAAGCTGGGGCAGCGCCTAAGGGTTGGGCTGAAACCAAAGACTTGCAGAGAAAGGAGTAGTTGAGCCCCAGTTCCCTTTTCCCCACATACTGATCCGCGTTGCTCTGCAGCTCTTTGGGATTCAGTGAGAACTCGGGGGGATAGAAGGTGGGGAGAAGCCTGTGGAGTCAGGGCGATGTGCTTCCCAAAGCCGCGCTTGCCGCAGTGCACGTCTGAGCATCTATCCAGGGACTTTCGAACACCCAGCCCGGATCCCACTATAAAAATAGTTGCAAGTGTTAATTGCAGGCAGCGACAGTTCAGCAAGCTCCTACTGAAACCTCAGCTGAACCTGGGAACGAGCAGATAAAATATGGCCCTTGCACAGCTTGTGGGAAACCTTGGATTTTGTTGAAAGGGACAGATAGGCGGGGGAACAGGGAGCGTGGTGGTTCTGTTCTTTTCACGGCAGAAATACAGCGTATTTGCAAGGTTATCTCTCTCTGAATGGCAAATTTCCCCTTGTCTTATAACTCCATTATTGCTAACAGCTTTGTCGTACAGCTTTCCTTGACAGCATTTATTTTTAAGGGCATGTTCCCTCATTTATGCTACATATCATGGAGATAATTGGACTTTCCTTACGTGGTGTGAGAGGCATTGCCAGCCTCGCTGAGAAACCACCCCTCTCCAGGGCAGGTGCTCATCCCCTCCTCACTGCAGCCCCTGCTCTTATTAGCAACCCAGCTCTAATGAACCTGGAGAAATTAGGTTTTATTATTAGTCAATCTTGAAAACATTTCAGCAGCTTGTAAGATCACCTCCCCGTGTTAAAAGCCCACCCCTGCTTTTGCTGAGCCTGGTTGTAGGAAGCTGGGAGATTATTTTTCCCCCCTTTTATCTGAATTTCTGCAAGTGTGAGGAGCAGGGGGAGCAGCCCCAGCCCCAGCTCTCTGCCCTGTGTGCGGAAAAATGTTACTACAAGCTGGCTTAAAAGTGACAATATTTTACACTGCAGATTTTAAGACATGAGTAAAACATGCTTAAGTTCATAAAGACCTTTTTATGGTACCAGAGTGATTTTATGGGCAAAATGCTGCAGATGGAGCTGAGGAGCAGAGGGAGATTCCTCCATCCCTAGTGCAGATTGTGGGGGGAAAAAGCTGCCCCAGAAGTGGCTGTGTCCCTCAGGGTGAAGGTGGGCAGAGCCAGGCTCAAATCCGGCAGGGACATTCATTCTCCTCCTCCAGCCTCAAAGAGGGCAAAACCCCAAGAGTATCAGGGCAGATGATAACCTGTGGCACCCAGCAGCCTCCCCTTCAGAGGGGACTTTGGAGACTGTGTCTGCATCTTGCCAAAGACACAATTGCTGTTTCAAATCATTGCACCTTGAATTAAAATAGCTCCCGAGCAGCCTGCAAAGCAGTTCATCCTTAGTGTCTCAGTACCTCAGCAGGGATAAGCCCAGCAGGTCGGAGCCAGTGCAGGGCTGGGAGGTGACTGTCCCACCTGAGACAGGGCAGGGGGCTGGGGGCTGCACCCACCTCTCCCAGCCTGAGCGCTTGCGGTGCCATTGCTAGAGCAGATATAAACCAGGGGGCTGCAGTCAGTTTAGGGGATTTCTGAGTTTTCTGAGGATTTCTGGGATCTGCACTGTATCCTGGTTCTGGTGACCCCATCCATGCTCAGCATGTTCCTGGTGGGGTGGCTGTGGCCCTCCCTCCCTCCGGTGCTGCTGCTCAGCCTCAGCTTGCTGCTGGAGGCCGAGTCTGGTGTCCTGTCCCCTTTGTGTGGCAAATGGAAGAGCACCAGCAGATGCCAAATTTGCTGCTTTGAATGTGCACCAAAAGATGGCTTCGATTGCCATGGCTGAAAAAATTCTCTTTCCATTCTGTGATTTTTTTTTTATTTATTTATTGATATTTGAGGAGAAAACAATGTAAACAGCGAGTGATGTCCTGTACGGATGGCAAACAGCTTCCAGGCAGTAAAGCTGCCGTGCTGCTTCGCTCCTACACCAAAAAAAAGAGACTCAGATTCATTATCAGTTTAGTAAAAACCCTCAGGATGAGGGGAAGCTTTGTCTTTTAACTTGCAGAACTGCCCAAAAAGGGAGGTTGACTAACCTACAAGTGATTTACACTCGCTGAAGGTATCTTGTCAAAATGAGCCCAAATTTTATGTGTCTCTCTCCTCTTGAGAGGAACATGGTATTAATTTTTCACAGGCTGGGAATTTAATAAAGCAACTTTTTCCTTTGGAAAGTGCAGACGAGGTAATTTCTGCTGGCCTCCAGGCTGACAGAATTGCTGCTGATGTCGGCCACAGCTGGAGGCCATGATCTATCACCTGAGGGACACCCCGAGCAGGCGTGGGGGCTGTTAATTGTGCCTCAGCTGGCCTTGGGCTACCCAAGTGCAGGGACAGGCACTGGGGAGAGCTCCTTGGCCAGGACAACTCAGGGGCTCTAAGTGTCCTGAATATTTTGGCTCCTTTCCCCACTTCTGTTCCCACTCCACGCCTCCAGCCACATCCTTCCTTCCTTCTGCACCGTCTCTTGTGGTTGCACCAAGTCACCTGGATCCAGCAGCTGTTTCTCCTTCATGGCTGCCAGTTCTTGGTCCCGCACTGGTGCCGTAGGTGGGGAACACATCTTGTGACTGGGGGGGTCAGCCCCTTCCCCAGGGCTGGCACCCCCTGCTCCTGCCCACAGCAGGTGTCCCCTCCGCTTCTGTTTGTTTTCAGGCTTTGAAGGGTAGCAAATAATTATTCCCACTACTCTGGCTTATCGTGTGTCTTCATTTGCTATAATGACATGACTGTTCTGATTTAGTTTTTTTAATTGCAACAGCAGCAAGCAAGGGAAGCTGGGAAACAGCAAAAAACACCGCAGAGTTCCATCAGTGAGGTCACTTACTGAAAGTGAGTATTTTAAAAGCACTATTTGTGTACAAGCATATGAAAATCGCTCAGAAACCATTGGAGGAGGTGGTGGTTTCCAAGCAGGAAAAAAGGGGCTAAAACTCACCAAAGAAAGTATCCCCTGAGGGTCTTTCACTTGTTTAAAGCTTTGCAGGGGCAGGGGAACAGCCTCAGTCTCTCCACTGCTTCTCTGCAGAAAATGATCCACGTCTCCTTCCTTATATATGTACTTGGACCAAACGGTGCAATTATCCTCAACTTAACCCCCTGCCCTTTTAACACTCCCCTCTGCAGAAAACACTGAGGTAATTTTATTTGACTTCAGCTCCCTGTGTCACTCCACCGAGTTGATTTGATTCAGGTCACTGTTTTCCTAGTGCCTGGCAGGATTTGATGCTGCCCACCTGCGCCTGCCTGGCGTCCCCCAGACCGGCCTGGCTGTGGTGCTTGGGGGGCTCCACAAAAACCCTCCTGCAGGAGTCCTCTGGGAAGTAAAGTCCCACAGTGAGGTGGTGGCGGCACTTTTAGGTCCCAGGTCATGGGATCTGCTGCGCTGGGACTTGTCAGCCTCTGCGATGCTGCTCTCGTCCTGTGTCCCTGGGAACAGATACATGAAATGATGCAGCTGAGCAGCTGAGGTGGTATAAAAGGCACGTTTTACCTTTTGCTGCAGTGAAAAAGGTTTCTGTTTCGTGACTGTCATCATTTGCCCAGGCCTGTCTCACCACTCATCCCCAAATTTCCCACCTCCTGCCTGTCCTGCTTGTTCTGACTGGCAACTCGATCCCTTCACCCGCCCAAGTGGGGATTTATCATTAATTCTTCCTCGCACAGCAAGTGCGTGCCCAGCTGCCAAGGCTATCCCTGCTCTCTGCACAGCTTCAGCTTTGTTCAGGGTCTGGCTGTTTGAAGGACGTGGCGTGAGGATTGCTTGTACTGACCCTGCTTTTGGGGACATTGTCCAAGCAAAACCCAGGCTCTAAAAATCATTGTTATGAAAGAAACATCTAGAGAGTGAAGCTGTGTGAGACTAGCACTTGATTTGGTGTCTGTGCAAACTAAAGCAGTATTTTAATGTGGTTTCTTCATTCTAAGTCATAGCTCTTTTTGGAGCAGCCTTTGCAGTTGTGGAAGTGGGGAAGAGAAACTGGGGCTTTGGCTGCTTTCAGCTTTGTTCATCTCCCCCAAAAGCCCCAGGTGAGCAGTGAGCCCCTGGGGAGGCTGAATAGGGTCTGTCCCTCTGGTTCCTGCCCATGGATGTGCTGGCATGTGGTGGGAGATCCTGGTCACCTCCTCACCTGGTTGCCCCCCAGCCCTGGGTACTGCCCCAGCAGGTCCCGGGCAGCTCCCCTGCTGCTCTTGGGGTTCGGGGACAGGAGGGGACCCGTGGAGTTCTGGTGGCATCTGGTGGAGCTGGAGCCTCCCCTGCTCGGGCTGCTCAGGATGATCCTTGCTGCAAAAAAACTCCTGTTCTTTGTCTCTTCCAAGGGAAAAAAAATGATTTATTAGGCTTTGCTAAGGAGTGCTCTAGTTAGATTATAGCTATTGATTCCTATAAATACACGTGTAAGACAAAGCAACTAATCACATCCGCGCTCAGCTGACACAGGGCTGCGTCAGGCAGAGACTGGTAATTTCAGTGCAGCTATTGATTTCCCAGCCGGCCCCGTCCCGTCCCCCGGCCCCTCGCACGGGGTGATGCTGGCTCTGGGCTGGCATGGATCGGCTGGGACTTCCCACTGCTCCAACTGGCTTCCGAAAGCCACGGTGGGCTCACGTTTCCTCCTGTACTGGGTGAAATCCATCATGCCTGGAAGGGGGCAGATTTGCTGTCCCAGCAGGGAATCCGAGGACTCCCCAGTGCCCCGGGTGCGTGCCTGCCATGGGGAGGGAGCGGGGGGCGCGTGGCTGGGCTGGCTGATGAGGCTCTGCCACTTTACCCATTTATTTATTTCACTGGAGGATTGATGAAATATTTTCATTTGGGTTTAATGACTGATCATGGCATCCTTGGGTAGGAGGTGGTGGGAGCTCTTGCTTCTCTGCCTCTCCATCAAAGGGGGCTTCAGAGAACAGTGCTGGAGACGTGAGGCAGTTCCTCCCATCAAGGCACAGGAAGACCAGCTGCAACGGCACGGAAGCTACACTCCAAATTGTAAACTATCGTTAGGACTTCCAGAAGGCAGAAACATTTCCCTTGAAAGCAGACAGAAAAAAAATCTCAGTTCCCCCCCAAACAGCAGTGCCCAGGGTGATGCCTGGGTGTAATGGAGGCATGGGGAGGACAGGTCCCTGTGCTCACCAGCACCCAAGGAAGAAAACCAGCACCTCCATTTCCCCTGCTACCACTTCATTTACCCCAGGGAGTTGCTGCCTGCTCAAAAAAATCTGAGGACTAACAATTTTCTACCCCTTTTAAAAAAAATATTATTAATTCCTCCCTTTTTTGGAGCAATGAAGAGCTGGGGAGAGCACACCGAAGGGGGAGCTCAGCCATCTCACCAACCCCCAGCAAACACCAGCAATGAGAAATTTTATGAAGAGGAGGAATTTTTGTGCCTTGAAGCTGCTGAGGTGGGAAATGCCAGGGGCAGGCAGCTGCCAGAGCTGCCTGGGGCTTTCTTCATCAACAGCACATCCGAACAAGAGGAGACCCCCGAGAACCACAGCTTTCCCCCTGTCAGGCTTCCACCCTCCCAAGTATTGGATGGGTCGGCCTCTGTACAGCTCTCGCAAGGTTTTTTTTGTGTTAGCCAGAGACAGGGGGACCGTTGGGCTGTGCTTTTTGGGAGGGATGGGGTGATGGTGCAGCTGGGAGCAGCCCCTCTTGCCTGCAGCCTCCCTGCTCCCCCTCTCTCCTGGCAGGCTTTTGCCCCAAGCCCTGCTCGGGAGAACTCCTGGACATATTGTCAGGACACCAGTGTCTCTCAAGCCCCTTTAGCAGCTCTGTGCTAGACCCGGTGCACCAAGAGGCAGCATCATTGTTCCAGTGGTTGCTGCAGCAGCAGCTTGGGGTGTAAAGCCAGTGGCTTTCCGAGAGCGCTATTACTCACTGCTCTCGCAGAGACCCTTGTAATTCATCTATTGTGTGGGCAGGATTTCTCAGGAGTGAGTTCCATTAAGCCACGTGTGAGGGTTAATTAATTTTTAATGTTAACAACCTTTTCTTTGTATCACATGGCGATTCATCAAGTTCTGGAGGGGAGAAAAAGCCCACCTTCCCCCAGCGGCAGCTCGCCTCTTTGCTGAGAATGTCTTTCAGCAATTATATATGTGAGCATAATTTTCTCTGCTTTATAGCTCTACCCTGTAATCTAGGGAAAGTGACATTTTCCACTGCACAATATGGGTTAGGCTTTCGTTCTGATGATGTTGCCTTTGCCAATAGATTTTTTCCCAGTGGCATATGGCACGCAACGTTACATCTGCTCCCATTTCCAAGAGATCCTCTACCCTTTGTTGAATTTTTACAAATGCTATCAGTCTAAATAATCCAGAAGGCTGCTATGGCAACAAAATGAGAACTCAGTTTCTCTCTCTCTTCCCTTTTTTTTTTTTTTTTCCCCTTTTTTTAACCCTGGAATACAAGGGAGAAGGACGCTGGCTGTGTCTTCCAGCAGCTGGCAGTGATGGTGTTGATGCCTTGTGACAGGGTTTTGGGTTTCAATCAAACCCCACTGCCCTCCCATGTCTGTTGGCATCGTCCTACATGCAGGAAAGAGAAGACCAAAACACTCAAATGATCTCTTTATACGGGCCGTGTCACTCTGTTTCTGAAGCTGGATGTGACGTTTTTAGTGCTGAACGCTCCTGAGTGGGTAAATTAAAAGCTGCTCATCGCTGTCTGCAGGAAAATCCCCTTATCCCACCTGAGTGTCCCATGTCATCATACTGCAGCGGGGCACGGGGAGCACCTGGATCAACAGAGGAGCAGCATTCAGCAATTCGGGGAAAATTTGTGTTTTTGCAGACGTAATTACTTCTCTAAAAGAGTCCACCAGGAATCTCTGAGACTGAAACTCCTTCAGACAGCTTTCCCTCTTCTGCTCCCCCAGGTGCTCTAATTGCCTTGTTAACTAAACCATGCTCTTTTCATAGCACTGCCCTCACAGCCTCACTATCTATTTTGATAATTTTTATCCACGTTTCTGTGCTGCTTCCATGGGAAGCTGACTAAGTGGCTTTTTCTGTCAACAGCAATGGGAGCATGGTCCTTCATTTAACCCTCCAGGACTGAAGGCATATGTGTCATGCAAAAACTTGTTCGTAGTCTGAATGTGGAGCTGTTCTGTGTCATCTGGAAATAAAAATTAGAGAATGAAATAAAGTCACAATTCTGGCTTGAATTAACCAGCAGCTCATGTAGGAAATAAAAATCAATGAGGCGCAGAGCAGATAAGGTCTACAAGGGACTTTTCAAGACTGTCTCTATTCATTAAAAGCTACTTCCAGGTCATGGCCTCCTAAGATCTCAGACACACAAATTCTCTTAATTTCTGCTTGGAGAAGCAGCCAGAGCTACAGTCCCCCATTAGCCAGGCCCTAGTTTTGAGCAGTGGGCATGGGAGAGGGTTTTTAAGGAGATTCTTAATGCTGTCCCAAACACAGCCTTTGAAAGTTTGCCCTTACCCATGGGGTACTAAACCTTTCAAAAACCCTGCTGTAAAAGAAAAAAACAGCACATGTCACTGGGCAAGGGCCACCTCAGGCAGTGAAACAGCTGAAGCAGGGCATAAATATATCAGATATAAATACAATTTAATAAAGAAACTAAAACGATCCGTCAAGACCTGCATTAATCTGTGCTTTCTCTTGCCAGCTCAACTTCACTGCACACACACCCAGGGAAACAGCGGGAGGAGAAAGTACAAGGTTTCTAGGTTAAATATTTACCACCGGTGCTTTTAATGACCGATTTTGAATCCATATCTGCATTTTTTGTGAACACAGAAGAATGAGCTTGGGACGATGAGTTAGGGATTAGGCTTTCCTTTGCTGGGGGCTGTTTGTGGCAGTGGCACTGTTCACCTGAAGCAGCCCTGCTTCACCCCAACGGCTTTTTTTTGTTAGCAAAACCCCAGCTACAATCCCTGAGCTAAACCTGGTAGATCTCATCCTGACCCTGCACCCATGTGCACAGCCACCCCATCCTCCGCAGGTGGAGCTGAGCATCGGGATGAAGGCTTCCCAGGAAAAACAATACAAACCCCATGGGCCTTCCCAGCGGGAGAGATCCCCGAGGCCATTTCCCCCCCATGCCATGGCCGTGGCCAGATGGGTCTTACACAAGAGTGTCCTCCAGCTTCTGAACCAGCAGAAATTCATCCCCTGAAGCAACAAATTTCAGCTCCCGAACCAGCACCACAGAAATTCATTCCCTGAAGCAACAAATTTAACAAGCGAGGTAAAAATAGGTAGTGGTTTGCTCACAAAGAGGAGTTGTGCTGAGTCCAAGAGAGGATGTAAATCATTTGGGTAATCAGTAGCAGATAAACACATCTGTGCACAAAGTGTGACTAGGAAGGGCACTGCATTGCAAGCCATTGCTTTCACCTGGACCTCGTTTCCTTGGAGGGAGAGACTGGGATGGGCATGCCCCCATCCCCCAGGGGTTCCCACCTGCAGCATGGCCAGGGGCTGCCATGGTCTCCATGGCACTCCATGGTCCCCAACGTGCGCTCCAGCTGGGAAATCCCTCTCTGTCACAGCTACAAAGCACAGCCCAGGAGGTTATCTTTTGGTAAGATTCTTTGGAGTGAGGCGGCGGGGCTGTGGGATGCTTGGGATGGGTACTCGGGTGCTGCTGATCATGGCTTGAACGGAAATTTGTTAGCAAACCATTTCTAATTATCGTCGTGCTCAGGCACCAGCTGTCCCACATGGGCCGTGCCAGGCTTCTCTGGCGGCCGGCTGGCAGCCAGGGCCAGCAGCAGCGCTTCCCCGGCACGGCCCCTCGCCCTGTGGTTCCATCCTGGCCCTGACCCGCAGGAAGAGGCCGGGTTTGCCAGGGGCCTGCAGCCTCCCGCTGCCGGGCACTACGTGTTTCTGAGCCTCTTTGAAACACGCACGCTTGCTCAGGAGAACCCTCAGCCGTTAAGAAACCTGTCAGACCTTTCTGGTACAAAGGTATTAAGTTAATAAAAATTGGCTATAAAATCAGACACAAAGCATTGCAGTTTTATTAAGATCTAAACTGTGCAGTCTGTTTTATTACCGTCCTTTATAAATTACACTCCCAAACCTCTTTCTTAGGTCTATAACTAAAAGACAGCCCATATCCAAATTTATTGTGTTTCAAAGACAGTGAACATCCCCTACTGAAGGGGATGGCTCAGAGTTAAAATCTTTATCAAACAGAGCACCTCCCAGGGGAGCAGTGACATTGCCCAGCAGCTGGTTTGGGGACATGGTGCAAAATAGACTCTGGGGGTGTCCAGCACAGTGCAGCATCCACCCGGCTTCAAACACTGCTCATCTGCCAAGAGAAAAATGCTTCAGCTCACAGAGAGGACCACGGGGACAATGCTCTTGGGATGACATCAGGTGGACCACGACGGATGCCCAGAGGTCACCACCATACAGGTGGTGAGGGGGTGATGGAGCTGCCAGGGCCCCATGTCCCTGCCCACAGCAAAGTCAGGTTGGCCACGGGGCACCTGGGGCTGCCCCTTCCCAAGGGAAGTGGGCTTTTGTGCATGGGCAGACCACAATTTCCCTCCTCAATAATCTGGGAGTGTAAGACACTCAGTATAGACTGCATAGGTAGTTTATTTCTTAAAGACCCAGGGTATTCTAAATAGGTCTTTGGCCACGTGTGGGAGAAAAAGCGCTGGCAATGGGGCAGGAGCTGGGGGTTCAGGCCAGTCCCTGTCCTTGTGTCGGCTGTGGGACAAGTCTTGTGACAGTGCCTGGAGAAGTGGGACTGTCTCCTGACGTGCCAGAGGAAGGCAAAGTCAGGGAGGATGCTTTTGAAATACCATCAGAACAGCAGTAATTTCTAGTGTATTCTGTATGCATGTACACACATAGATACAGATCATAGAATCACAGAATGGTTTGGATTGGAAGGGGTCTTTAAAGGTCATCTAGTCCTCCCCCCCTGCAATGAGCAGGGACATCTTCAACTAGACCAGGTCGCTCAGAGCCCAGTCCAACCTGACCTTGAAAGTTTCCAGGGATGGGGAATCTGGCAACCTGGGCCAGTCTTTCACCACCCTCATGGTAAAAAATGTCTTCCTTATATCTGGTCTAAATCTACCCTCTTTTAGTTAAAAACCATTATCCTTTGTGCTATTGCAACAGGCCTGCTAAAAAGTTTGTCCCTGTAACGTATGTGCATATACACGTGTAGGTCTCGTGTAAGAGCAAGGCTGCCATAAGCAACCCTGTGAAAGCAAATCTGGGCAGGGTGGCAGAGAACAGGAAAGCCCAGCACAGAGACCAGCCCCTTTTGGGGCTTTGGGGAGAGAGAGTGAGAGAAAGAGAAATTTTTGGGTACAAAAGCAAAGACCACGCAGGTGCCCACTGCCACGCTTCGCCACCACACGGCGTAACCCCCAGCACCCCCACGTGGGACATGGGGCCAAGTCATCTGTGCAAGACGAAAGAAAATCACAGTGACAATCTCACACGTGCAACCTGTTGCATTGCGCATTTCTGAATGCGTTGGCGAATTAACTATTCCGTGCAAAATCATCAGTGTGAAAACTAGTGTTTATTAGTCTCATATAAATAATAATTGCTTTACCTAGGGGAAAATGAGTAATATTAACAGCTTTGTGGCTATGGCCGGCATTTGCATATGGGGTGTGAGCGGGGTCGGTGTATTGTGGAAAAGCAGAGTCTGTGTTGATGCTGAAAGTGGCACCTTCACCTCGTGGGGCTCAGCTCTGCCACTCCTCATCACCACACACAGCACTTACCCTTTTGAGCAGGCCCTGTGGCTTCCCAGTGGACTCAGGGGGTTTTGATGGGATTATTCAGGTAACAGCGTAACTCCATGAGCACGGACTACAGCATGTCCTTCGCCTACTGTCGCGGGCTGCTGTGCCTCTGGGAGATGCTCCTGGACACTTCTGTTTGAGGGATCAATAGCACAGCTTAAAAACAAACCACCGTCTCCGGACAATATTTAAGGCCATTATAAAGATGTGGAGAAGACCTCAAGTTTGGCAGCACTTGCCCAATAGCCTGTTGCCCTCACAGCCAAATTTAACAGGCTCTGCAGTTTTTAAATTCTTATTTCTTCCTCTATTTGGGAAAGAGAAATGCCTGTGTCAGGATAGATCCCGGTCTTGCATGGCTTGCTGGTGCTATATTTTACAACCTCTTGTGGTACTGCTGGAGGAGATTCTGCACATCCCAACCCCCTTATTGCACAACAACCTGCCTGGGCAGCAAACAGACTGCGCAGCCCGAGCCGCTCTTGTAGCAGCCAAACAAATGCCTCTATAAATGAGGAGCAGCACTAAAACCTGCTGCGGCTTTAGCAGATGCTACTGCAACACCTTCTCTTCCCAGGCCAAACCTCTCCTCAGGGGCCAAGGCAGAGGAGGAATGAGCTCCCACTGCATCCCACCCAGCCTGCCTCAAAACAGTTTTCAGCTGGTGGCTTAAGAAGAGAAGAGTCAACTCAGAAATTGCAATGCGAGCTGGATTTATCCTTAAAAGCACATCTTTTAATACATCAGCACTTGCTTCTCCATGAAGTTTTTGATCACAGCACTGGCCGGGGAAAGGGCTCTGGTTTTTATATCTACTTTCACCCAGCTGCAGCCTAAGGAAAATCTGTCACCAAGTTGCCACAGACAAACTGTTAATGAAACCTCATTATCTGGGACTTCATTAACTTCCCATATCATCCAGACAGTGTCCTGTCCTGCACACACCAAACACAAATGAAGGCATGGGCAGGAGCCTGCAAGATCTCAGTTGAATGGAAACAGGTGCTCTTTGGACCACAGAAAACAGGTTTCCAGCTCCAGATACCTATGTATGTATGCATGTGTGTGTGCATATATATATATATACACATATATATATATATAAAAAGAGAGACTTTTCCTCCCTTGGATGACTACCAGGCTCTCCTCTACTGATTCATCCCCCTCAGCTGCAGAGTACAGAACCGCTCCGTCTGCCGGCTGCTGCTGCAGACGGATGTGATCTGCCCAGAAAGGACAGCAATTAATCATTTTTGTCATCAAAAAGCAGTTTTTCTTGAAGGTTTCAGTGCAATCTAATCACAGGCCTTTTCCCCTCCAACAAGGTGCGCCTGATGGATATAGATGTGATGGCAGAACTCCTGGTTGGGCTGAGGTTTTGCAATCATCTTTCCACAGGGGTGTTTTTTGGAGGGATTAGGGGTGACCTCTCAGCCAGTGTGAGCTGGGAGAGACAGGGTGGGCGGTCTTCCCTCCCCACTGACACCCAGAGGGGTGTTAGATGGGTTTGGGGAAGAAAGGTGGCTCTCCCAATTGCCTCCTAAGTGTTTTTATCAATGTCTTCTTTTGGACGTCAGTCACAAAGCAATATGTAAAAAAAAAAAAAGGCGTCAATGTTCAAATCCCAAAATCCCACAAACTGGAGAGACATGAGGTGGAGCCCTGTCTGATTTCCTCCACCCAAATTCTGCCTCCCTCTGTCAAGTTTTCACTCATTGTGAGATCCAAAAATACAACTGTCCTACTGTGAACTTTTGCATAAAATGTTTGAAAAACTGCTCATCATGTGCAAAAGCCAGGCTGATAACACCGATTCCCTACAAGGACAAAATCTATTGAGTTCTCACAGCCCGGTGCAAACACTGAGTCATCCACCAGCCTCTGGAGCTGCTCGGGATCCTGGTTAACCACTTGCTTGTTCCCACAGCAGCAGCAAGGGGCAGATTCCTGAGTAGCACCTCCAATATTCACATAAACAGGGATTTGAGATGCCACAACATCTCGGTGATGTGGGGTGTCCTCCTGTGTCATTGCCAATAACTGATGTGGGAGCAGGAGATGGAGCATGAGAGAGGCCCATGCTGAGCAGGTGAGAACCCTCTTGGTGTGAAGCACCAGCCTCACACCGCAATGCCCAAATCATCATGTTGCAATGAACTGATTTCCCTCCAGCCGAGCTCTCCATGCTGCTCCTCCTCCTCTGAAAAAATCTGTGGTTTTTCCTTGCAGGGACCTGTTGCATCTACTGGCATGCAGAGCTCATCCTTGACCTTCCCGGATGGAAGAAAAGCTGGATTTGCCACAGCCTGGTTGCGGGGTGCTGTCTTGGGTGCTCTGGATGGCTTATGGGTTAACTGCAGCCTCTGATCTTGAGGGACTCCCCATTTTTAAGGATGAATATTTAAAAAAAAGAAACAAAAACAAAAGAAAGAGCCATTGTGAGTCTGGGGAAGGAAGCCAGTGCGAAGGGAGTTTATTCTCTGCCTGTAACGCTGAAGCACGGAGGGGAAAGCAGCGACTACTGCCTTGGCTCAGCTACACACCAGCTGTGTGTGGGCACCAGGGGCTCTGCAGCTGCAGGGACAGCCGGTTAGATGCTCTGTGCAAGAACACAAGGCAGAAAGAAAGCCTTTAGAATTGAGAAGTGATCATACACAGAGTACCTGTGGTATCTGAGTGCAAGAGCAAGAGCTGGCCCCTGGGCTGGTTGAGTTGGTGCAGTTGGGGTGCTGGGTCCATCGGGGCTGACCCTCTGTGCCGGGTCTGCAGCACCCGGCGTCTCACTGACACTTCACACTGTATAAAAACGGCCCCTCATGTCATGTTTGGAGGATTTGTAGAAAACAAGGATGCCTCAGGTCTCCATCCACAGAGCACGCCCACATCACAGCAAGTTATAATTTACAGTCCCTTCATCTTGTAACTTCACTTTCCTTGAGTTGTGGCTGAGTATCCAGTGCTTTGTGTGCAGTCTCGCTTTCTGACATTGCTCCTGAAATGCCAGAGACACTTTCTGTTCTGCGCTCCCTGAAAAGGCAGGATTTCTGCCTGTCGCTGATCCTTAAAGCGCCCTCATGATAAAAATAGATAGAAAGGAAAAAAATCCCCACGCTGTCTCTAGCACCTCCTGCCCCACGGGCTCCTGGCTGTGCCCTCCAGTAGCAGCCGGCAGAGGTGGTTCACAGCTATGGCTGGTGAAGAGGCATTTTCTATAATATTAGAGAATTATCAATGGTTGTGAGAAAAAGCTCAAAATCCTTAATTGTGCAACATTTGCTCAGAATGACTCGTTCAACATTTGGCTGTCACTTCCCGATGTGCCCTTTGGTCCCCCCCTGAGCAGGGGGTGTCCCTCGGAGGAGCCCAGCCTGCCCTCCCTGCTCCCACCGCCTCTGTCCCAGCCACTGCGCTGCCTCTCCCTCTTAAACCACATCAGCTTCAGCTCCTATTTCTCCCTGTGATTTTCTTGGAATGAACTTTAAATGGCCTCCTCCGTGTCTCCTTGGTCTTGGTCTGGAAGGCGGTTGCCATGTGATACTTCAACTGATTACATTTCCTTTGTTCATTTCAGCTTCTGTTTTCCTTACTTACTGGTTTGTTTTCACCTGTTTGCATCTGTTTCCTGGTGGTCATGCAGGTTTCATCACAGGTAAAACCCTCAGGGGTGAGCCTGCCTGACTCCCTGTCAAGCTGGGGACAGCCCTGTCCATCAGGTTCGTTCTGCTAAAATCAGAGGCAACTTCCAATACAAAAGCACTGGCAAAGCAAACATCCAGCCTCCCCCAGCACCACCACAGCCAGAAACTCCCCTTCACACAAATACTGCAACAGATCCCAGCTATAAATCCTACCACCACCTTCCCCTCCGTGAACAGGGTGGAAAGTACAGGTGTCGTTCCCAGGTGCAGCCCTGCCTGTAGGAGCAGAAGCCGTAAGTTCCATCCCAGGGATGTAGCACAGGCTCAGGAGACTCGACTGAAAAATGGAAACAAATTAGGACAACAGTGATAACTGTAAATGATATTTTTTTCCTGAACCAAATTGTATCGCTGTCAATGTGACTCAGAGATTTTTCATTTATCGTCTCTGATTTTCCCATTTCTTAAAAAGCAGAAAGGTCAGGAAAGTAATTCCCGTCACAGCAATTCAGAGGGGGAAATTCGTTGAAAGAATTTTTCAAAGAAGGAAATACAAATGGGCTGCTTTTCTTAAAGAAATAAAATAAAATGCCTGGCAATGAAAAAATCACCATAAAGCAGGCAACCTTCTAGAAAGATTATTTTAACAACATTTGACAACAGTAACGGTGAGTTACTCTGTGTTTTCACAGTGGCAGGAGGAGGGGAGGATGGGGCAGAGGGGAGGCCTTTTGTTTGGCTGGGCATTTTGGGCAATAGGGAACCTTTGTATAACTTGGGCAGCGAGGATAAAAGGCTATATATTTCTTGGTAAAACTGCTAATAAGAGCAAAGAGGTTTATTGACGTTATGTTCTCTGTGTCCTGAGGACCTTCCCGTACTTTAGCCAAATTTCTGAGCCTACCCAAAACCCAGCTGAGGGCAGAGAGCGGCAGTAAAGCCTCCATGGATTTCAGTTGTCAGGCTGGAAAACGATGGCAATGGGCCTAGAGGCCAGAGGCTTCGGTGCTGGGTAATTTCTGATCTGAGAAACATGAGCTACAGCTGTCTTAAAAGCAAATTTTCAACTTGTCTAATTGCTTAGTTACGTTTAAGGGCGGTTGAAAAAATCAATGGGGAAACGTGAGACTTTGCCCTGCCCCTGGGAATAAAGGGTAGCTGGGGTCACACAGGGCCAGGAGAGATGCTCACGCCATGACCAAACCGGTGGTCTTTCCCTGCAGACACCTCATCTTTGGGAGCTGGCTGACTTTGGGGCATTTTTAAAACATCATTTGTTTAAACTTTACTCTTTGATCTAATGCCCCTGCTGCAGGGCTGACAGGGCTGTAGCAGTGAAAATGCAATTCTGGCTTAAAAATCACATTCCCGTAGAAGCGTTCATTTTAGGTCCATTTTTCACACAAACTTATGAAAAAGATCTCATTTAATCTGTTTCTAGATGGAGGTAGGGTTGGGTCGCTGTAAACAGTGATGTGGTATAATTAATAATACCTTGTAACTTGCTATGTCTGCACACACAGACTTCTCAGCCGGGTAAAGATCTGCTTGTAGACAAGATGGAGAGTTTATAAAGCAGCATAATTAATAACCTGCTACATTATTACCTACCTATTCTTCCTGCCAACCTGCAACAAATAAATGACAGTTACCAGAGAAAATGACAGAGAAATACAGCTCCAGCATTGCTCTAGAAAGCAGTAACATCTTTTTAGAAGTTGTTTGGCCATTAGGAATTACCCGGAAGGGTACGGCTCCCCAGGGAACTGCACTGCTTGTCCTCAGCCTGCCTCCCCACGATGGGCGCCTGCCTGCTTGATCCTGATGTTAGACCAGGACTGGGGCTGATGGATGTCTGCTGTGCTTCCTGTGTCGGGAAGTGACAATAAAGGTGCGTTATCCTTGATTTTGAGTGCATTTTAGCAGATCATTTCAGTCAATTGCTCTACAGTTTCTAGCAGGCAACCAAAATATTTTTGCTTTGGGTTTTTCTTAAGTAGTGCCTTCATTTTGGGCTACTGTTGATCAATAGAAATAAGGCCAGAATTAAGCTCTTAATTAAGCACCTGATCACCTCTGCAGTCCATCCCAGGATGTGCAGAGGGGCTGGTTACCATGCCCATACCTGCAGCTGGCAGAGCTTGAGGGGAAAAACCTCCAAGACTGAACAACAGCTGTGTCCAGGGAAGGAAAACAAACACCTACAACTTTTATTTTCCAGCTGTATTAATTATTCAAGAACTAAAAGAGAAGCTGGGAAATATTAACCTGGTTCAGCGAGAGGAAGGGTTTCTGATCTAAGAGGAAGGCGGAAAGGGGCTGTGTTGCGCCCCAGGGTCCCTGAGCTGCGTTTCCCAACTCTTAGGGGAGATGAAATTGATCTTTAAAATAAATGGCGGGGAATAGATTTTGTTTTGCCACCTCTCCCTCCATGGAATCACCAGCCCCCCTAGGGTGGGCTCCCCAGAGGAGTCACCACATGGCCCCCAGTGCCTTACCTGGGCTGGATCAATCCCTGACAGCTGGTGCTTGGGGCTCTCATGGGCTTTTCTTTTTAGAGACAGCTGCAAAGAATCATTCACCTAAATAAACCCAAGGGGGCATGAGGCTGCTGGTGTGGCAGGGAGGTTTGCACTCAGGGGGAGTGCTTTCTCCTAAGGGATGGCAGCTTCCTCTGCTCAATAGGCATGGTCGTTTCATACAGCTGTTGAGAATATTTAGGCTTTTAGACACTATAAAACCTGTTTTCAGAGAAAAGAGTCCATGAAGCCCCAAAATGTGCTCCCTCCCTGAGAGCTTTCCTAATCCCCCAGGTTCAATGCACACAATAACTCGCCCAACACAAGTGTCAGGTTTGACCACGGTGTTAGCACTTTCCCCATTGCATATTTACAGTTGCGTGGGGCTGGAACTCACAAGCTCCTCCTCATTTCCCCCTGCTCCTGCTGGGGCCAGTGAAATCTTTTCCAGGGCTGTAATTTGGAAATAATGTTTGTCAAGAGACTAAAGAACAGCAGGATCAAATTGGTGCTGTTCTCCCGGCAGGCTGCGAGAGAGCAGAGGGCGGCAGACGGCAGGGGCTGCTTGAAAGGATGGATGAGAGGCAAGGTGTGCCAGCCGCTCCCACGAGAGCTGAAACGAAAATACTGAAAATTGCAATTGTTTTTTATGGGGTGGTTTGTAATGTCTCTGTCACAGAGCACCCTACAGCTCGCCAAGCGGGAGGGAGAGGTGGGGGGCTCAGGCTACGGTGCTTGCGTGCTCCATCACACATTTTCCTGACCCAAAATCATGCCTGGGAATATTTTCACAACCTGAAGGATAGCTGAGCCTCCTCTGTCACGTTGATTTCCAGGCAGCTTAGCCCCAGCTCATCTTAAACAGCTTGATAACTCAACTAGAAAATTCCCACTGGAATAAGTGTTTGTGCTGCATTTCTGTTGCAACTGCCAGAACAACAAATCAAAGAGCTTTTCTCCCCAACTGATCGAGCCCTGACACCAAGCCAAGGTGTTTTCCAGCAGCACTAGCAGAGGGCACGGTCCGCAGCCAAAAATGTCCAACGCCTGGCAAGGGCCAAGAGCATCGCGAGAGGTGCTGCTGTCTGTAGGTGCTATCAGGGAGCACGTCCATATCGACAGTTTCTATTGTAGGTGCAATTGCCAGCTCTATACAAAGCATTTTCTTTACAAAGAAGCATTTTATTTTAGCTGCAGGTATGAGTAAGAGCATCAATGTGATTGCCTGCAACACAGGACATCAAACAAGGAGGAGGCAGTGAGGGTAATGAGACCTTGGGTGAGGAACAAATTCGATTTTGAAGGATGAGACTCTGGAGGATGTTGGGTTTTTGATACAAAACACTTGCCTGTGCCTAGAAGGAAAGCCTGAATCTATGCAGCCCTGCCTCCTGGGGAAGAGAGGCGGGAATGAAGGCAAAAGCTTGCTCTGATTTCACTGGGGAGGGAAAGAGGAGAGGGGAGCAAGGCTCCACACCCCAACCCAGCCACCCCAGGGTCACTGGAGATGCTGGGGGTTCATCTCAAGGAGTAGAAAACAAACATTTGGTTGATATACACAGATACCAAACACCCTCCCAGGGTGCAGGTGAGACTGATGACAGGCCAAAAGTTTTTTCCCTTAACACCCCATTTTCATAATTCAAATTTTAGTAGAAGTGCTGAACTCTGTGCATCTCTCACCCCCAGCACTGGAAAAGGCCTGGCCCTGCAGCCTCTCACTGCCCCCAGCATCTCCGAGGCACCCGAGGATGCAGACTCCACAGTCCAACACTGACTTTGGTGTGGGCCGGCAAGGCGGGCACCCAGGATGACTGGGGACCAGCCTGACACCACAGGGCCAGGGCTATTGGCATTTCATGGGGGATCAACTACCTCGAGGGGAAAAAGAAACCTCCTGGGCTAGTAAACCACGTGAGTGTGCAAAGCAAAAGGCTACACTGACCGCCGCAGTGATAGCAGATTAGTGCTAATAAATTCTGCCTGAGATGGGATGATTTTCTGCCATTCTCATGAGCAGAAACAAGTTGGACCCCATGTACTAAATGGCATTTTGGCACTTAGCAGCCAATGATGGATTTCTCTCAGCCACCTCCCCCTCTCCTCCCTAATGAGCACGAAGCAGTCAGTGAACAACTCTGGATCTTTAATTTGATAAGAAGTTTCCGAGAAGAACAAATATTTGTTCTTGGCAGGCTACTTCATTCAGTTCAGCATTCAAAGTGATTGGCTTCAGGTCAGTTATCAAGTCACCAGAGCGCTCTCCACAGCCCCTGTGATGTTGCACCAAGCCCATCCAAATCATAGAATGGTTTAGGTCAGAAGGGACCTTGAAGATCATTTAGTTCCACCCTCTGCCACGGGCAGGAACACCTGCCAGGTGTTACTCAAAGGCCCATCCAACCTGTCCTTGAACACCTCCAGGGATGGGGCATTCACAGGTCCCTTGGGCAACCTGTGACAATGTCTTATCACCCTCAGAGTAAAAAGTTTCTTCCTAATATCTAACCTAAATCTACGCTCTTTCAGTTTAAATGCCTTGCTTGGGTTTCTGGAGTCTCCTCCTGGCATCCCACAGAGCAACTCTCCCCTTGGTCAGATTTTTCTCCAGCCCTGTTTGCATCTTGGCTTCATCTGGGACTCAAGCCCATGCTCAGGTCTTCTTACAGACACCATATATTGCCACGGTTTAACCCCAGTCAGCAACCAGGACCACACAGCTGCTGGCTCACTCACCACCCAACTCCCCCACAGTAGGGTAGGGAGAAGAGGCAGAACAGGAGGGAAAAAACCAAAGAAACAAAAAAAAAATCCTCAAACTCAAAGTCTGAGTTTAATAGAACAGTAATGGAAGAGGAAATAATAATAATAACAATAGTAATACATATATAAATATATATATATATATATATATATGGTTGGGTATCAATCTCCTTCGACAGGGCTAGACAAGAGTCACAGCTCTCCTCCTCAATGTAGAGAAACAGCAAGTGAAAAGTGCTAGTCTGTACTTAAATACATCACAAGGGGAGAAGGAAACATCCAGGAAGAGATGACACTTAACATAGTTGTCACTCAGCAGTTATTGACAAGACTAATTTATTCCTAAATGCTGCAATAAAATGATTCCCAGAATAGTGCAGCTGTATGATTACAGAGAAAGCAATAATTAAATATTATTTATTGGTTTTCATATATATGCACATGAATGTGTGTGTAATGTTAAATATTGTTGAATTAGGAAGGTGAAGCACCTAGGAATCTTGAAAACCATGTTTAGGCCCCAGCTTTGCTGCTGTCGTCATCAGGAAGAGGAATTGGGTCTAAATAATCCATCCTGCAAAGCCGCTCCTTGCCAGATCTCCAAGTGCTTTACAAACCCGAACACATCTGTCCTTAGAAATCGCCTCACAAAGCAAGGTGGGTATTTTCTATTACCATAGCGTGGGCATGGGAGATATTACCTGTTACAAGCCCCTGGTCTAATTTTCTATGACTTGTCAAGTAACCGTGGGATCGAAGTCTCCATAGAAACATCTGTCATTTTATAAATGTTTACCCATAAAAAAATAAATTGGTGATAGATGCCTTGTGGACCTCATTTCTCCTGCCAAACTGATTAAAATAGTACTTGGGGGGTGGAGAAAAAAAAACAACATGAAGCTTTTGCTGTTCTTCTCCAAACAATTTAATCTTACCAGCTGTCATACAACGCAAACCATACCCCAAGCTGCTTTTGGGTACCTGAGCTCTTCTGCTTCCCTCCTGACCTCTCATTTTTGATAGTGTCTCCTTAGAGATCCCTCCCATTTGTGTAGTGCTGCTTTAGAGGGAAATGATGTGCCAGCTATTAATACCAAGTTACTGTTCATTCCAGAAAAAATACATCTCCTGCACCACGATGACAGATCCACGGGCTATTGTGGAATTGGGTGGCTGGGGTGCACAGGGCATTCATCATATCTCGCCTTATTTACAAGACTGATTTCTTGGTATGTTTTTAAGTTGAATTAGTGAAACTGGGACATCTGACTCATGGGACCATGCCCTCGGCTCTGCTGCTGTCTGGCATGTATTGTGGCTCTTCTCCTGCACTAAAACCCTTAAGTGAATTATCCTCATGATCTGGATCAGAAACACGCTGGCCTTCATCCCCAGCAGTGCCCCGGGGGAATGGCACAGAGTCAGCTCTCGGGATGCTGTGATGGAAGGAAAGGCAGTGGGGTGAAGCCCCAGCCCCAGCAGGGCCCCGTGGTTCAGATCCTGTGCGTTTGTGGGGGAGCTGGGAGGATTCGAGGTGTATCTCATTTGCAGTTAAGACTTTCCCATAAAATAATAGGTTTTTCTCCTAAAAATACTTTTACTCTCACTTTACCAAAGCTCTGCCTTCTGTAACTTCTTGCTCTGCCCCATATCCCCCACCGCTGGCAGACAAACCCTCCTGTAACTCTGTCTTTGAGCCAGGTCCTGCACCGCAGCCTCCCCGGGCCCTGCAAAGGACAGGTGCCCCGTGCCATGCCGTGCTGTGCCGTGTCATGCCAGGGGTCTTTACTGTGTCCCGCTTGCACACCCACATGGAGGGGAGGATCCTGAAGTTATTTGCAAGGAACGGACCTACAGAGGCTCCCAGTGACTCTCAAGAGACCCCAATTTAAAGGCTTAAAATCAAAGAGTACAAAACCCCCAAGCAATGTAATGCCTAAACAGTATATAAGGAAACAGATATTTCACTAAGAAAAAACCCCTCTTAATTATAAAAGTCTCATAGTGAGAGAATAAGGCATTTGACCAACATTTTCGGACTCACTGCAGGACTAAACTATTAAAATAAAAGAATAAAAGCCAAATTAAATAAGATTATTGAGCAGGGTTTTTTCCCCTGACCCAGAATAAATGATATCTCAAAATAAATGACATAACACTTCATGACTTATTTTTCTTTAAAAAATCATTAAGTCAACAACTGTTAGTGCTGCCTCCTGGGAGAAAACTTGGGAGTGTCATTAATATTAAAGTCCAGCACATCTGTCAGTGTAAATGCCGTTTCTTTCCAACTCTTTATTTGCAGGTTGAAAATCATTTCTGCAGTCAAGACATATTTGAGTCACACTTGTAGAAGAGTGAAAAATATCTCCTGGTTTATGGGTGTCAGATTCTCCACTGGAGATCTGTGCTGGAATAAAGAATATTTAACTTTGAAGAAAAATAATTTCTATTCACCTTGCCCCACAGGCAGTCACTTTTAAAGAAATTCAGGTACCAGTAATTGTAATTTAGTCTCTTACATGCATAATACAAACCAATGAAAAATAAAACATGCTCAAGTCTGCTCAATGCCTTGAGAAAATGTACTTTAAAATATTCAGAGACAGTTTGTCTCGCACGAGGTGTGCATGAAGCCCCCACACCAATCCCCTGCTCCCAGGAGCAGAAGGCAGGGGAAGGCAGCTGTAGGAAGGAGGGGAGCTGTGAGCATCCCTTGGCCGCTGCTGGTGAGGTGTGTTGGTTCTGCCCTCCGAGGGATGCTGTGCCGCGGTGCTGTGCTGGGATTCTCCATCTCCCAGTGCCTGTTTTTGGAAGAGCAGCTTTCGGTAGCAGCCAAGTGTGAGTGACTTAGGGTTTAGAGCAAGCACAGTGGTAAAAATCCTTCTCTTTTTCCCTTTTTCCCAGGAAAATCATGGACTATAGCCTGGAGAGCAGTACTGCGTGCCAGCCCAGGGGGCTCCAACATGAGACCGTGGTCCTCCCCTCCAGCATCTCCCAGCTCTCAGCTGGAGCTGTGCTGTCTTTCCTCTCCTGATGGGAAGCATTTCCTTTGCAGATAGCACTGGGCACGGACAAGCTCTGGAAGTGTTGGCAAAGGGCCCTGGAGTGCAAAGCCTGGGAGCTTTGATGGAGGATTGCAAGTAAAGGAGAGAAAAAGCCCAATTAAAGAGCAACCTTTGGTCACAGCATGGCTCAGGGCCCCACTCAACACCTACGAACGCCAGCAAGAATTTTACCTCTATTTTTAATATGTTCAAACCCGAGGCCATTACGAAGCCTTTTCTTTACAACATTTGGTTCTGAGGTCACCCTGGCAGCCCTTTAAGAGGATGCTTTCAGCACAGAGAAACAAGAGGTCTCACGATGATTGATGGAAATATAGAAATATTTGGAAACATTAATAGCAGGGTCAGACTGGAACGGAAACTCAGCGAGGCAGAGGTCCAGCTCGGTAATTTAAGTGGAATCAGCTTATCAGGAGGTTCTAAAATAGGGCTGGGTTGGTAACACTGCCCCAAGCCTCTACTTCTTAACCTTATAGTAGGGTTTTTCACTAGGATTTCTGGCAGAGTTTCTGTTTGCGAGTCAAACAAACCCTTACAGAAATCTCGCCGGGACTGGCAGCACCTGGGCTCCTTCTGCTGTGCGAAACCAGACCCAGGGCTTTGCTTGGAGCCAAAGGACTCAAGTGTGGCCCTGGCTGCCTTCTCAGTGTGACCCTAAAGAGGTCCTTGAGCAATGAAAGCAATCCGGTGGCCTTTCTGCTTCTCTCCCCCTGCCACTTGAGCAAGGAAACTATTCCTTCAGTTTAGCAATAGGAGCTTATTACATAGCATGGTATACATAAGCAGGTAAACCTGCCTTCTCCATGGAGCAGAGGATGATGTCAAAGCTCTGTAGACTGTGACAGATGACAGACAGGGCAAAATCTCTCATGTGGCCGAGGAAGATAGTGCCTCACTAATTCCCTCCAGGAGTCAGTTTATCATACACCAATTGGCATGAAATAAAATTCAACCTAGAAAAATTGAGAGCTTATGAAGACTGAATAAAGCACAAGAGCTGAGCTCTGCCCTGCATCTGTGATCCAGCCTTGTTTGCATCTGGGGAGCAGGGAACAAGAAGTCTAAAAATTAGACCAAGTATTAATATTAGGCTTAATATTTTCAAAGGTGGAGGGAAAAAAGGTTCAGCTTAAACCTGGTGGGTGAGGCCCATTCAAATTTAGTGTTTTCTCCCCCAGGCAAAGCCGTCCTTCCCAGCGGGGACAGATTATCTATCACCTCTCAGATAGTAGCTGTATGCATGGAGGAAAATGCAAGTGATGGTCGTGAGCAGCATCCCATCACTGCTTTCCAAGGATGCAGCCTCTGGCAATCCCTGAGGCTGTCCCCATGCAGGGACACAGTCCATGATGTCCTGGAAGGACAGCACATCCACGGCATCCTGAGCAAAGTGACTGCCTGGAGAATACAGCACTTGAACACCGACAATTAGCATGTGGCTTTTAGTTACAGAAGTGACCAAAACATTCAGAATAATTTATTACAATAAAATAGAAAATCAGATGTCTGATTTTATTTTAGAAAGGCTGAGGTTCCTCCCTTGTATTTTCCAGGTAGTTCAAAGCAGCTGGAGCAATAGCACCTAGAGCAACTTGCTCTAGGCAGATGTGCTTTGGCAGGGGGGTTGAACTAGATGATCTCCAAAGGTCCCTTCCAGCCCCGTATCATTCTGTGGTTCTGTGATTCTGGATTTAGAGCTCGTTAGGGCTGGCTTTCAACTTTTATTTTTCCCATATCTACTTTATGAAGAAACCTTTGAGATGAGAGCTGGAGCCATCTGAGTTACTCAGCCAGACTTTTCCACTAAGTTTGAAAATGGGGCAAAAGTTCATTTTATAATCAAGGTGGCCTCTAAAAAAGGCTGAATGTAAAGATGAGACAAGGAATACTTTGAGATTTTATCCAAAATGTGCTAAAAATGAAAATCTCACCCTTGCAGAGGAATACAGAGACTCCTCAGCATCACCAAGTCTTTCCCGGGGAGGGCAGATGTTTATGAAGTGTGTGTCTGCGATACATCCCCTGTATCGCAGGCACGGACCCTAAATAACTCTGGTTATTTAGAGGCTGAGAAGAGGTTAATAAATAGTCTCCTCCTGATGAAATCAATTTAATTGGCTTGGCTTGACTTGAGTGGGGCTAATGGTATACTCCATCTCCTCTCTGGGCATTTGTCAGACTATGTACAGTAGCTGTAAAACCAGTTTTTATGATCTTCCTTCGATGAAATAATGAAATGAGATCCCCAACGGCCAATGTACCAGGCACTATAATTCATGGGTGAAACAAGAACCTGTGTTTGGGGGACAGCTCAGGACGGAAGGCAGATTTTATTTATTGGTTTTGGGGTTTTTTTTACTACTGTGCTGCTTTATTTCATTATGTAACCTCTCATACTATATTCAGCATTCATTCATGGGGTATTATTTGAAGCTTATAATGTAAAACCAGTGAAGTGTTTACTGGATGAGTGTTTTATGTGTGTGCACAATTGCTCTGCTGAATCTGTTTTATCCGCTTTCAAGGGCCTCTTTTTCATATATCCCATTGGTTTAAACAGCACTTTTATTAGAGTGTTTAGGATTTAAGTAGGTAAACTCTTCTGAGTGATGCTTTTGGGGGATCTCTGGCATTTAAAAAATTAAAGCGATCTAGCTGAGGCTGGCTTAACTCTCCGAGCTCTTTGGCGTGCGTTACGTGACTCGGATACAAAATTTGAGGCTCTCTGCGTCCCACAACCAAAGTAGCTGGAAGAATTTGGATGAATTGCAGGAGCAAGAGATCTTGGGATCTCTCAAGCTGTCCAAGGTCAGCATTGCCCCACATGCAGCCAGAAGGACAGCAGGGCAGAGGGAGGGCTGCTTTCTCTTCCCAGGACACAAGGGAGGTGGTACGAAAGCAATCAGCACTGATCTAACATTTCAAGCAATAAAAATGAAGTTGTTTTGGTTCTAAAGGCAGCAGTTCACCAGGCTGGGTCACTGTGTGTGACAGCCAGCATCTGTAACGCCATCATACAGTGGGGTATGTGGCTACTGCCTCTGCTTTTCCAAACCACTTGCTATTTGTTCAATCATTTGTACATACTTCTCCCGATCAGATATCAGGAAAAAAATTCTCACTCTGAGGATGGTGAGACACTGGCACAGGTTGCCCAGAGAAGCTGTGGCTGCCCCATCCCTGGAGGTGTTCAAGGCCAGGCTGGATGGGGCTTTGAGCAACCTGGTCTGGTGGGAGGTGTCCCTGCCCATGGAAAGGGGGGTTGGAATTCAATGATTTTTAAGGTCCCTTCCAACTGTAACCATTCTGTGTTCTATGGCTCTGTGGAGACCTGCAGCACGTGAGCTCTGTACTTGCCAAGACAGAGCAGTGAGGGGGGAATGATGGTTTTGGGAGCCTGGTTTGGGCATTGACTCCCCAGGCTCACCCTCAGCATTGTTTAGATCCCTTTCCTATCTGGCACTTGTCCCTGCTCCCCTTGCCTCCCTGGGGAGCCAGGCGCATCCCCAAATTTCGGGGATGCACTGAGCACAAAGAGTGATTCAAACACACACGTGCACACAGGCACTCACACACACACTTTTCCTGCTGGCACCCACCTGGCCCACAGCAGCAGGCACACAGCCTCCTTGCACATTTACATTCATTTTTGCACACCCGAAGCAAGCAGTTTCTCTGCAGAGAGCGTGCTGCTGTGTGCACTGCAGCAAAGCTGCCCCAGGTGCAGCTCACAGCAGCGCTGTGGGAGAGAGGTTTGTTCCCGTTGGCCGCGGATGTGATCCCTTTTTTGCCATATTTTGCCTCCTCTGTGCTACGAGGTCTGTCATCGCTCCTGGGCTCTGCATGTTCCACCAGGGGGACAGAGCCAAATGGCCTTGTGACAAATGAAGAAAAAGGGTGGTCTCACACTGATGGGCTCATTAAATTAACCCTTAAAAACACTTCAACCCGTATTGATCAGCGAGGCATCAGCAGCCTCTCCCTGCTCCCGCCTGGCCAGCCCCAGCCGGGGAGAGGTGCGACCAAAGAGCCCTGCTCGCTCCATTAAACACTGAGCTGCTGTAATGGAGTGTGATGGCAGTGATAAATCCTGCCATTAGCTCCTGCCTTTGGGCCATGAGTGTTGGCCGGGCCCCAGAGAAGGGCTGGGACCCCCTCGCTGCCCCGCTGCTGGGAGGAGGGAAAGGCAGAGCAAAGCTCCCCCAGTCCCCATCCTCAGCAATTAATTTTCAATCAAGCTGTGCGAGGGATGCGCTCAGCATTTCTGTATGGCATCTCAACGTGCCTGTTTACTTGTGCTCCCCTCACCTCCAGATGCTTCTGCCTGTTGTGTTTTACATCATCCTCCAGCTTTATAAAAGCTTTCCAGAACACGGTTTCCTCTTGCTTTACATGTTATTAAATTTTTCTGCTCTTTTTCAGTGTCTGCCATAATATGTATTTGCTCTAAATACTTTGGAAATTACTGTGTATTAATAACATGTTGTGGATTTCCTGTGTCTTCATCCGTATGGATTAGAGATGCTGCAATTCAGTGATGACAGAGTAATTTTAAAGAAAAAAAAATGGGAATTATTATGAATACAGGGGCTTAAGACTGAAATTATTTTTATGGTTTATATTATTTTATTTCCATGAAATAGGTAAACACAGAAAACCATATCTTTCTAATTGGTGTTAGTCAAACAAATGGTGTACTTGGAGAGGGACACAACTGAATCCTGGGAAAGACGGCCGTGTTTTAGGCGTCTGTCTAATGATCACAGTGGTGGGATTCAAGTGGCAATCATGGTACAAGGCAGGTATCAGCCAGTGCAGTTGATGGGGACAAATGTGGCTCAGAGACAGTGAGATGACAGTGGGGTCGGGTGCTCAGTGTCCCCTAGACCTGGCAGGGCTTTGTCTGTGTTGGGGAGAACACAAGCTCAAACATCTTAAAAGCCACCAAATCTGTTTAAAGCCCCAGTTTGGCAAAGACGGTAAGCTGATGAGATGCTTCATCCCTGTTCATTGAGTACTTAAGCCACTTTGGAGATGTATTTATCTATAAGCACAGTCGCAAATCCCACAGAGTGTCCGAGATGGGATTCACGTTCATACAGCTAAGCACGTGCTTAAGTGCTTTGTTGAAAAAGATACTCAGAGCTTGAATAGATGGTGCATCTCTGATGCTAAGAGCAGGATAAGGCCTTCTGTTTGTATTGACTAATCTGACCTGAAATTGTGGCAAAGCCACTACTTGTATTATATCTAAAAGCTGTCCTATTTCCATCAGAATTTTCATCTGTGGCAACGAATCCAAATGCAGGCTGAATGTTTGCCAATAAATAATACATGTCTGCAAGAAGAGCACATTTGTGGATTGTACGGCTCAGGACAGGAGGAGTGAGGACACATTCCCAGGATTCTGAGTGATGGAGCCCAGCACTGTGCCTGGGCACAACCAGGAGCCCCTGACTTGGGGACACGGGTGGTGTCACATCCCACCTGCAGGGACTCAACCTCAGAACCCACCAGAGACATACCCCAAGGGGTGCTACACTGGATGAAAATGCAAGGCAGAATCTGGTCTGCTATGTAAACAGGGGATTTTCTTTCTTTCCATATAAATCATCTGAATTTCTGTGCTTCCTGCCCATTCATGATACGATGCTTTGAAGACAGGAGAAGAAAAAATGATGAATGCTTGTGGTTGCAGAGGACAAATGTCAGACTGGGAAGTTTTGATAGATACTGAAAGCCCATCTAGGTTTTCAGCCAACTAAAAATTCATTTTGCGGGAGACAGATCATTAGAGGATGAGAAAGGAAGAAAAAAAGCCCAAACCCCTATTCCGGTGCAGATAAAGGAGTTTTTCACATCACTTGGAAACTCATGGGTACAGTATGGGATGTTTCACATGAGATTTCCGATGTGGGGAAGTTGTGTTTCCCATAGCAAACACATACGGCATGGCAGCTAAGATCCATTAATCCTTATTTAACCTGCTAACCATATTGTCATACTAATAGCTGTTAATGCTTTACTTTACACTGGGCCCTTCCTGCACCTTGGGGTTGGTGAAGTCACATTTATCACCGTGCCAGCTGAGCTAAAGGGGGAGCCATGTTCTGGCAGTGCCAAGGAGCAGCCAAAGGGTGCTCCTTGTTTGGGGGCTCACCATTTCACATACCCTGAACACCAGCGGGATCAGCTGGATGCCAGAGAAAGGCAAAGGTGATAGTCAAGGCCATGAACATTGGTTCAGCTCCGTATTGTCTCACAGTTGGTAGTTTTGGTAATTCTCAGACCCTATATTGTTACTTACATAGTCCTCTGGAGAAGGGGGTTCACAGATCCCATTGTCCTCTTCTCCAAGCCACAAACTGTTGCTGCTCCCCAGTGCACTGAGCAAAGAGCTCAGCTGAATTCTCCAAGCAGCGCGTCTTCACCTCCTGCATTAGGAGACCAGCGATGCCTTTAAACAAGGCACTGTCAGTTGATTAACAAATACAGTACCCCAAGCCAGACATAGTGCTAAGTCTACTCCTCCAAATTCATAGTCTCTCAGTCGAAATGCAATGATACAGCATTTATCATCCCCTTGTTTATTATTTCTGAGTTGTCTTTAACCATACATCTCATTTAGGGCAAACCAAGTCACAGCTAGATTAGATTACAGCAAGGAAATAGGATTATTTTAAGTAGATAATATAAAACATGTCTATGGAAACTCCATGCTAATTGCATTATCTTTGGTACATTGTGAGAGAATTATCTGTATTGTATTAGGTGGTGGAAACATGCCAAAATGCTATTTAAATTGTGAGTGGGTTATAACGACAAGTCAGTCATTGGTCACAAATAAATTAAAAAGCAGGAGACGTTTGTGTTCATAATTTCTGGCTTTCATTTTGTTCCCCCCACTCCCAAGGCGGTGGCTGTGGAGAGCAACCACACGTGGATGGCTTAAACACAGAGGTGAAGCTCTTGTGATTATCCCTGCCATCAGACAGCCCTTTCAACTCCAAGCCTTGCTGCTCGGAAAATGTCAGAGACGGCTCTAACGAGCCCAGAGAGCAAGTGCCAGCAAACGCCACTTGTAGTCAATGGTTCTGTTTTCATGAAACATTAAAGTTTCCATCATAATTTGTCCAATCTGGACCAAATGACAGTGACAAAATTTGTAATGATTTTTTTTCTCCTGCTGACAACTGGCTGGGAATAACATAGGCGGCTGTCAGCAGCGTCATGGTGTGCTTGGAGCTGGAGCCCAACCAAGTGTCATCAGCGGGATCAGAGATAATTTATTTGACAGGCTACTAATGAACCTAAATATGACAACAAAAATTACTTTCTAGTCTACCGGAGAATTTAGAAACTGAAAAACCTGATTAGACACTAAGTCCAGGGGTCACGGTGCCCTTAGTCCTACAGCTTGCAATTGCTGAAGATTCAGAAGAAAATTGAAAAAATTACTGAATCGCCAGCAATTTGGCTGAGACAGCTGAGAGCCAGGCTGTGGACCTGGCAGCCCAGGTCCCTCATCTGTTGCTGTCTCTGCCAAGTCTCACCATGCAGCCCTGGACAACTGACCTCCATTTTCTCCTGAAGGTGGATAACAGCTATTTCGTCCTCTAAAAAGCTCAGTTTGAACACAAAATCATATTATTGTTACAG
This sequence comes from Calidris pugnax, assembly GCF_001431845.1. Lineage (NCBI taxonomy): Eukaryota > Metazoa > Chordata > Aves > Charadriiformes > Scolopacidae > Calidris > Calidris pugnax. The sequence goes on along the minus strand of NW_015090995.1, from coordinate 12,707,548 downwards.
CGGGAGACTGTACATTGCAGTAGTGGTGGGAGAGTGAATGTCCTATCTAGGTCTTGCAGGTAATGACATCTTGCTCAAAAAGTGTGTTTTTTCCTCTCCTCCGTCATTTCCTTTGCTATCATAATTCTTCAGAAAAGGAGCCTCAAACAGTCAGTCTTGCTCTGGGTTTTGCTGACCATCTGAAGCAGGAGATGTATGGAATGGCTATAGGATGTTGGGAAAAACTGGTGCTATCTAGGAATATTTATAACAGTAATTTATTGAATTCAGGCAGCACAGAGGCTCCTGGGGCACTTGGGGTGGTGTCCCCAGACTAATCACTTCACCATTGCATTACCCCTCTGGAAGCATCTGCCTTCAGGTTGCCCCCACACCTGGTGTCCCCATGTCCTGATCTTTTTCCCCCAGGTTGAGTTTTTCTCCTGCCCTGCTCAGCTTCAAGCCTGCAGCCAAGCCCTCAGCACGATGCCAACCCGGCTGATGGGAATGCCTTGCCTGGAAAGTCCACTGTGCCAGTTCTTCCAATGTTTCAGAAATAGGCAGCAAGTGGTGGTGGAACTCGCGCAGCTGGGAGGACCCAACGCTGGGAGCTGAACATTAACTCTGCCATGTGCCACTGAAGGGGTTCCACAATGAAACTTCTCATTACCCAGGCATTAATTAAAGGCTTGGGGGGAGCTCCATGCTGATGCCAGCCCTGGCGTGATGCTATGGCATTGCACCAACCAAGAAGCCCATGGGAGCAGAGGGAAACACTGTTCCCGTGGTGCCTCGTGCCAGCAGCTCCCACAGCCGGGCTGCTCATACTCCACTCATGCCCAGCTGCTGCTTCAGCCCCAAGGAAAAGCTCAAACACTACAGGCTTAAAAGCTATTCTGTTAGCGCTAAACTCTGTTGCCTGCCAGGAATGTATTTGGGACTATTTACTCTTAAAATGTCTTTTGGGAGCTGATTTCTCTTCCAGCGTAGCTGCAGAGAGTTTATGCAACGCGAGGACTGAAGGCTGAGCAAAGAGCCTTCCCCTGCATCCAAACAAACACACACAAAGAAACACAATATTCTCTGTAGAGCAGAGGACACTTCCAGCCTCCTCCTTCTTTTTCATGACTTAAGTGTTCCAGAGACTTCAGCATTCACAGGACAAACAGAGCACAGACAGGGCAACGGGAGATCCCTTCCCAACGGCTCTGACGTGGCCCAGGAGGGACTGCCCTGTCAGGTGAAGGGCAATCTTTAGTTTTCACAGGTTGTACTTGAGTATAATATCATGTCAATGATGGTGTAACTTTCAGAAGGCATTGATTTCTGCTCATTTGATTTCTTCCTATGGTCTCACTTAGAGCCAGAAGAGTTTTGGAGGTGAATTTATTCATCATAAAACACAGATCAGAGGACAATGTTGTTGAATCTCAATTGACGCATCTAACAACTTTGGCTTGGAGGAACGGGGATGAGGTATTTTATTTTTTTAATGAGTTCAAAACCTTCAAGATTTTCATTAACAAAATCACTTTGTTCTACTGAAAACCTACCCTGTTTAATTTTCAAAAAGACTGAGGAAAGCATCATCAGCTTTTTTCTTTAAGCCTGTGGAAATACCTTGGGTCATTATTTTCTTCATTCTTTAAAGCTTTATGCCATTCTGTGTTCATGCTACATAGATGCATCTCCCCCCAGTTTTCTGCTTAGCTGCTGGACCCCTCTGGGGCTCCCCAGGAGAGAGAAACCCACCAAAAGCTCTCCGGAGCAGCCTGAAAAAGCACAGAACATCAAAGCAGTTCAGCAAACCATCCCCTTTTTCCTCCAAAGCGCTCGGTGCAGCAGCAATTTCCTGGAAGACAGCTAGCAGGCACAATTAAACCCGGCTTTCAATGAAATCTTTGCAATTGCTACCCATGCTGCTCTCAGGCCTCATGTATTAATTATTCCTCTTTCCAGGCTCTTCAGCGGGCCTGTTACAAAAAGAAAAAAGGCAAAATTAAAAGCACATTCCCCTGATTAAATCACCGCTCTGGTCCTTCCGGCTGCAACCACCTCCCTGTGGCTGAAAACCCTCATTTTACTGAATTCTGCTGCCGAGCGCCAACTCCTGCCTCAGGGAGGAGGAAAAGATGGGTATTTGGTGCTTGGGGTCACCTGGACCCACATCAGCCCTGTGGAGAAGCCACTCGAGCAGCAGCCCCAACACCCAGCAAGCCAGGATGGTCCAGTAAGAGAAAATCTGAGAGAAAGACACTTTAGCAGACCAGTACTGCCTGGTAGGGTTTAGCCCGAGGATATATTTTAAGCAAGGAAATAGGATTTCTTTGCAATTTTCCATTACTTTCCTGTTTCGCTCACATGGCAGTTTACCTGTCCCTACTTAATGGACCTGAACACAAGTTGCTGTGGCTTGATTGAGAGCTTATATGGTTTTTCTTGCCTTGGTTTCCAGGCGCGTTTCCCCAGGGCACAGAAGCCAGCGGGGCCGTGCAGGAGTCATGTGCGGGTTGCTCCAGTGTGTGCCAATAAAAACGTTCACAGCACACGAGGTGCTTGCTGGGAGGATACGGGAAATCTGTTGCTGTGAATGGATTTGAGAAACGTTTGTGTGAGTTTACAAACTTTTTGGCAAGCAAGAGCTTTGTGCTCTGCCACCTATAAAACAGGCGTTTTGGGGAACGGTGAATTGACGGTGGTGGGCTCTGTAGGAGACATAAATCACAGCTAAGCTGCTTTTACTCTCAGATCCTATATTGTTATTTATGCAGGCAATGATAGAGCCATGGGCTAAATTGTACATCTGATGCTCCTCTGACAACCAGACCGGCATGTACCTCACTAGCCCAATGCTTCCAGCTCCCTCTCCAGCTTCCTCACCTCTGGCGATTTTGAAAGACACTTTTCACAGAAATACGCCCTTCTTCCCACCTAAAAGTAAAATTTTGTATCAAAATTACATGTTGTTGAAATCCAGCCAGGGCAATATGCTGTCCGTAGCCATTGGCAGGTTTCAGGTCTCATTTTGTAGGTCATTAGAACCGGGAGTACGAACCTCCACCATTCGATACAGAGCCGTTGTCATTCAGGTCCATAAAGATTTCATCTAGCTTTGGATGACAATGACATATGAGATTTTATAGTAATGACATTCCATGACAGCTGCTTGTAGAAGTTTTCTGGTCTTTAATGTCAATCTGCATCTCTCGGCAGTGCTTTATTCAGCAGAATTTGCTGCGATGCCCTTGCCTTCTAGGAGAAATGATGAAAGAAATAGCCCTTAACTCAGCAAAACATTTCAGAGTAAGAGATTTTTTGCAAGATAACTGGCTGCAAATTAAGTAATTTTTTTGGCATGAAAAGCTTGTTGTTTTGAAGATAAACTTTCAAAGAAAATTTTCCATTAGAAAACCTGCATGAAAGAATGTCTCCATTTTCTATGTCATTATTAATAAGACTGCTCTATGAGCAGCAGAATTAAGATATTAATCAAATACCTTAATATCTATATATCAAAGATCCATTTTTAAACCTGATGTAGAAATGACTCATTTAAAACTTCAGTTTTCAATAAGAAGATGTCATTCTTGGTAAATGAGGATAAAGTCCATTATTTTCCTTTAGCTGTACATGTGGCTTAAAACATTAAAAGCACTTTCAAAATGTTATTGATTTTCCCATAAATGTGATGATTCCAACAAATGGTACCTTCAGAATATATGATATGTCATTATAGGCGTTCCGGGTAGTGAACCTATTAAAAATATTTGTTGCCAGCATGCATGGAAAGCATTATCAAACCCATATTGCCCCCAAATATTTTATGGGCCAGCGACATGCATTGGCTGAGCCAGAAAGCCTCTGGCCTCCTTCCACTGGATTTGGTGGAGTTGGATGATGAAGATTTTGGCTTGAGAAGCTGCAAAATCAGCCACCTGGATAAATGGCATGTTTGCACGCGGGTGAGCAGTGCCTTGGGCTCTGCCCACAGCTCCATCCCTGCCAAGGCATCCAGCCCCTGACCTTGACAGGCTTTCCCTGTCCCTCCTCCAGCTCCCAAATCATTTCTCTGTGTCTCCAGTCCCCTGTTCCCGGCTGTTTGAATCATGGCAGGGGAGTTGTGCCCGTGCTCAGGAGCCGTCCCTGTGTCCCTGGCTACTCTGCATGCAGAGATGGTTTCTTTCTCTCTGAGCTTATCCACAGGGCCTGCGAGGGCTCACAGGGTGTTCTGCAAGTTTCCAAAAATACCAGGATTGAGGACAAAGAGGAAGCAAGTTTGACTATCATGAGTGAGAGAAAGAAATCTCTCTATTTAGCAAGATCTCTCGGCTTTTAGTGAGGAGGCGTGCTCCTGACCTGCAGTGCCCCAGTCCCTTCTGGTGCCCATCATCTGCTGCTCCGAAAATTGGCTCTGAAATACAAAGTCAGGGATGAAGTGGCTACACTAGATGAAGGGAGGAGGGCAGGGATAGCAGGACAGGCAGGTTGGGGGGGGTGTCCTGCGGGGAGGTCCCTTCCCATCACCCCTGTTTCACCTAGACACCCGCTCACAGCACCCACCAGCAGCTTGGCAGGGATGGACAAACCAACAGAGACCATTACCAGAGCATCACCCCCTTTTGGTGCAGATGCCCTCAAAGTAAATCCTTCCCATGATGCCAGGCATTCTGTTTAGATGCGACCTTCCCTCTCCCTCTTTAACACATGGCTTGTGCTCAAAGTTGTAGAAATACCCAAGACATTGTCTGCTGCTTCAAATGCTTGTCTCCGGCACCAGAAACACTGGGCACCTACTAACACCCTCATCCCAATGCCACCCACTTCTCCCTAAGACAAACCGGTGCATCTTAAACTGCAAGCAAATTCAAAATTACCTCACGGCTGCAGCAAACTGTGTTGCAGAAATCCCCCAGTTGCCCACACCAGCTCTTTGCCTTTGCCCGCCTCGGAAACAGGCAGCTCTTCCAGTCATTCTCAGGATTTCTGCTGATGATTAATGCACAGCAGGAGCATCTGGAAAGCCTCAGATGAAGCAGACTGCAGTAAATGGATCGCTTTTGTAAGTGATGGTGAAAATGCCATCTTGTTCATTGTGAACATCCCAGCTGGCTCTGCACCCACCCTGGCACGGGAAGAAGTGGGGCTACTTTTTATTTGAGGGTCACTTTTGCTAGAGATATTTGGGGTTTTCAGAGGATAGGTTTTCAGGGAGGTCCTTGGACATGGGGCAATGGAGTCACCCTCTTTTTTTCTGCCTTATTCCGCTTGCTGCTCTTTATTGCAATTCCTCCAACAGCAGATGGACTCACCTACAATGAGCAGGTGGGCTGGGAGAGTAAAGATAAAGAATGTGCTTTATGCTCAGCTTTTAAGCAAGAGTGATAACCGTGCATTTCAAAGGATGTCTACCAAGGCTGGGCTGTTATAAATGTTAATTAATCTGAAAAATGGGCTTTTGCTTTTCTATGTTATTTTTCTCTTAATATCATTCTGCCTTTCCCCAGTTAAATATGTCAAGAGCTGCAGCTATTTTGCTCGGAGCAAAAAACCTTGTTTCTTTCCCTGTTTCTGTTGTTCTCTATATAATATTGAGAACATAAGACACCACAAAGATACAGGTCTGTGACAGTGTTTACTCCCTACGTGCTAACAGGCCCAAGTATATACAAACGTGCATATACACATACTAATGTTTGTGTGTATATAGATAGAAACATATACACACGTATATCTACACATACACACATGCTGCTATGACATTAGAGTTCAGTGGGTTTTGCCACAGACATCCCAGAGACCTTCTGGGGTCCCGAGCTCTTTAGAGGGCTGCTTCCCAATTCCTGTACATGGAAAACAGTAGTCTCCAGGCAGAGGCAGGCAGTAAGTCAGAAGCAACCGATAATATAATTTATCCCCTCCAGAGTGTACTTTTTAACTACTTCAAACTGTGCACAGGAGATAGGATTCACACTAGGCAGAAAAGTGTACAACGACCAGTCCTGAGCCAGGTTTCTAGCTGTTAGAAGCCTCATTCCCCTTTTTCTGACAACCTTTTAGCTCAGGAACACACATCCTCTCCTGATCTCTCAAAATACCGCATGCTTCAGTTACACTCACATCCCTTGCTATCATTTACACTTTCCTGTTCTTATTTCTGGCTGCAGTTAGGGAGCTGCTCTCACCTGAAGGGGTGAGAAACCCTGATTTGGGGGAAATTTCTGATCTTCCTGGTGCCATTTACATTTTGCCTTCATTGACATTATCCATAATTTAATACAAATGAAATCGGAAACAAATACTCCTTTCTTTTTACCAGTAAACCAACTTTTTCCTTCCTTCACTTTACACCTCCCCAGCCTTGCTGCTTTTAATTCCATAGAGTATTCTCAGTTGTAGCTTGCTTTACATGTGCCGTACAAACGAGAACCCAGCTGTAGCAGAACATTTCCAAAGGCACAAAGGCTGCTACAGTGGGTACGCCAGGGATGACAAAGACTGCCAGGATGCAAACCAGGGTGTTCTGCTCTTTATTTAAATTTGGGCGAGAGGCACACTGTGCTCAGTAGGGGTGAGCAACAACTACAGGATGAATGAATATATATGTATATATAGATACACATACAAGTGGGCAGAACCACTCAGATTTTTTTTACCGTGCAGTATGGCTGAAATGCAACTGCAGATAAGAGATCCTACACTTAGGAAACACACGTAACATCAGCACCCTCTGCTCTGCCAGGCCCAAAGACATGGGGATATATCGGATCCGGTGCAATTCAGAGCGTGCCGTTCAGAGGTGGGATCAAAATTTGGAATTTCTCCTGCTCTTTGTGTTACAAGTTTACTACATGGAATCACAGAATCATAGAATAGTTTGAGTTGGAAGGGACCTTAAAGATCACCTGGTTCCAACCCCCCTGCCATGGGCAGGGACACCTCCCACTAGAGCAGGTTGCTCAAGGCCTCATCCAGCCTGGCCTTGAACACTTCCAGGGATGGGGCAGCCACAGCTTCTCTGGGCAACCTGTTCCAGAGTCTCACCACCCTCACTGTAAAGAATTTCTTTCTAGTATCTAATGGGAAATAGTTTTCCAGGTCGCAGCAAAAATCACTGGTCTGACTTTGTCAAAATGCCTATCACCACCTTATCGCTGGAGCCTAGGAACGGCACTAATATGATAATGATTCCTTAGTCCCTGGCTGATTAGGTGGGAACAATGACTGATGACTCCTGTATCATTAGGGATTTCCTTTCCCTCCCCTCTTCTCCCCCCATTTGGGAACATCAGAAGAAATATTTGCTAAACAAGAAGTAGAGCCCTGCCTTTTCCTTGATGAAAAGTCACCCCCTCCACCCCCCTTACCCCCCCAACCAAAAAAAGGAGGATCTATATTTGGAATTTATATATAAAGAGCTGGTGCCACATGAGTCGTAGCGTAACTCTCCACCCCGCAAGGCAAGGAGCCTGCCAGCGGGGAACGTGCCAGCACCGAACACCCACCACTTGTCACTCTCCTGCTGCGCACAAAGCCCAGCAACCAAGATGCTTCTCTCCCATTACCTCCGGGGGTTACGTTGACATATTTTATGTCCTTTAATAGCACCTGCTGTTAAATACAAAATGACAGCAATATATTGTAGAGTTTATAAAAAATCATTGAGGGCTTTCATATCAGGAGGCAGCTCCAAAGCCGGCTGTGGGTTTTACACACACATGGGAAATGCATATGAAGACAAACTTTTTTTTTTTTTTTAACTGAACTGTTATAAAGAGACACTCAAAAAAGAGGAACAGGCAATGTCTTGAATTCCAACAGCTAATGCAGAATCAAAGATGGGATGAACAATCACATCATTGTGTGTCAAAAGTTAATTTCAAAGGGGTGAAACTTCTCATTAAAAGCCCAAAAATATACAGATGGCTCTCATTTAAAGTGTACTTGTAGGAAAAAAAAATGAGCTCTATGTATCTGCTTGTCTTCTGACTTGATACTGCCAAATCCAGTGTTTCCTCAGACTGATCTCTGAGACTTTTTTTAATAATGTTTGTTCATTAAGGATCATTTTCCAGTGTGTTATAAAGTCAATGGGCATCATACTCTCTTGAGGGGCCGAGGACTTTTATGTGCCACTTTGAAAGAAGAGGTGCACCTCAAATTCAAAGAGAAATTGATTTGTGGGTAAGAGGCAAGACTTGTTTGCAGGATAACGTTCAAGTTACAGATGTCTTTTCTCATTCTTCCTAACTGCAGCTCCTGAGCAGGGCAGAAACCTCTAGGCTGATCCAAGGCAGCCTATGATGAAAGAAGGAGTTGATGAGCTGAAAGCACGCACATCAGAAATGTTTCCAAACCTAAGAGTAGGCAAGTTTAATGAGGAATAATACTGATACATGTGTTTTGGGACTCTTCTTATTTTCATATCCGATTTTACAAAGTGCTGCCCAGCACACCTGGTGACATGGGACACTGCAAGCTCACCCTGTGCCAGAGACTTTCCCACTGGCTTCTTGGCTACAAACTAGCTCCAGAGAATAGTGCATGTGAAGCCAAACAATAGTCCAAGAGAAGAAACAAGGCAAATGTCTGCCACAGCTGCCCAGCACATCAGCTCGATGCTTCAGACTGAAGTGTCTAACAAGGACTTTTGACAAGTGAGGGCCTGACTAGGCAAATAAATTAATTGTTTTCATAGCTCAGAAGCAAAGAGGTGACTGAGCAGCACAGCCATTTGTAATTCAGAGTAATTTTCCCAGTTAGGTGGCAAACTACTTGCACTTGTGAAGGATGGTATTTGCTGGGGGAGTGGAGCTGTCACAGTGCTGTTTGGGTCTTAAATTAAAGCCACCAACTTTCACTGTCTGTGGTATGCTGGGGGGGGGGCACGGCACACTGAAGCTCCCCTCCCTTCCCAGCATCCTACCAGGGTTACCTCCAGCCTGGAAAGGGACTGGAGAGCTGCTGTATCAGTATTACTTACATGACTGAAAGCAGACATAATGATGCTGAAACACTAGATTTTATGGGGTGCTTGCTCACCAGTGTGTTTCTGGCTAAATTGGAAGGGGCTCTACAGCAGGGGAGACATTGGGAGAGGAAATGCTCCTGGCAAAGCTCAGTGAGACCCTACAGTTTGCCCAGGCTTACCCCAGGGCAGGGACCACTTTGGCATCAGCAAACATTTCACGTGTTCGCTGAGACTCCAGGGACCGAAGGAAGGATTAAAATCAAACATTCAGCTCTTTCCTGGCTGCAGGGAGCAGAACCTTGCCACGGCAGAGCAGCCGCTGCTCTTCACACTGTTCCCAAGGACCAGGTAACATGAGCATTACAATTAGTGAACAGAATTAATTCATTCTTGATTCAGTCTTTAATTTCAATGTTCTCCAAGGGGAATCTTTCTGAGACTTAAAAAGCAGAGCACAATACAAGAAAACGAGAACATGTTCAATATAACTAATGATGCAGACAACTTCCTCCCACAGAAATTATATTATATATGGGAGCTTATTTCATCTTTCGCTCTGGGGGAACATATTATAAATTCTGTTTACTAGAGCAGCCTGAGACAAAGCACTTCTATTTCCCAACATGGAGGAGCCTGGCAGATTCCCCCGCGTTGTTCACAGCTCTTGGTTGTACCAGCTCACTTTTCTGCTTTAATGTGTGTTTTTAGTAGTACCACAGTGATGGCAGAGCCTTTAAAAGAGTACGAAGTGCTGGACTCTAAGGAGGAGTCCCAATATATAAACCTGCCTCAGTGGGAAGAAAATCACCGTCTTCCCTCATTTTGTTTCATGTACAGAACTAAATGAATCAGACAATAGAAATCACAGGCTGAAAGAAGGCAGTGATTTGCAAAAAGATTTGTTTCCACTGCTTCCGAGCAGCATAGGCATGGAAAAAATGGATCAGATCAGAGACACTAGCCCAGAACAGACTAAGATGCATTTGACCTTTTAGGATTAATTTTCTTCTAAGTTGCCTATTGTAAGAAATGTGGTTGTATAAATGACAAACTAGTTACATATGAGAAATGATGGGCTGAAGAAAATCCAAAGCTTATAGCTCAAATGGATGCGTTAATTGTCTTTAAAAACTAGGTTTTTTTGAGGAAATAATGTCTTTCCAAAATGATGCTAACCTTTGGTCTCCCTGGTTGTACTGGGAAGTATCACCTAATGCATGGTGAGGAAATGAGGCTGAGTAGAAGTGGCAAAAGAAAAAAAGGATAGTGCAGGGGTGGGAGTGTGTGTGTGTCTCTGCCCCCCTCCCCACATTCTGCTCCCATCAATGCACCAGCTTAGTTGCTTTTGTGTAGAGAGGATGAGTGAGAAAAATTGTCCCTGTATCTTAACCTTGATTTGAGCTGGGGAAAGTCTTGAAAAGATAGAAGGTTTTCGCTTTCACTTGCTGTTCAGGGCATGGTGGATTGACAGCACTGGAGCAATTTTTTATTAAAAGTCTGAGTTACAAGTTCAGTGTTGTTCGAGGATTAAGGCAGGAGCACCTCCCTTCAAGCTCTTCCCTACAACTCTTGCCATTACTGAAAGTGCTTCTAAGGCAGCAGTTATGGTCCTGGTTAGCTGAGGGAGGTCTAGAGGCCATCAAGCCCTTTTGGTGTTCTGGAAGGAAGGAGATTTGATCTGTCCAAGATACAGACGGTTAAATACTGTCTTTTCCTTCTTCACCAATAATTGGCTCCAGAAAACAACAAAACCAGCAAAAAAGTCCCAATCAGGCTAATTACTTTGCTTGCCGCAGGTGCTGGGGATGTGGTGGAAGCACCATGGATATTCCCCGCCTTGAGCAGGAATAACTATCCAAATTTTCCAGAAGGGAAATTTGATACATTGAGTATCTCCCTGGGCAGGGAGGTGTCTGTCTGGAAGGTATTTAAAGCACTGTCATTACACTGCTTCTGGTTGTATTTTCAACTTAAATGGGTTTTATACCACATGAGGGATGAGAGTCTGTGCAGGTAGGGAAATGTGCTAATCTGCAGGAAGAGTCTCATCTCTCTATATTCTTTGTGCTCATCTTTCAGTTGAGTCACTATAGAGTAAGACCCCACAGAGAATACATCTGCAGAAAAAGTGCTTACAGCAACATCTTTATGAAAGCTCTCTGCATGGATTGAGGCAAAGGGAGGGAAATAAGTCCAAGGAGAAGGGAGATGGGACAGTGTGCTCTCCCCAAGGCTCACAAGCAGCAGGATTTCAACCACTCCATGCACAACTTGTTTTTATAACATTATTTTCACTCGTGTTGTAGGAACTGGTTGTGCCATACACATAAGACGTGCTTGCTGTGACGAGAGTCACTGCTGGTCCTACAGCAGAGTGTGTTTTGTGCTTATCAGTACCATGGGACACTCTGTCCTGAGCCCAGGACCACAGCCTGCCTGGGGCTGCAGAAAACAGACCTTAGCTACTATGTCCATACAAACATAAGGTAATTTCTAAATACACACCACTAGAACAACACACATGTGAGCCCTTAGAAAGGCTGGGACAGGCAAAGGTCTGCAGAGGTCCAGCTTGCTCAGGTATCTCTCAGGTCTTTGCCATCGCAAAGTCCTTTAGCTATGGGAAGGTACTGTGAGAACATAAAAAAGTTCATAATGTCTATTAGCCCCAATATATGTATATTTTAGAGGCTTTAAGGATTTGGGTTTCATGGCACAGATAACCAAGGCTTTTGAAAGAAGCACTGTGCTGTTTGTTTTTGCCAACTTCACTGCTGCGTGGTCTGCTCAGCCACGTTTGCTCCTTGGGGAGCTCTCCTGCAGACATGCAGGGTCGTACCATCTCCTGGGTTATTAGAGCAGCTGTGTCATTACTGACCAAAGTATACTGAACTGTCTCCTTGTTTCCATAGTGACATTTCTGTCTATATAAGTAATTTTGGGCTCTTCCTTGTCACACTCAAAACCACAAAGCAAATAGGAGACATAACAGGCAATGTAACTACTTGCATCAAGCGGGTGACCCAGCTGGGACCAATGGAGCTGCATCCATAGGGGACAGGAAGTACAGACATACCTTCCCAGAGCAGTGCAACCACACAGATTTCTGTCCCCCATTTTCTGGTGTACAAATACCCCAACAAGCAAATTGTCTTCAGCTTTGTTTCCCAGCTTGCTAACGGTGTCTGCCCAAAGGACAGGCAGTGTCCTATTTTGAGAGCATCAAATATCCAAAACAACCTCAGAGTACAGTCCCTGGTAGCTTGGATGTGAACTGACATGAGAGCAATGGTGGTGCTCTGGAATCCATCTAGATGTGACTCTGAACACTCTGGTAATTCCCAGTCCTTCAAATGGGAAAAATCTTCTTCTTGGAGAAAACCACTGGGACTCTTCTGACCTCTGATCTCTCTGCTCTCAGGGTTAGGTCCTTGCTACTAAGCTTAAGTTTGGCTTTACCAGTAGAGGTGGTTCAGTCTCCAGCACTGGTCTGTGTGGTGTCTTGTATCTATAGTGTCATCAATACTGTGCTCCTCTGTTCTTCCTAGTTCGATGAGAGCTGTTGCTATGTCATTGCTCTAAGCTTGTGCAAGTTAGTGAAAAAACAACAACCTGTGGTTACATGTGTTTTAGCAAATCTACGTTCTCTAATTGCAAAAGAGACTCCACAGTCTGAAGAACAAAAGACCAGGGTCTGGTGATCAACGTGATAAATTTGGCCGTGTGGGCTCTGTTTGTTCAGAAGAGTACAGTTGTCAAATAATATGCTTCCAGGCTCTGTGAAGCAGATTAATTTCGTATCCTTTAATCAAAAAACCCTTATATTTTTCAAAACAATACCCTCTTTTCCTTCCCTGAGGGCCCTGCAGAGCATAAAGCAATGCACAGAAAGGAGAGAAATAGATGGAGAAAATAAACATAGTGACAACATGACAAATCTTTATAATCTGGTAGAAATTTCTTTCTTTTTTTATTGCTGCATGAATCTGAGCCTGGAGTTCTGTTATCTGCCGTGGTAAATAAGGATGAATTAATGTGAAAAAAGTGTATTTATAGCATGAATATACTGCTGAGTAATATAGTGGCTTTTGCTGCTTGGGAACACAGAGACCGAGTCTTATCCCAGTGAAACACTTTTGTAACCCTGCCAAGCGCATCCTGCTGACACATCCTAAATCCATGAGCAAACAGGGCTGTAGGATCGTCTACGCAGGAGTTAACCAAGACTCCAGGAATGGAAGATAGCAAGTAGCTAATCAGGTTTTTTTTAAAATGTTTTTTTTAGAGAACACGTGAATTAGCAGTGGAACTCTTTGCCACAGGATGCTGTGGGTGCTAGAAGACTACAGAATTTGAAAAAAAGCAGAAAAAATGAAAGAATGAAAACATCGTTGAGGTATATCAAATACAAAGACAGCATCTCTGAACTGGGAAGTCCCGGAGGTGCAAGCTGTGGGAGTTTAGGAGCATTTCCTAGGACAGTGTTGCTACCTGATTGCCCCTTTTGTAATCTCTCCTGTCTGCTAGATGGATCTTCAGCATGATCCAGCATGGTAGTTGCGGTCTTCTGACTGAAGAGTTTATCAACATCCTCTGTCACTTTTGCTGCACATAACTTATACACACCTAAAATGGCAAGAAATCATGAGGTTTCCTGACACTAAAGTGGTCTTTCTGATTCAGGGACAAAGAGAACAAGGAGGAGTTTGGGTTAAATTGATAAAGGCTCTGATGTAGATAAGGCCCTAATATCTTTAGTGTCATGCCACGGATGCCAGATGTGAGCAGGATTAGACTACCTGGTGCCTGATGCACTGGTGTCTTGACTAGTGACTTAAGAGTGATCTTAGAGAAACCGTGGACCCAGCATTTTGGTGTTTCTTAACACAGGGTCAACCCAGTTTTTAATAAGCTCATCTTCCTCCAGAGCAGTTTTTCATACAAGCTGTACTGTGCTTTTATATTTATTCTCTGTGATTAAGCTTTCCTAGGGCTCAGTCAGGTACAGTTTCAGTTTTTAATAGCCTTGCTGTTGCAGCAATCTCATCTGACTAAATAAGAAAACTGAACACATCGTTTCTCTTATTCTGGAATGGTGGAAGAGAATGAAGGTTAGCTGAATGGCCTCCCGACCTGTTCCAAACAAATTTCTGTTTTCTCATGTAAGTGGTTGAAAGGAGCTCTTGTTCAGGCTAGTGTCTACCCCAAAGGACTAGCTAACAGGTAGGACAAGAGGAGGAAAAATAGTTAGAAGTATAATTTTCAAATTAGTAGTTCTGTGTATTGCAAATTCATAAATAAGACTGGGAAATCTCCCTCTTACCCTAGTGGGAGCAGACTCATCACTGGGTCACATTGCTTCTGTGACATTAGTCTTCCCAAACACTCTTATCTTGTGGCTAAATAGAGTTCACATCTTCAAGGGGGAATCACAACAACATTTTGACTCCCCTGTTCCCTCAGACTTTAACCCTGATCCAGATCAGGCGATGCACTTCAGTAAATACCTGTTTTTCAGCAAGTGCAATAACTATAGTGGGACTTTTCATGTGCTGAGAGTCAGGCACACACCTAAGTATCTCAGTGAATCAAGATCTGCAATTTTCTCTTTCTGAAGTGAACATGTGCACCGAGATGAAACACGTGTGGTTAACAATGGTACAGCATTTCACATGCACTTGAATGGGCGATCAGCATTTTATCAGGAATGATGGCTATCTCGGTGTACTACCTGAAAGGAATATATTTAGCAGCAGAATTCGTAAGCCTAGATTTCAAGCACTGTGTGAATATGCAAGGTACTCCAAGGCTGTTGAACACCTCATCTGTTGCCACTAAGGAACATTTAATGACAAGCAGCTATAATAATCCTTGCAGAGACACTGGTGTTGATTGTGGATCCTTGAAGATACATCTTTGGACCTTCGCCAAAGGCCTCTCAACCAACTGCCTGCAAGGTCAGACAGCTGCTGGCTGAGATCCCTCTGCCCCCATAGGCACTGGATCAGGTCTGCCATCAACAAATGGTGTGGGGAGAAGGATGGGGAGCACCAGCTGGTGCCAGCCCCTTTCCTGCTTGCAAAATCACCACAGCGTAGAGAGCACTTCGTTTTGAGAGCAGTGAGGAAGGTCTCTGTACTAGGGAGCAAAGAAGATGTCAGAAAACCAATTTATTAGTCATTACAATTACATTTATGCTTAAAATTATGGATTAAAACCTATCCACGAGGTCTACAAAGAATTAACAGATAAATTCGGCCTATGCTCTGCTTTAATTTTTTCAGATGAATGTTTCTTTTTATACCAAGCATATGGCGCACTAGATTTCAAGTCTCATTGATAAAGACTCTAATCTCTGTAGTCTCTTTATTATATTTTTCCATTTTCTGCTGAGTTGGAAAAAGGCATTGCATACCATCTGTCAGCATGATCATAGTGCAATTTGCAGAAGTTTCAGACCGGTACAGCGTTAGTAGCAGCTCGCTCTTCTCCTCCAGACTTGGGTTCTTATGGAAGCAATATAGCCCCATTAAACAGTTACTTCACAAACAAAAACTCATTTGTGCAGCATACTAATGACAATAATGCAAATGAATCTGTCATGTTTGCAGCTACTATCCCTAACCACCCTATTCATGAATATATGGTAATTAAGCTATTACTGCAAATGTAACTGTGTCAGCACTACTAAATTAAGGGCTGTACTGTAAATAAAAATGGGGTCATAAAAAGGAAAGAAGGCAGTAAAAGATAATGGATAGAAATACTAAAGGCAAGGACGCAGAGGCTTTGCACAAGCAAAAGAATTTATTTTAAAGGCTCCTACTAAAGGATCTATTTTGATGCCATGGCTTGAAAATGCAGACAGATGCTGATACATAAAAAAATTAGTTCTTTTTTTTTTTTTTCCTCAAATGCAATACTAAATCCCATGACACTGGCAGGTTTGTGATAAAACCAGTAAGTGATCATCAACATATTACCCCTCCACCATGGCTCCATCTCTGAGCTCATTAATAACTATGTGAGGTATGGAAAGATGACTTGACAGACCCTTTTGTAAAAATTTGCAATAGGAAGGTGAGAGGTTCCTATTCCCAAAGAGTAATTTGTAGTCTGAGCTATGCAAAATCAGGGTTTTTCTTATTTGGGAAACTCAATCCAACTATATGCTCTCTGCTCTCTTGTATTGTCCCCAGTGCAGCCAGTTTTAAAAGCCAAACAAAATTATTTCCACATGAAGAACCTTATTTCCATTAAACAGAAGAGAAATTGGGCATTCATAGCAGAAACAGTTTTGTTACACAAATGTAAAACATGAGAAACATCAAGGTTTTTCTTAGGCTGAACCTGCATATAAATGGAATCAGAGTCCAGCTGCAGGTGAGAAGCTCCAGGGGAATACCATCAGTCTTGCTGAAGGGACCTGGACAACCACTAACCTGCTTCAGTTCAAAAGACTTGAGATTTGAAGGGATGAAAAAGTCCTGAACTAAAATACATGTCCTTACTGAGGGGGAGAGAGAAAAGACAGGAATGATTCAGTTTGGGGAGGTGATACACAGATGCACAGAGAGAAGGACAAACATGAGCCATATATTGCATATTCTGCATGTGCAGGTATTCCTGAGCCCATGATTTTCACATAATATAAAACCAAAGAGTGCAATGACCAAAACTGCAAGACACTGCATGCAAGGAAAGCCACTGTCTGTAATTAGTCTGAGAGATGCATAGCAGATAAATAGCACTGGAGATGGCACATAGTGAGATTTATCTGTAAAGTGAGAGTTTTCTCTGCCATATCAGATAGAGGAAGTTTATATTTTTCCAACGGATATAATCCCTCCTGCTTCAGCACAAAAGCCGATTGCCAGCAGAGATTGGAGGATGCCTTTTCTCCAGGCTGTTTATTCCACTTGCATCCACAATGTGGTTTCCTGCCTTTTTTCTCTCACTCAGCTAGAACAGAGCCCTGACAAGGATAGGGCACTGGATTTGATGTCCCCAATATGCAAATCCTAATTAAACACAAACAAGGATACGCTGCATCAGTTTGCTGGTAAGCTCCCTAGAGATTGATTTATGTAGGGACAGGCACAGCATATAGTGAAGTGGTTCAACAGCATTTTGAGATATTGTCTGGGAAGAAGAGAGCTGGCTGAACTCTCAGATCTGTATCAGCTGGCAGCCACCACCCGTAGCCCATCCCCTTCAAAGTGTCTTTGCTTTGACAGTGCTGAGGCTCTGACCTGGAGCCAACTGCGGATTTTGCAAATGGCCCCTCTATTTCCAAAGTGCCGGGCACAAACCATTCAGTACAGAAGCCATCGCCTTCCAACTTGGCATTTCACACAGTTTGTGCCCCAAATCCTCACTCCTTTCTCCCCTCTGGGGTCCCTCCGGGGGCTCACCCCGAGGCAGTGGATGAGAAACATGATGCTGGGGGAAACATGCTGCAGCTGCTGTAGGTAGAGCTCATGGCAAACCCTTCCCACAGCCCTCTCAAGCAAGCATTTGACAGCGCTTGCTTTTTCCCAGCTGGCATGGGATGAAAGAAATGACTTTGCCAATAATTTTCCAGTTCTATCTAGAGATTCAGAGGTTTTCTTGAAATGCAGGGTGGCTCAGGGTCGCTGGGGAAAGGAAGCTTGTGAACCAAGGACAAAATGTAACAATAACAATGCCAGGCAGTGATGGAATGTAAATCATTTCAGTCACTTAATACAAAGTAAACCATGACTAGCTCAGGAGCAATTACTTATTTTTAAAGTCTCTTTTTTTAAAGATATAAGAATTACTCACTGAGGAAAAGACCAGGTTTGAAGACAGATATCCAAACCCGAGCAAGAGAGCACAAAGATTTTGGGGCTCAACCTAAAAGCTAAAAATAGAGGTGAGTTGTGGGAAGATGGCAATTAAACTCCTTTGGTCTCACACAAGCACCTGCATACAGCAGCACATGCCTGAGAGCCCCTGGCTGCCGAGCCCTCTGCAGCTCCCCAGGGCTGTGTGCGGTTACGCCGTGCTCTTCCCATGGGATTTATTGCCAGGTCAAAGCCTTTGCTTTCTTTCTGACAATTCAAGCCTGTGCTAAAACCCTGATCTGTGACTGCTGGGGGGAATTGCCGGGGCATTTCTGAGAGGACACTCTCTGGTGCACAAGCAGGAGCTGTGCCAGCAGGTGCAGGGAAGCCGTGCTGGGGCCAGCGTGCCCTGCAGAATGGCACGCACGGGCCACATGCGTGAGGAGCTCGAGGAGTGCTCAGCAGGTACACTGCCACCTGTGCCTGCAGGGAGCAAGAGGCACACGCACAGAAGGAGCAAATGGCATTAAGTTAATGAGCAGTGATCTATTAAACAGCGGTGTGACTGCTCCATGCGGTCATCTGTCTCCTCCCAGCTCCTGCAGGTAGCACTCATGAAATGATGCACTCACATAACAGAGTCAAAGCTGACTTGTCTCATGCTGAAGGGCTGGAGTAAAGTTGAAAAAGGAAATAACTTGCTTTAAGGCTGTCTTTCTAAGGGATAACTGTGGTCATTTTACCTGCCGTACAGCTCAGTGTCAGCCTTGACAGAAAATAGCCGTCCTGATGTGAGCAGCCAAGCAGACCGGTGGTGTGTCTGTCTGCAAGTGGGAAACAAAAATGTAAATTCTGCATTAGCAAAAGGGGAAAAAGGACCATGAGCTTAACAAGTAAATGAAGACAAACTGCCCTTGGGTTAACACATCCATCGCAGGATGGAGGGGATGTTGTGACAAGAGGAATTGAGCTCATTTTTCTGTACGGTTTACACCTGGGAGCAGCAGGTGTAAATCCTGGGGCCTGATTTTCCCCTGACGTGAATCATTGCACTGCCACTACCATGCACCAACCTGTCCCGACCACGCACCAGCAAAGCAGCTGGCCTGGCGTGTGTGCTCAGTATCTGTCCACTGGAGAGAAAAAGGTGGAATAAAAAATAACAATAATAAAGGTAATCCAGGGAAAAAATTAAAACTACTGAAGAGGAGATGCAGGAGTCTCCTGCTCCTGTCCGCATCACCAGCTGTAGCCCTGAACATCTTGTCAAGCTGTATTTCATCAAGCTGTGCCACTTCTTGCAAATACAAGTAAAATGGCAGCCCCGCGGGGATTACCCGCTGCCCAGTTAACAGCGAAAAGATTTTGAAGTATGGAAAGTTAAAAAGAAAAAGATTTCCAGTTTCCTAGTTTAATATCCATGTTCTGATGACCTGAAGTCATCTAAGGCAGCGATAAAAAAGAAGAAAAAAAATATCTATGGCATTTTCTTAAGGGATGAATTATTTTTAGCCTTGGAGATTTAAAGCTCTCTCCAAGTTCCTGAACTTTGAGAAGGAGCTTGACAGCAAAGTAGGTTCTCTTTTTTCTAACTTTTCAACTGATCTAATTAAAATATGCAAAATCTCTCTTTTTGCATGATGAAGGAATACACCTTTCTACCAGCAAGATAAAAGGCATTTTCCAGAAGAAAATAATTCTAAGAATAATTGCTCCCATCTCTGTTTTTAGGGCTCAGCTACTGTTCTGCTTCGGTTTATGGCAGTGAAATGGGACATAAACAATCTTGCCCATTTTACTTGTTTTTCTTCTCAAGATTATTGGCACCAGGTAGTTTTTGTGAGACAAATTTTGTTGTCAATGTACTTCTGGGCCTGATTTTTATTGACACTGGTACCACCACACATGGCCAGAGCTTGGTATAAATGGAAATCTGGTCTTTTATGCTCTAATTTAGTTCAGGTGGCTCCAGAGGAATGACTTCCCAAATGGAATAAACATAAGTATTTTTTTAAATGGAGTTTGGGTTAGTATTGCTTTTCAAAAAAGACACTGTGTTTTAATCACCCACATTTATAGGATTTTTGGGGGGGTGTTTTGCATTGCTTTTTGAGTGAAGTTCCCCTCTGCTCAGCATCCCAGTTTCAACAGCTGTTTCTATTGTCCCCTGGGGCAGCATTGTACCCTTTTTATATCTGCGAAAAATCAACTCTTTGCTCTTCCAGGCTGTGGTTACCTTTTATGAGGCCCTGGCTGGGCAGAACCCAGTGCCAGGATCTGTGGTAAAATGCAGGAGAATAAAAATCCTATAGAGAATATACAAAAAGAAATTAATTAAACCAACCAGAAGGTTGCTAGAGAAGCCCTGATCAATGTTATCACTATACAATGACTTGCTGCATGGTTGCAAATTTTTTTTTTCTTTCTCACTGAAAGTATTTTCTGTCCATAATCTGAACCTAATCTTGGCCACAAAAGGCACTATCTCCTTGGGCTCAAGGCCATTCCCTGGCAGTAAATTCAGTTCATCCCACTGGAACAGGGACAAATGGGTGTTATTTACAAAGCCAACTGCACCCACTCAGCACACACACATATGTAGGGTACAGCGAAACCCCTGCAGCAACGCTTTGCGTGTCCCAGTCCTCGGATTGAAAACCCAGACAAACTCATAAGCATGGGTTGACTGAATCTGAGCAGGAGGAAAATAATTTTGTGTTCTTGGACTGACACAAAATGCAGGCAGAAGTTTTGAATAAATGATTTGTTCTGAATCATTTACTCAGAGCTACTCAAGTACCTTGGAGGACAAGGAGGGCTTCTAAACATTTGCAGTGATAAAATATTGAGTCGATTCGAGTACTGTTTTGCAGAGGAAGAAGTGTTCATCCTGATGCTCTGACAGATTTAGCTTGTGCTTTCCTAGTGTGGCTGCCGGCACACTTTAACGTGCCCCATTAAAGCCGTTGCTGCATTTCATTTTATAGGTGGGTGCATCTCTATGACAGATAAAGTGGTCCCGGTGCACAGACTGTAGCTGGTAAAGTGCTTTCTTATGAAAAGTGCTAGCGAAGTGCAGTGAGTTCAGAGCATCAGTATGTATTATTCATCTTTTAATAATATCACAGTAAAATTTAGGGGAGTATGGCAACAATTTTGATCATTAAAGAGGGCAGGACATAGGTTTGACGTGTCTATAAGGCCAATTACAAACTTCTCTTGAGCGTCAAGTCTTGGTTTCCAACGTACAATGGTAAGAAAGGCTCATTGTAGCAATTATGGTGCTTACAAAGGAAAAAACAATTTCATGCCAGGATTTTGTGCCCATGACAGAACCACAGAGGGTTAGCGAGGGGGAGAAGAGTAAGAAAATCAAGGTGCTGTGAGGATGGTGGGATCCTCGCCGTAATGGTCTGGCCATGGGCAGTGTCGCAGCGTGTCGGTGAAGGCAGGATTGGTGTGAACGCCTCTGCTGGAGCTCCGCTCTTCTGGTGTAAGTAAAACAGAAAGGTGGGAAGTGAACCCCATCGTGGCCAGTGATGCTTGGGGGAGTCAGTGGGAAAGGCAGGAAAAGGCCATCCTGCTGACCAGAGGGGAGCTTTCCTGGCCAGAGCAAAGGTAAAAACTGGATTTCGCTGTATTCAGTCTGTCAGTACATGAGTTATGCGTTTTTCTCAGTTATTTAATAAATTTAGACACTCAGGTGTCAAAGTGTCTGGGAAATGAAGAGGAGGTAAGAACTCAGAGCCCTAGGATGGCTGAAAAGTTCAAGCGGAGAGCTGGTCACTGAGCTAGGTATCACCCCATGGGGTGCCAAGGGGGAAATTGACTGGATGAGGCGGGTTTGTCCCGTGCCAGCAGGGCTCAGGCTGGGGTGCCCGAGGCACCAGACCATGGTCCTTGTTCCCCCAATGCCTCTCACCACCCAGGAGTGGCCGGGACAGGAGGGGGGAAAGCAGGCCCTCAGCTCCCCACTGCAGGCTGACAGGCCAGACTTGGCCCAGAGGGGCGTGAAGGAGATGAGTGTGTGTGGGGGTGTGAGGGAGTGTGTGTGGGTTTGCTTGGGTGGCGAGTGTGTTTGTGAGGGGGGTGTGTGTGTGTAGGAGTGGGTATGTATGAGTGGACGTGCGTGGATTTGTGTGGGTGTGTGGCTATGGGAGGGCACGGAGACGTGGGTGTGTGTGAGGGGTGTGTGTGTGGATGGCAGGGGGATATCATGAGGAGAATGTGTGGGAGTGAGTGTTGGTAGATGGATGGGGGGGACTCTGTGTGTGTGAGGGGAGTCTATCCATGTGCATTTGTAGTGTGTGTGGTTTGGCATGCGTGTGGTGTGAGGATGTGTGTATTTGTGAGGGGAGTCTGAATCCCTGGGTCTTTGTGGGTGAGGGAAGAGTGAATGTGTGTGTGAGGTGAGGGTGGGTGTGAGTATGTGAGGAGCAGCTGTATCCCCATCAGTGTGTGAGGGGAGAATGGATGAGTGTGTGAGGGGAAGGTGTGTGAGTGTGTGAGGAGGGCTGTATCCCCGTGAGTGTGTGAGGGGAGGGTGTGTGAGTAGTGCTGTATCCCCATGAATGTGAGGGGAGGGTGTATGAGATGAGTGTGTGAGGGGAAGGTGTGTGAGTGTGTGAGGAGGGCTGTATCCCCGTGAGTGTGTGAGGGGAGGGTGTGTGAGTAGTGCTGTATCCCCATGAATGTGAGGGGAGGGTGTATGAGTGTGTGAGGAGGGCTGTATGCCCGTGAGTGTGTGAGAGGAAGGTGTGTGAGGAGGGCTGTATGCCCGTGAGTGTGTGAGAGGAGGGTGTGCGAGGAGGGCTGTATCCCCTGAGTGGATGTGAGGGGAGGGTGTGCAAGTGTGTGAGGGGAGGGTGTGCATCCCCATGAGTGTGTGAGGGGAGGGTGTGTGAGTGTGTGAGGGGAGGGTGTGCATCCCCGTGAGTGAGGGGAGGGTGTACGAGTGTGTGAAGAGGGCTGTGTCCCCGTGAGTGTGAGGATGGATGTGAGTGTGTGAGGAGGGCTGTGTCCCCGTGAGTGTGAGGATGGATGTGAGTGTGTGAGGATGGATGTGAGTGTGTGAGGATGGATGTGAGTGTGTGAGGAGGGCTGTGTCCCCGCCAGTGTGTGCGGGGAGGGTGGATGTGTGTGTGCGCGGGGCGGGTGTACCCGCCCGTGCGAGGGGCGGCGTGTGCCTGTGAGGGAGTGCGAGGGGCGCTGCCTGTGCCTGCCCGCGACGCTCCGCTTCGCCCGGGGCCCGGCTGCCGCCGAGGGGCGGCGGG
>NW_015090995.1:12550459-12684103 GCF_001431845.1 Calidris pugnax | reverse complement strand
GGCGGCATGGGGGCTCCCCCCCCCGCGGCGCTGGGCGCGGAGCGGATTACAAATGAGCGGAGCGGCCCGGCGCCCCGGGACCGCGGGCACCCCGGCATGTAGAGCCTGACGGAGCGGCGCGGAGGTGAGCGAACCCCGGGGCGGGAGAGAGGGATGGGGGGGAAGCGGACACACACCTTGCGCGGGCAGCGGCTCCTCGGCGGCGGGGGGTGCTGAGAGCCCTCCCGGTCCCCTCTTGGCGCTGGCCGAACTTGGAGCTGCGGCTGTTAAATACTCCCCTCGCCCCGGGTCCTCAGGCTCCGCGTGTGACATCCTTTACATCGTGTGTTGTACCCCCCCCCAGCAGGCACAAGCATCCACCTGCCGCGGCTCGGGGGGGTTTCTCCCGCTGACGTTGACAGCGGCAGAGCAGGGCCGGGACCCCCTCCCCGGGCACCGCCGGGACCCCCAGCCTAAGGGACGGGGCTGAATTTTAGCTGCCCTTGTGCTAAATGACGGCGCGTACCGTATCAGCCACCTGCATCCCGCAGCCGTACCAGTTAAATACAAATGTAAGTTGTTACTAATTAGGGCAGCCTTTGACCCGGTTGTGAGTCTTGTCGCCGACCCGCGAGCCCTCAGAATGGGAAAGGTAGCAAGGATGTTGGAGGGGGTGTTCTCTGCTGTGATGCTTAAGAAGAAATTCCTCATTTGCTATCCCCTCGGTCCACAGACTATCGAGCATCTTGCAGTTTATAATTTATCAAATTCCGCAGCCCAAAAGGAAAAAACAAAAGTCAGGGCTGATTTTCAAGACTCTATAAGTTCATTTGTTTACTACTGAGCCGTGACTTCAGTGGTCTCTTTGGTATAAAAACATTCTGCTTGTGTGATATTTTTGGTGGCATTGACAACAGATTTGTTAGTCATGGTTATGAATATGGTAATGTGCAAGTCTTCCATTAAATTCTACATGCTGTAGGTAATATGGTTGAACAGTCATGTATGAAGTCTTATGTTCTCACTGCTGCTGCAAGGGAGCAATGTCTCTTTGAACTTCCAGTCCGTTTGATCACTTCCTCTTAACTTTTCCACTGTAATTATAAAAAAATAGTTTGTCTTCCTGATGGTCAAATGCAAACCCTAAGTTTTGTGTCAGGTGCACCTCCTTGCAAGCAAGGCTTATGCAATGCGGCGCCCTGTGCAGAACGCAAGAGGAGATGGAAGGAAAGATTTTGGGAAAGAGGATGGTCATGTTGTTACAGTGCCTCTGTGTGTGTGTGCATGTCCCTGTAGGAGAAGAACTGAGGAGGGCTATTTACCTCTGTTCTGTGGACATCTTGCCTGATCCTGTCTTCTTTGGTGATGCTTGCCTTCTCCATAAAATATGGCTTATCCTGCGTTACTCCTTCTCAGGGCTGTGTGAAGCTACTCAGAAGCCCTTGAAAACACTTTTCAGCCAGGGAGGTACTGTGTAAATGCAAATTACTATATTGCTGTTTTAAAAATGCTTTTCAGAAGTTAAAGCACTATCTTTAGGCAGTTTATTGAAACTGTAGCCAAATGTTTTTTCAGACAGCTCTAAAGCAGACTAAAGGAACTATTTGCTTAAGTAATGCTCCCCTGTAAAGAAATCTAGTGTCATTTCTGAAGAAAAGAAAAAAAAATATCACATTTGGGTGTTATCAGGCATGTCAGTCCTTGTTCTGTCCATTAATATTTACCCCCAATTTCTCTGCATGTAACTTGCCAATAACTATCAGCTGATGAAACACTTCTGTTCTAGAATATTTAATCTGTAAGTAGTGGATAAAGACATGAAAGGACTTACCCTGACATCAAACTAGCCCACTGTAAGCTCGCTGGTCTCTGTGGTGTGGCTTTGCTGTTCTGTTCGGTTGTACTTTTATTCTGGGACACAGCAATGATCAATATGCTATCAGCTAGGAGCAAGTCTTCCTAGGCAAGAACTATGTCTCAGATATACTGCTACAGGGCACATTTCTAGCATTAAAACTAAAGGAAAGGGTCCAGGTGCTGGCTTTTTGTCTTTTCCTTTTTTTTTTTTTTTTTAAGATGTGAAAAGAAACTAGATGGACAAGGAATTGAATTTGACACTAACCTCTGATCAGCTTTAATTTATCTTGCAAGTACATAGAACATTAATAGAATTCCTTATTTTCATTGCTGAGATTTTGACAGAATTTTTTATATTTTGATGTGCATTGCTTTCATTCTCTCATATTGAAATCTCATTAGTTTCTTTAAAGGCATTGTTATTTTTCTTAACCACTTCATGCTTCAGTAAAATCTGAACAGCTTCTACTTGGAATTGCATTTGAGGTAACGCTAGACACAAAATTATTTTAGTATCTTGCTTTTTGCAAAGATTTATTTTTAGACAACCTTAAAAAATTCTTAGAATGTCAATCTGAGGTCTTGCCATGTTGTGGATTTGACACAATGAGGTACTCTCATCTGAGTTATAAGTCTTGCTAATAATATGATTATGTTGTTTTTTGAGATATATAGTTCTTGAAAACATACCTCAGAGAAGAAAATCACAAAAGCTATGTGCAATTATTTTTTTTTCTACAACAGATGGAAGAGCTCGATAATCACCACTTAAGGGGGGCTAAAATTAGTTTGAAACAGAAAAGATTATTCCTGCAAGTACAGTAGTATGATTTGTACAAAATGAGCCAAATCTTACTAGTTGTTACATTGATGTAAATATAGAGTAATTCTTTTGCCTGGAGTTTTTCCTTCTTTATGAAGTAAAGTAGAACACAGGGGATTATGATGCTGTTGAATTTTGACATGTTCGTAGCAACAGAGTCAGTTCTTGAAACCCAGAAATTAGCCCCCTGTTCTCATGTTCACAACAGCGTAATATTTCACTCACCGACACTCCAATTCAGAATTTGCTGTAATATGATTGTGGGTAGAGGGTTGCTGAATGACTCAGATGAATGTAGCTCAGAGTAAACAAACATGTAAATCATTTCTGGCTAAAGCGAGAGAAAGGAAAACATGAGAGAGCAGAGAAAAGCCAACCTCAAGGATGAGACATATATAATGATATGATCAGCAAGGATCACCAAACTCAGCAGGATTCAACCATCAAAAACTCAGGACTGGATTTGCCACAGTCTTTTATCTTTGGTAAGGAGAGGAACCTATATGGAGTGCCTAAATGCAAGTATTACAAGGAAGCAGAGTTTTCCAGTTGCTTGGACTGATAGTCTGGTATAAAGGTGAGCAGGCTCATGTCAAAAGTGGCATTTGGGCACATTTAAATGGCTCACTATGAGAGCTGGGAGCCAGGCATACTGCCTATCTCAGAAAGGCAGGAGGCTGCCAGTGACTGGTAATCTCTACAATGTCCAATTTGGGAAAAAATACAAGCTAGGAAGTGATTCCTGGAAGTCTGTGAGCCCAAAATCCTGTGTAGCAATGAGGGGTTAGTATGAGTAACTGCAGAAGGATCCAGACCCAACTTGTGGTTCAGATTAAGAAGTACTAGAGAAACTGGCTTTGAAACAGCTGTAGGTTTCTTGTTAGCCAGGAAAGTCTCTAGCACAAAATCGCAGCTAGGCAAAGGCTATTTTCTTCTGTTTTTCCTGCCAAGGGTGACAACCAGTAATCACAAATCACTGCCACAGAGCATCTTGCCAGTCAGGTCCTCTTTTGACTGCCCAGGCCCAGTGCAGTTAAAAGGCATAGGCAGATGGAGCTGTCTGTGTGTTGGAGACTGCAGTCACTGGACAGCTGGGGCAGGATTTTTATCCCTTTCAGCTGTCTGAGCTATTACGCTTCAGTGTGTTTTCAGGGTAAGTTAGGTTAAGTTCCCTCTTGGGGAAGCAAGAAATGTGCTGGCATCCAGGGCTGAAATGAGGAGAGCTGGGGCTGGTCCCCTCCTGCTGCACAAGGATCAGTTCCCCAGAGCTCTGCCTGCCTGCTGGCTAACCTGCCTCCTGCTTTGGCTGCTTTTACCGTCATGGTAAAGACAGGATGCTGTGTCGTTGTGTGGAGTTGTTCAATGTAAAACCTGTCGTCTTCCTGCGATTTCCTGTCTTGGAAAGCAATGAGGAGTCCTTAGAGTGAAGTGTGGCTGTAAGTATGGCATCCTTGTGGTGTTTTCTGTGAGATGATGGCTGTGAAGGGGAGGAACTAGAGAGACAAGGCATATTTCTCTATGTGTATGAGTAGCAGGTAGACCTCAGTCCTCATTTCTCCATTTTTTATTTTCTTCAGAGCGTATCAGGTTTTATATAGTGTTGGTCACTGGGGCCATGATATGAAACTTGACTTGGGCAACACGCTAATTTTTGCTTATAGGAATTACATTTGCTTCTGTTGGATTGTTAGGCACGTATTATTGTTTATTCTCGGCTCAACCTCTGGATTCAAGCCAGGAAGCTACTTTGTCCTTATTTCCTTCTCCCTTCTCTCAGTCTCTCCCTCTTCATGTGCAGTGAACATGTTCCAGTGAGAACTGAAGCAATTTCATGGCCCCTCTCATGTGTCCTGCATCCCATTTGCATCCTTAGAGAGGAATCCGATTCACTGTTTTGGAAAGACTGATTTAAGCACCTGAATAGAGTCAGATAAGTTTCCTATCATGTCTGCTAATTAAATTGTAATGATCATTACCACAAGATGCTCTGGTGGCCAAAAGCATAAGCAGGTTGAAAAAGATGAGATGAGTTCACAATGAACTTGTGAGTGTGGATAAGAGTGTGGATAAGAAGCACGATGGTCTGGATGTAGCCTCTGGCTCTCTACACTATGAATTGCCAGATGCAGGGAGAGTGCAGAAGGGGACAGTCACTGTAAATACAGTTGGACACAGACTGCTGCCCATCACCAGAGATAACATCCTGGGACAGAAGGACCATGGGTATAATCTATTCCTGTGTTCTTCCAGCACCGACACAAATAAAGAAGGAAGAATGGAGCTTATGGAAGAGTGTTTATTGGGCATTTTGGTTCCAGAATGACAACCAGAGTAGAGATTTCATCCTGCTCTCACAGGTATTAATGGATTAACATAGGAAGCTGCAAGAATTTCATTGTGTGAAGCCTTACTGTCAAAGCAGTGTGAGAGAATGAAGCCATTTGGGGCTCAGGGCTCTGGCTGGGACAAGAAGATGAAATAATGCCACTCTCTCATTCAGTCTTTGTGTCCTTTTTGTTCTTGTTTATGCTGCATTATGAAATGGAGGTGCTGATCTTTTACTTAGCCCGGAGCTGCAGTTAATGGAAATATCTGAATTATGTGTATTGAGGTATTTGAAAATTTCCAGGTGGAAATTTCAAGGTTTATAAAATTGCCCTAATACCCTAAAATTGTTCCTAATGGGGACAAGAGGATTAAAGATTCCTAGGATGTCAGTGCCTTGTCACTGACTCTTCACCCTTTTCTCTTGGGGAGTCAAATTAGATTCAGGGACATGGACAAGGGGCTGTGAGATGGGTGCCCAAGGTACAACTAGGAAGGCTATTTCAAAGAGAAGCATCTGCTTCAAAAGAGGGATTTTTTAACAGTAGAGGAGAGGTTACATTGGCAAAGGAAGTAAAGCCTGATCTAAGGAAGAGGAAGAGGGCAGGAGACCACAGAGAATGTTCAAACAAAAGATGTGAAGTCCCTTGCAGCATATTTAAGGCTATAATGAAAATCCCTTACCCAGATCTTTCTTTCCTGTATAACATCATCAGGGGATCCTCATTTGGAAAGAATGGACTCTGTCTCTGAAGAGTCCTAAAAGTCTTCCAAAGTTTGCTTTTCCTGCAATACCCTGTGTCTTCAGCAAGAAAACAAAAACTAAGCTCCTTCTTGAGAAAGTCGTGAGGGCCATATCTGGAGCTGACTGTGCCCAGTGGCTCCACAGGGGTTGCTGGGGAGAACAGGGCTGCCCAGCCAGAAGCCTTGTTCTCCACCAGCCTCCTTGTTCCTCGGCAGGGAGAGCAGCTCCCATGAGGTCCTGACTGACACCCCATCACCAGCTCCTGCTGTCAGGAGGATGCACAACAGGAGATAGATATGGCCACGTCACTGGCCACTGACATACTCCGAGTCCCCCTCTGTGCCATAGATAAAAGGGGCACAAGCTGAGCCCAGATCAGGGGTGTGCTCTATAGCTGGGAAAAGGGTTTAAGGCTTCTCAAATTCAAGGTCTAAAACAAGTATATGTCTTAAAATGCACATCTTTGTTTAAGCCTGGAGCTCTGTGTTTATGGAGTGTTAGGGCAAATGTTCTGACATTCATCTGTGGGTTTCTATTGATCTTGAAATCAAGGCAATGATATCTTTCCAGCTCCCCTTACTTCTTCACCATGTACAGGGATTGATGCTGGTGTGCACACTACTAAGATTACATGAAGAGTTGGTGATGGGGAGCAGTATGTTATGGTCCCACAAGCACACGCGCCTGCGTGCACACACAAAATGGCTTCACTTCCACATTATCTCCTGCAGTTTTCCCTGCACCCTGTCTGTAACCTAATCAAACAGGCGGAGCAGCTGGTGAGTGGGCGCCTTGCCTGTCAAAGACACGGGTATGAATATCAGCAGTCAACAAGCCATCACATTAGCTATTGGCACAAAATGTAATCAGTGAGGGTAGACACCCCTCCCAAAAATAAACCCATTGCTGTCCACAGAAGCCACATGAACCCCTGGTTGACTGAAATAGTTTGGGAAAAGAAAGAAGTTGAAGAGTGGCTTGGCTGAAAGTAATATATGCAGGATGCTGCAATGGATGAAAGGAAGAGGTATTTTAGAAGTCTTCTAGCTATTCATGCGAGGGTTTCCATCTGATCTTCAGTCAAAAATAGTTCCTCTGCACTGACCGTGCATCTATGGAGCAGGTCCGGTAGCACAAATTCTAGCAGATCTTTCTTGGTTGTCTTCTGATTTTGCCAAAGATTTTAATGTACTCATGAATGGAACAAGACAGAAAATGGGGGGCTTCTTCCTAAAAAAGTCTTATAGATTCCCAAAATATCACTCCAGCCTATAAATATAACAGACACCAAGCCCTGAAAGTTTGTAATTATTTATGCAAAATGGGGCATCTAGAGAGGCCAAGAGCCTGGTATAAATTGCTCATCAGAGGGCTGGGGACAGAAAAGGAAAGGCTGGGATTCAAGCCACCAGCACAAGGGTGGGCTTAGCCCAAAGTCTGTTTGGTCTTTCTTGTATGGAAGAAAGATCAGATTTGTCAGAGCTGTTAGCTCTGTTTGGTCCCTGCTCAGGGACATTTTCAGTCCAAGGCTGAGCTTAGTTCTCAGAATTCCCAGTTCTTGTCTAGCTGAAGGGAAATGGGACTCTAATTGGCCTATCCTCTTTCACCAGTTCTGGGACTGCCCATGGGCTGAATTGCTGGTGAAATCTGAAGGGACCCTCTGGACCTATGAGGTGAGCACGAGCACAAGTAGCAACGGTGGGAAATGGAAAAATTCCCACTGACTTCGCTGAGCTTTTGATCTGGGCTTGAAGAGCAATGTTCTTTTTTCAGATGTTCTCACTGTCCTCTGAATGTCTTATTCTCATTATTTTTTAAGGCTCAATAGCTGATGGCACCAAAATTCAGGGTGAAGTATTTGGGGTGTAATGAAGGAGCAGGGTTGCCACCATGACCTTGCTATGCATGTTTGGATTAATCTTTCTCGCTTATGGAACTGGAAACAAAGCTTCCTCCCCTGTGGCACTGACCTGTTCAGAGCAGGCCAGCTGGGGGCTGTCTTGTGTGTTCTCTTTTTTTGGGATCAGAATCTTTCTCTTTTTTCCTGCTTCTGCATTCAGAGCTTCCCTTCAGTGACCAGAGGTGCGTATGTGGAGCAGGGACACCTGCCTTCACTGGCGTGGCAGGCGACTTGTGAAGGTGACCTCTTCAGAAGCCTCTTTCTGGCCCTCCCAGAATGGGGCTGACTCAGCCCAGGAGTTGGGCTTGTGTTCAGGCTCAGCCCTCGATCAGCATGGAGTTACACATGGCTGGATAAAAGCTGAGTGCGTTGTTTTGCACTGTGACAGGCTGAGGTGAAGGGAATGAAGGAGTTGCTCCAGATAGTGTCACAGAGATGTGATTCCTGCAGTCCTGCTACACAGCCCCTTTCATGGCAATGCTCTTTTAGAATCCTTTAATCTGGTTATACTGCTTGGCTGAAGTCCTTTAGCTGCCAAACTTGCAGCGCTGAGGCTGTGGTGTCATCAGAGGATCCTGTGCCTGATTGTTCCTACATTTGAACCAGGGTAAGACCTCAAACACCTGTCAAATCCCCACAGCTGTCAGATTATTCACAGCAGCTACATTGTTAGATGGGTTTTGTTGTTGTTTATGGTTATTTCAGAACCTGATCCAGGTTCTACAAATGGCTCTGGTATTCCTGGATGTTTGGCCAAACACGTTTTTGCCAGCAATGGCTTGTAAACTGGTCTGTCACTTTCTGTGGTGCCTGTAGGAAAATTTAGGCAGCCACAGGATGTAGCTTGTCTTGATCCTGATACTGATGCTTAAGCCCGAGAGCCTACTCTGTTCAAATGCCCTCTGGTAGTACTGGCAAGCTGAGCTGTTGCACACATTGAGGCAT
This sequence comes from Calidris pugnax, assembly GCF_001431845.1. Classification (NCBI taxonomy): domain Eukaryota; kingdom Metazoa; phylum Chordata; class Aves; order Charadriiformes; family Scolopacidae; genus Calidris; species Calidris pugnax. The sequence goes on along the minus strand of NW_015090995.1, from coordinate 12,675,529 downwards.
GGGGTTTCCTCCCTTTTCAAGTGATAACCACGCATGAGTGGGTACACACTGGGGCATACAGCAGTGTGCAGTCACAGAGCAGTGAGGCCTGGTCTTAGTGTGTTCCTATGCTTAAGGGTTGAAGCATTAGGAAGAGAATGCAGAATTCAAAATAAATCGAATTAGTCTTTTAGTTCTTGTTCATTTCTGGAAAATCTGAAATGGTATTAATACTGTGCCCATATTGCAGTAGTGGTTTAAATCAGCTTTACAGATTGAGCCTCTTAACATGGAGTTTGGATAGATTAGCAGCAGCATCATCCATTTTACAGACAAGGAAAGATAAATACAGCAGCATACCCATGATCATGCAAGATCGAGAAGTCAAAGCCAGGTATTTTGCTTCCTTGATGCCATGTCACAAAAAGCTGTCACTGAGTCCAGTTTGTTAATTCAGAAGCAAAATAACAGTGTGCTACTGATAACGTGGTTACACGAGGAATACTACCATGCTGTGTAGATTTTGTGATAGATGGATTCTTGTTTTAATCATCTTTTATAGTCCCGACATATTAGTATGCCTTTGTGAGTACTAACTGGGAAATCAAGTCATAAAAAATTGAGACTTCAGACAGGGGGGCACAAAGCCCAGCCCACTTCCCACAAAGAGACCATTAGCAGTGGTGCAGTTGCACACACACACGTTGTGTTGCTATGGCCAGCTTAAACTCAATATTGAACATGTCCCGTGCTAAAATGGGACTGGCAGTTGGGAAGGAAGGAACATAAAGTAGGATATTTATGAAATAATTATGAAGCACTCTTAAGTGGAGCATCCAAGCAAGAGAGTTTGTAGAAGAAGCTCCTGTAGAATTTTGTGGATTCCTTACCTCTGTCTTGCTGGACGATGAGGAATGGAGCAAGCTGTGGGGCAGTAATTTTCTCCATGGCATAGGTGTCAATCTTATTGCTGCTAATTTCAGTCCAAAGCAGGGGTAAATGACTGAATGCTAATCTTCAAATATAAAAAGTGAAGAATATGGGCAGGTCTTCACTTCAGTGGAAGTAAAGCCTTCTATAGAAAAGATAGTTTATAAATATCATGGATAACTGATGCTATTCAAAAGTACTGGTTTGTTTCCAAATTAACCAACATATAAGTAGACTTACTTTTCTCTCATTTAAATTCATTCTTTTTTAATCTTGGTTTGGATCCAGAAGCCTGATCTACTGTTTTTTATCCAACACTCCTGTTGAATCCATATGGATCAATTATCATTATCCAGAGCATCAGGTTGGTCCTAAAGAGAGCCTTTCACACCTGAAAAATGAACCATGGAAATAGTCTCCTCAGATCGCAGAATTTTTCTAGCCTAGGTGGACCACCTGTGTGCAGTGGGGATGCTGGAGAGACAGAGGGGTGTTTGAACACTGAAAGGTTTTTTAGTTTGACCTTCTCCATTTTCATAGGTGTTTGGAGAATGACTGTACTTTGCACAAGTGCCCAACTCCATGGGAACTGATGAATACTACAAAGAAATGGACTATTCCTGGAGGAAACCCAGTAGGAAACCTGTTCACGTTAGACCAGCTTCGTATGTTTTTGTAGCACTGCTGACAGTGTCTTTCATGTCTAGGCAGCTGGGGAGACCTTAGGAGGGGGAAAATACATAGATTTAGCCCATAGGAGATATTAGAACCCATCTGCATGTGATCATTTCAATAAAGAATCCTATTTTTATTTGTTACTGCCCAAGAACATACCATAACCTGAACATCTTCTTTACCCTCCTGGGTAATGTCAATACAGTTTTTGCACCTTCCAATATTTCCTGTTAACAAGACACCTTGTTTCTACATGCAGATATACAAGGTGCCAGGAGATGGTCCTGCAAATTTGTGCTTTATGTGGTCCTAAAGCTCCCCAGCTGCACGCATCCAAGCCCAGAAAAGCACTGGTGATATACGGCTCGAGGCATACTCCTAAACTGTTTTCTTCTCTTGCCTCATTTTGGGGTGCTGGGTAGGGAAGATAGAGCCCGAAAATGAGAGTAACAACGGACTAACTCAAAACGTAGCAGGCTTTGGAGCTGAGAACTGAAGAAGTTCAATACCAGCATGTGATAGACTACATCGGTCGTACATGAAACGAGAAGCAAGGCATGGAGATACTTTGATGTGCTACCAAAGCTTTGCAATACCTTCCCTGCTGAGTTAGAGGAGAGTTTTAATTCGGTGAGTCTAGTCAATGGCATCAGCCCAGTGTAACAAAGCAGGGAGGAGTCCAGAACTGTGGCTTCTCTTCTCAGTTTTACCTGGGCAATTAGGAATTATGTCACTGAAGTCAGCAAGACAAGTATATCTGCATAAGCAGAATGAAATTCAGAGTGAGTAAGATGCATTTGAAACAATTTGGCTCTGCTTTGGCTGAAGTAATGTGAAGGAAGAACATAGTAAATTAATAACTAGCACCAGAAAGGAAAATAGAAAAAGAAGTTAAGAGAAAGGAGAGCTCTTAAGTATTTTCTTGCACTAAGATGACATATAAATATGTGCAGACTTAATTAGGAGAAGGTTACTTGGAATCTCAAAGCCAGCTATCAGCTTCTCACTTTCTCACAATATTTTGTTACAGCCTACTATAAAAAAGGCATTTAATTAAAACAGATTTATTCATCCAATCATGCAGGCGTTACGACGAGACACTTTTTCCAGGACTTGGGTCTTTTTGTTCAAGTTAATGGAAAGTAATCATATAATGGAAAAGGTTTCTCCTATGTTAATAGGCAATATTCATCCCATGTACCTTAGCATTGTTTTGTTCTGTTGTCTTTGCCCTGAGCCTAGCAGACTGCAAACACTCTATGAGATTTTCTCCTGCATTTTATGTGTGTAAAGGGAGGATTTTCCCAGAAACATTTCCAGTTGCAATGCCGTAGTTCCTTATATTGCTTGCTTATACTTCTCTGTGCACCCTAAGGATTTGCAGTTCTATGCTAATGTAATGCATAAAGTAGAGTCACCTTGACTTCACATTTATCAGCTTATGCAAGTGCTAACCTTTTACTGCACTGCAACAGAAATGTCATTCCCGTTCATCCTCGAGATGACAAACAAACAGCTTCATTGTCAATAACAGATTTAGGAGGCTGGCTGGATCAGTGGCTGATGTGCAGTGGCTTTGGGAGTGTAGTTCTTGTCAAACACTACACAAACCAGAGTGGGCAATCTTGGGTTTTTTTTCCCCCAAGGAGGGGTGGTGTTTATTTGTTTGTTTGCTTGCTTGCTTGCTTGAGTGGTTTCACCTTTTTCAGGCTTTAAGGCAGGCATGCTGGAGGTATCCTGAACATTTCCTGCCAGCTTTCCACTCACTATCTGCAGCGTTATCTGGTGCAGTGTTTGCACTCATTTTGGGGCAGCTCAAACTGTAGGATCCTTGGCATGACTGCAGTATCCCTAGAGCTATCACTGCCCCTCATTTTCTTTTATAGAAAGTTGAAGTCCAGAATGAAATTTGGGAAACATATGGATATCATTTGACTTTTTCAACCTGAAGTGTAAGCCAAGTAACATTTCTGGAACTGGTATAGCCAGACACCAAGTGAAAGTCACTGTATAACAGCCTGGACTGTCCTGCTAAGGATTTACAAGACTCAGTAGCTCACCTGAAATATAAGGGAGTTCTTGGAGGAGTCCAGCTTCTGTCACCCACTGTCACTAACTGAGTGGGACACTGTTTGCTTTACCTGACCAAGCACATTGAGTGCTGCTGTCATTAAAAGCACCACAGAAAAATCAAAGCACAAATAAAGAGAAACTGGGCTATTGTTTTAGTCTTGATTCGGTATCTTAAATCCCAGAAGTAGTCTAGGCATGGGGGTGAATTTCAGACTGTTTCTGGTTAGGCATGTAATGCTAGAAAAGTATTTCTGGATGCCAAGAGGCAGCAGAGGCTGGCTGCTGTTACTGTTTGAGTAGTAATGACAGAGTTGCTGATGGAAAAGGTCTGCTAAATCATCAACTTTTCCTGTCCAGCAGAACTTTACTTACAGGCCATCCGGTAGAGGCTTCTGCCTAATCCTTAAAAAAAAAAAAAAAAAAAATCTATTTCAAGGGCCAGAATATACCCTTAGAAAAACACTTTGATTTTGCCAAGGAAAATAAGTCATCCCTGACTGAGCGAGGGTGGACTGTTCTGTGATACCTCAGTGATGAAAGAAAATCCAAAGTACTAGGAGGAAAAAGAAAGACTTGAGGTAGAAAAGCATCTGCAATTTGGGATTCCTCCAAATTGTATACTCTTAATAAATGCCACTTGGAGCCTCAAGGCCTGGCCCTGGGGAAAGGTGCATGGACTGTAGTTTTTTCCTTCCCATTGCAAGAGTGTGTGGACAGGAGGCAAGCAAGCTTCATGGGGGCAAAGAGAACAACAGAGACACAGCTAGCACAGGGTGTGTTGCACAACAGTGTGACAGGGTCAGTCAGGTCAGCAGCAAGAAGTACTTTTAATTAAACTAAGGTAAAGCGTGGAGCAAAAGCAGGGCAGAATGTAGTCATCATGCTAATATGGGTAGAGCTGAGGGCTTACAGCCCTGTTCCTCTTCCTCATTCATCCTCCCCATGGAAATACAGAGGCAACCAGTAGGAAGAAAAACAATCTGTGTGTTCGAGTAACTAATTTCTAACAAACACAAAAGAAGTCTTCGCTGATAGTAAAATCCAGCTAAAAAGGAGGATGTGAGGGTTCCTCAGCATGCTGGAGGGCACAGGAAAGTGGGTGCTGAATCTGGCTTCCCACTTGAAAGCTGTGCTGTGCAAAGGTATTTGATAGGCAGGGGCTGAAAATCTCAGAGAAACAGGGACTGAAGAAGCTGAGGAAAGATAGCCAGGCTACAAGTACTATAACATTAAACAAAAAGATACTTCTGGTCCATCAGAAACGTAACCTCAGTATGTTGAAAAGAACTTGGCCTTAGTTGATCGGTGTAAATAATTGATTGTTTTATTTATTTTTTCATGTCTATGCTAGCTGGAACTAGCTACTAAATGCAAAACTGTTTCTTTATTATAGTTACAGAAAGGGACCTGAAAAATGAGAAGGTCTTGCAAAAATTGTGGACCTGAATACTTTCGGTGAAGCCAAATTAAGTTCTGTATGTAATTCAGCCAGTAGAGATGCAGGGTTATTCTCAAGAGCCAAATAATTAATTTTAGATTTGTGACAAAGTACCCCCAAGCAAAATCAGGCTCAGGATTTTAATCAATCATGCAGTCCATCTAGGAACAGCTCAGAATTTGAGGAAAGTCCCAATTTTCCATTGCAGTGATGCATGTAACATATCGTGTCTTCCATGGATACTCTTTTTGCAGTCATTTTTGCTCTTCTGTTATGAAAACTTGATTGTGGGTAATAAAATTTAATGGACAGTGTTCAAGAATGCTAACAGCTAATTAGATGAACAAAAAATGTGTAAAATAGGATTGTTACTAACTGTAGAGCTTGAAATTATAGAACTGTACATGGTCATTATGCCCATGCCCGTTGAAAGTATAAGTAAAAAAAAAATCCCCAGGTCTTCATTTAATAGCTTTGCCAGTTGTTTGTTATACAAGCTGGGTTTAGCCTTTTGGATCTGTTGTTTAATCAGACACTTTATCTGCTTTATGTGTCTGGAAAGAACAGTGCTGACAGTATCTTGAAAATGAGAGCTGTGCAGTGAGAAAAAATTATCAAAGCTGGAAGGCAAAAAATGAATTCTAGAAACAGAATACATTCTTGTTACGGCAACTGAGACCAGGGCCTCTTGGTGTCCTTACTTATAGTCACCAGTGATGCCATATACCCTAAAACCAAATGAGAGAAGCAAAGAGAGGCGCTGATCTGAAAAACTACTTGCCCAAAGGTACACCAGAAAGGCAGTGGAAAAATCCACAGTTTGCCATGTCACTGGGATGTGGCTGTCAGGTACATCAAGTGCTGCTGTTAACACTCCCAACTAAGATCCAGATTTCTTTTCAATGCCAGAGAAGCTCTCAGGTACCTGAAGGATTTTACCTACACTTTATTTTGCCACATTTTGTGGAGTATACTTTATAACAGACAGACACAATAATGGTGGGAGCCACCAGACCCTTCACATAACTGACATGAGAAGCCAAAGTCAGAATAGAGATGGGGACTAATCTAATTCCCCACACATTAATTCTACTTGTTTTACCGTAGACCTGATGACCTGTGAGAAACTTGGCTGACGTGGTTATGCTGTTTCTGCAGTCATCCCAGAGGTTGTCCCCAGCCCTCCTGACAGCTTTGAAGGTTTGCAGAAAGCTAAGCCTCAGGTAGGTAGACAGTGGGGATCTTAGCTTCATACTCATTTCTCCAGTCAATGCCAAAAGACCTGCTCCTCTGGAAATAACTCTCAGAAGGGAGGATTATATTTTGAACACCATGTTCACAGTAGGAGGTAGCTCAGAGTCCAGGACTGGGTGCAGACCAAGCAAGCAAAAGGTGTATGTGCCTCTCCAGTCTTTTCTCATTAAAGTAACATATTCCAGGTGAAACGGTGTCTGAGTGACATCTGATGTATGCAGTGGTCCCACCAGCAGTTTGCATAGTTATTTAAATTCTCTGTCTGTGTGTTTCAATGAACACCTGGAGCATAGCTCCATTTCTGTTCACTTGTACAAATTTTGTTCTTTCAGTCCCTTTTAGGTGGGGCAAAATAGGTGAGAGTGTCTTCAAACCACCCAAGCATGGAGGTAGGAGGGATAAATAATGTGCACCAGTAACTTTCCATCTCTTCTCTTGTATAAGAGCTGGAATGGCAATCAGTACTGATACCTTGATGATCATGCCCCAGAATTAGCCCCTCACTGAGATGTATGGGATTATTCAAACCTCTCTGGGCCTTTTGTTCCTTTCCCAGGCTCTCTGCTAACTCCTGTAGCTGAATAAGCATCAGATAGCCAAATTTTCAGAATTTCTTCACAGCCATCTATGATGGAAGCATTCGGATAAGAAATCAAGAGAGAAAAAAAAGCAAGAGGAAGCCAAAAGAAAATGAGGATTTGCAAGAATAGTGCCTGTCAGAAGAGACTAGCAGTGCATCATCACTGTACATCTGCTGCTCCAGTGCCTTGTTCTTGTGAAAACATTAGTATGGAAAACAGCTGTGCTAAACTGAAGCCTTTCTCCTCTACAGTCTTCCACACGTAGTTCAGCCATCAGTCAGTGGTTAAGGTGTGAGCTTGGAGTGGAATGAGGTCCTTTGTTGGCCCTGGGCTTCCTGTCAAAAGTTGGTAGCGTCTCCTACTTTTCTCTACTTAGAAAATGGGGGTGATGATAATTTGTATTTTGCAAGGACCCCTAATCAGATGTGCTAGTAAGCAAGGCTTTGCTGGAGGGCCATTAGGCCCAGGGCTTTAAAGAAAAAGGAAAGAAATTTGAAAATAGTGGCTGTCTGGTAATATACAAACTGTTTGCATTTCTGTCTATAGCCACAGTTGTGACTGTGCTTAAATAAAGTTGTCTAGCGTGTAACATATTTTCTCAGCTGATTTTAAGCTCTGGATGGCAGTAATAGAGGTGTCTTGCAGTAGAGAAGCTTCGGCAGGCCCTGGCTGTAAGTAGGCATGTACAGAAATGCATTTCTCCTCTGCCAAAAGTGGTGTTAAATTGGTGGCTGTTTTATCTGATTGAGTCAAAGGGATCCTCTCACGCTACGTGTGAACAAGGGTGTATGATATCTGGCTGGCATGATTTAATGGACTTACAAAACTGTCTTCATGGAGAATACCCAGTGATGTTTCTGCACTAGGTTGACCAAGTGACAACACCTTTTTAGTTTTATAAATAGTGGAGCAGGCAATCCTTAAAGTGTGTGGCCATGAGTCAGTGTACAAAATGCCACCATTGCGCTGACCTGCCTGATACCAGAGCAAGGCACAAACACATCCTTTGCTACACCTTGATGGTTTTTTTTCCAGCCAGGATAGGGCTTACAGAGAAGGTGGTGCCATGGCCTGCAGAGAAGGTCTGGCATGCCCAACTCAAGCAGCCAAGTCCATGGGCTCCAAAGCCCCATTTCTCCCCTCTCTGTCCTATACCTCAGATCTGCAAACTCTGGATTAAAGTTAATGAGATTTTTAACCTACAGAATTTGGGACACTTTCTGTCTGGTTTCTGCATCAATGAAGTTCACTCAGTGACTCACACTCTTTACTTCACACCCTAGAGGCTAGAAACTTTTTTTTTTTTTTCCAGAACACATTCTCATGTAATTATTGAACTCCCAAAGCTCAGGGCTGAAAATAAACCCCAGCAAATGTGGCTAGACTCCCAAGGAAGTGACAAGCATGGCACGACTGTAATATAGTGTAGTCTACTTGTGCAGACTGTGAACACTTATGGGTTATGGAGAGCACACAACCCTGGGGAAAACAGCTCTCCTGGGGTGAAACAACTCCTTGATATGCTGCTAAGAGTAATACTGCTTGCCTGGCCTTCTCGAGGCCTGCTCAGCCCTGACTGCAGGATGTGGTTTATCCTCAATCTCAACCTTAATGCCAAAACACCTCCTTTCAGAGTGACTTTACAGATAGTGAATTGCTGCTCCATTGGCAGAGATCAGTATCTTGTAAGCCATCTGTACTGTAAGAAACAATGCTGTCTTGTCAGGGAGATGGTGAGAACGATATCCTACATGTTGTATATCTGCGATTTAGCAGCTCTGCATAGACATCCAGGAAAGACAGACGCATAAAAAGCACAGCTAAAGGTGCATCAGGAATGCACATATAGGAAGAAACCCCAAGAATCCAGGAATAAAGACAGTCTGCAGGTAGATGCTGTTTGGATAAGTTAAGCGATTAGTCACCTTTCTTCTTGCAGGTTCAGTGCTCACTATTCCTTTCATGCGCAGTAAATCACAATTTTGATGTATGTCTACCATGATCTGACCTACATTTTATGTAGAAGCCAGGAAAACATAAACCAAATCTGCTAATCGATGTGCAGCGAAAGCAGAAGAATAGTGCATTGAAATTGTAGGTGCATGGGGAGGAGAGGCCACAGCTACTGCCTTTTAAGGACCACACATTGTCTCATGAGTCATTCCTTTGCCAGAAGTGTAAGTCTCCTGCCTGGCAGAGATATCTGAGAGATGCCCAAAGGAGGGGAGGGGGACAGAGGTCTGTAGCATCTCAGTAATTCCCAGCAGGTTCCAGACACCATTTACAAAGACTATCTGGAAGAGAGCAGAAGCAAAGAGCCTTCACAGAGCCTTGAAGGGGAGAAGAGAGTCAAAGAGAGTATCAAGAGAGTCAAGAGAGAGTCAAGTATTTTTGACTATCAAGAGAGTCAAAAATAACTAGTAGAAACAGCTGTGGTAATTACCATTTCTGGTCATTAACCTGCAAGATCTTCCTCTCACCAGAGACCAGACAGAAAAGGGGAAAGTGAAGCTGTGTCAGAAGAGACCTGAGAGAGGAGAAGGAGAAGGAGGAGGAGGAGGGATAAAACAGAGGACGAGGCACCCACTCAAGAGAGCCTGGTAGAGAAAAGTGATGCCCTGGACTGGTCTGTGAATGCAACAGTGTAGAGAAACCCGGGGACAAAATATATATTAACTGTTTTCTTTCTAAAGTTTGCAAAACATTAATATTTTAAATAGTTTATTCTTCATTAGCATAATTAAGAATACACAAGTCTAAACTCACTGAAAACAGAATTAACAAATTAGCAGGTGCAGGGATTTGGAAGCAAGAGGTTTGGGAAAACAGAGCTTGCAAATGTCAGCATTAAGTAGAGCAGTGAAATTGTGCCAAGCCTTATTTATGGATTTGTGCATTTCCTTTGCATAGGCCCACTCCTGCAGCCAGAGGAATACAGCTCAATTTAAACATGAACCCCCTGCAGTTACACTGTAGCTGAGCCTAAAACCGAGAGCATACAAAATAAATCTCTGCTGAAGAAAAACTGACGAGCCTCACCTCAGATGTCTCTTGAAAGCCGAGATATCTTGAATGAACACTTAACTGAACAGGGAAGTAAACTGCAAAATTAAATGCAAAAGAAAAGGGGAGAAACTTTCAGAATAGTGTCTCGAAGAAAGAAAATATAAAAATAAAAGAAGAAGGCAGTGACATTGAGTCAGGCTGCAGACAAGAACTTAGGGAAGAAGCAAAAAACATCCTATGCCGATGTGAGAAGTTCCCCTTAGGAAGGCCAAGGGACTGATCTTTAAGATGATGTCACGTAGATTTTTCAGCATCTGACAGGGTAGTCCTGTGGAATATTTAAAATAAGCTGTTTCCCTAGTAAGGTGGGACATTTCCATTTTTTATCATCACTTCATGTGCAGCCTTTCCTGGGACAGAACTATTGTCCTTATCATGGCATGGGCCCCTGAAGGGCGAGTCACTGCCCTGAGATTGGAAAAGGGTGCCAGAAGGCTTCTGCTGCTAGACCATGGGACACAACTCTGCAAACTCGACTTGAGCCCAAGGAAGACAGACTACGGTATTCCTGTTAACCACAGTGGCTGCCCATAGGGTGAGGAGCAGATGTGGGCAGAGGCAAAGCTCCTGCTTGGCTCTTAGTATAGAGAAGGCAACAATAGGGCAGGGAAAGAGCATTTCACGTGCCTATAAAGGGGATCAGTGACTCATCTCCCCTGGAGGCATTCTGACTCCAGATTGCTCTAGCATTGAGCATCACTCGTTAGACACCAAGGGATCTGTTACAAATATTAAGCTATACTTATATATATATATGTGTGTATTTCAGGGAATTCTGACCAATGATCACTTGCTGTCATGAAAGGATGAATCAAGTCACTTCACTTCTTTTTGCTGCAGATTTCCCATCCATATGACAAGAGGATGAATGCTGTCTGTCCTTTAAAATGTACTTGTAGATCTATGGCTGAAAAGCCATGTAAGAGATGGTGTTATTATTGTTGGTAGCCAAAGGGCACGATGTAAGTATGCAAAGATTAAGAAATAACATTGTTACTCCTACACATCCGTGACCCAAATCTCTGGCTTTATAAGAATGATCTGGTGGTTGAATAGCCAAGTTTTATACTGGAAATATTATTCAGGAACCTTATTAGGGCATTAATAGAAGCAAATATCTGTGTCCTATGCATTTCTTTACTAACAAGCAGTATAATAAGTGTTACTCCTCTTCCTTGCTGTTTTATGGCTGTGCAGCATTTTTTTGTGTCTTGTAGATTCACATACTTAATTCTCTTGAGAACAACATTTTTCCATTTTAAATGAATGTGTTTTTATCTCCTCCAGCCTTTCTGTGGGTCTTAAAAAACTGTCCAGTTTGCAGTTCGAGACTCTTCCCTGAGCTATCTTAATGAACTAGGATTTGGCTTTGCTTCTTTATTTTATCTGCAGACTATTCTGTTTATTATCATTGTCAGGGGAAGCTCCCTCCCACTTTCTTTCTATGAAGATTTCTCTTTTCTTTTTTCTGTATGGTATTTCCACCTCCCCATAAAATACCCCGCTTTACTGCACAGCCCAGGCAGTCATTTTGTCAAGAGACTGTCTCAACAGAAGTGGCAGTGAAGGATGCTAGGACCAGCCCTGCCTTGTGCAAAACCACGACTGAGATAAACTGCAACCGCACTGCCATTGCAATCTGTAATGCTTAGTCTCCATCATTTTAAAACGGTACATTTAGCAAGACCTTTTTCTTGTAGAAATGTGTTTCCTTCTCAGCCCTACAACTATCCAGGTGGCTCAGACTACAGGATTTGCTGGTGAGGTGCACCTGAACCAGCCAGGGTGCAACGTGGTGGGAAAGCTGCAGCTGCAGGAGAGGGGACTGTGCCCTGCATTGGCTGGTTCTAGTGAAGGAGAGATAATCCCCCTATGTCAAGTTGTGCTGCATTCAAATCAGTCACCTGCTGACTAGTCTAAGTGCTTCAAAAATCTGAATTTTTCAGAATTTTATTCCTCTGTGTGGAAGCCCCTAAGAAATCTTTCTTTCTCCTGAGAAGGTTTTAGAAAGGAGAGATGTCTGAAAGCTTTTTCCCTTTCCACAGAGCACAGGCACACAAGCATCACTGCCAGGCAGTAGCACCCTCACGGGAGCAGGACAGCTGCTCCTTGCCCATCGGGAGCTCTCTTTTTGGTCCCATTTGTGCAAATGACTGTGATCATGACAGCGAGTGGTGTGCTTGCTGCCCTTGGGACACGGATTCCTTGTGTTCCTGTCCCCAGTGCTCTGTAGCTGCGGGGAATTTGGCTTGTAATCCTTCCATATTTACCATACTTTGGAAGCGAACTCAGGGAAGCAGTATTCATGGGTCTTGGCCTTTTTCAACTCCAAAAGGTGCTGTGGGTGAACATTGTCTAACACAGCCTTTCTGTACAATTGGGAAACATTTCTGTGAGAACTGAACACATGATTTTTCCTCTTCGTTCCAAGAACCCCCAGTTTCGTTTGAATTTCAAAATTAAGAACCAAACTAAAATGAGAGCTAGAGTTAGTAGTGCACAGTAACCCCGGGGACTGTCAGCGTAGGGCCCTGCACGTGATGGCTGCTGCAGCTGCTGGGTCTTGACTGTATTTTTACATGGGTACCAATGAAAATAGCTCCAGCAGAGCTTGTTCAGAAATGATAACTGATAACTACTAATAAATCCCCTCGTTATTGAGATGAGAAACAGAGCCTAAACAACTGTCACTGCTAGTTGTTTATAGCTTGCTGTGACTACCCTTTCTCATCCCGGCAACTGTGTGTGCCACAATCTTGCATTTTCCTTGTGCGACTGGGTGGTTTACTCACACTGTCAGCCAGGCTGAGGCAGGTCTAACAGTCCATACTGCCATCAGCTCGCCGAGAGACGATGTTCACAGATTGAAGAAACGATTACAATGCTCACTGAGCGAGAGTGGGAACAGGCAAAAAAACCCCCTCTTCTTCAATAGCTACAGCAGCTAGAGATTACAGGCAGCAGGCGCAGAAACAGTGGACGTAGAGCACAGAGATGATAATGATGCCATGCCACATTAGTGCTGCATTAGCAGATAAGACAACAGGGCGGCTTGCTTGACAGTATTTCTCAGTTCAGTTGACATCTCTTTTTTGTTATTAGGTGGTGGAAAATGAATAGATAGCCCATCTCAAAAGAGTAGGGGACAGAGCAATGACATCAGGCGGACAAAATAAGCTTTCTATTCTGTCTGTGTTCGCAAAGATACATACTATGAATATATTCTAGGGCTTCATTTTTTTTTAAGCTGCTCACAATGGTATGTTTTTATTCACACCTGTGTGATGGCTGTGTGGAAAGAAGTGGAAGAATTACAAACTCTAACTACTTAATTGTAATAGTAACTAAAAGCATGTGCTGCAGCCATTTTATCATGAGGAAGTAATTTTAGAAGTCCAGACTAATTTTTGTTGAGGTAATACTCAAATATTCCAGGAATGGGTCAATACTCCCTCTCCTCCGTCTGCCTCCCAAACAGGGGCTTTGCAATTGGCTCTACACCAAAGATTTTTTCTGTCATCCTTTCCCTTAAGACATACTGGAAGCTGTGTGTTACTTTCAGGACAGATGAAACCAAATCTGGGCTACCTACACCCTGCAAACATCACACTGACAGCTGGAAGTAGATAAGGATCTTCCTTGTCCTGAACCCCAGGTTGGCTATTGGCCCGTGTTCTGCATGGCTGCTCTGGCTGTGTGCAAAGAGTGGATGTCCTGATTATTATTGTCCAGAGCCCAGAGAAAGCACTCTGAGGTCAAGCATATTAGCAACTTTCCTGGAATGCAAACACTATACATGTGTGCATAGAATGAATTTACTGTTTGGTAAATTCAGGAAAGGTTGGTATTAGCTTTTGCTGTTGTTTCCCAAGGAAGGGTGCTGCTTGTTGTTTGAATTAACTTGCAGATTATAAGGCCGAGCAGCCTCATACCAACTTGCTCACAGGCTGTCATTGATTCTGGTTTAAGCCCATATATCTAGGGCTTGTCCAGATTAATATGAAATGCTGCAACTTCTTCTGTGCAACTAGACTGAAGCTAATGAAGCTGATGAAGGTTGTAACACAAACTAGGGGTTTCCTAATACTGTTTCCTTGGTGACTTTCACCCTTAAATGACGCCAGTGCATCCTGTTCAGGCAAGAGGCCTTAAGAGTCATGTGCAAAGGAGGAGTAGGTAACAGAAATATGCTGAGCTGAGCCAGGCAAGTACAAATCTTTTTCCTCCATGGGAAATCAGAGTCTCCCAGAGAAGTGTTTTCCCATGCACTGTTAAAACTCAGGGCATTACTCACTTGGATGAATTAAGCAGCCTGCCCACAAAATGTAGTGACTGCGTATCTACTGAAATGTTATTACACTGTGTATTTAAAAATAAAGCTAAAATGGACTATTTGAGAAGTTTCCCATTGAGGAAAAACTAGCTTATTTGACTCACAGATGTACAAAACTTAAATATCTGGACAGCACCTTTTTGAAATACAGTTCTGCTGAAGAGAATGTCAGACTCAGTAGGTGGAAATGGAGGACAGATAACTATTGAGGGCAAAAGAGAGAAGAATATCTTTTCTGGGTTGCTACAGGTGATCACTGCTAGTGGCGAATCAGTGGTAGCCCACTTCTGCAGCTCCACAGAAAAAAGCCTTTAGATAACATCCTGGTCCTGTGAAGCAATGATTTGCCCCTGTCCCCAGCATTTTGAAGGACTCAAGTGCTGAAGCAGTAGGTTCAACAGAGAAACCTAGCAAGAACAGAACCAAATTGATAGTTGGCTTGAAGAAGGAAGCAAGGAGTATTGAACACCTCATCTCTTTAAATGGTTAGGCTTATGATGTGAGTTCTTTATGGCCAGGTCAACCCAATGTGAAGAAGGGCTTGTCTGCTTGCCAACTTGTCAGTTTTGTTTCCAGCTACAGCAGTTACATATAGCAAGTGCAAAAGTCTTTTCCTGCAAATTTTTCTTACGCAGATCTGCAGATGAGCATAGTGATAATGGAACTTGCCATCTCTCCAAAATTTAATTTTCCTTTTCCATCCTTAATACCCACATTGGCTACCAGCTAGCTGACTTGGATTCTGCAGATATATGGCAAGGTGGAGCCTTACATCTACAAACCCCCTGCAAAACCCATGGGATATTTCAGGCCTGTAGAGCTCAGTCTGACACCAAGGCCAGTTTCATTCTGTTATTCTCTCTAGGTTCTTCTGCACTAGTCATCACTAGAACATGGGAGAGCCCTTCAGCCCAACATGATTCACATCTGTTACATGGTGGCTTTTAGGCTCTCCCCATGGGTTTAAGCATATGTGGTGGAGTGTCATGATTTGTTATCTTCCTTTGAAATATGTATGTAGCTGTGCTCCTCTGCTTGAGAAGGCAAGGTCAAACCAAGTGCTTTGCACATGGAATGGAGAATGGTAAGTTTTGGAATGTTCCTTACTTCCCATGCAAGTTTGTTCTACAGTCATACTGACTCTCAGTAAGGCTGTGTCCAGCAGAGAGAGCTTATTCATCTCATAGAAAATTCAGCTGAGCCAAGATTTCCATCCTCCAGCAGTAGGTGGCCTTGCAGATGTCCTGGGCTGACATGATTGAGCACCCTAAAGCCAAAAGAAGGAGAACTGAGTTTGATTCCTAAGTTTTAGTTAGGACCACTGATTGCTCAGGTACTTTCTTAAGCGCAACAGTATCTCAAAGCATACTACATACGCTTTATCTTTTGTAATGATATTTTTATATATACATAGATATTTTTATATATATATACACACATCCATATGTGGTTGGTCATGACTCATAGATTGATTATGCAGCGGAAGAGAATTATACCAAAGAGTTGGCCTTTCCAAATCAAACATATATATCTTTGATAATTGTCACCCTCTCCAGAAAGTTAAGAATTGCAGCTGGGACTTGAGTCAAATTATGACATTTGAGTTACTGGCAAAGAGTTTTCTTTTGGCTTCTGTAAATTTATAATCTGAAGTTAGAGGTTGTCTTCTTTTACAAACGCTTCTTAGATTAGAAGGTTACATGCAGTACCTCAGTGACTATATGTATTCTTAACTATGCCTGAAGTGATGATGAGTGAAAAACGTTCTAAGAAGAATTTTTCTCAGCATCTTCTAAGGACATATCCTCCAATGTGAATCATGAATGACTGTGGTTTTGCATTTTTATCACATACTCTATTAGTGCTCTCCCTTTCGCTCATCTTGGGCAATGAAACTAGATTACTCATCTCCAATTTTATTAGCAGTCGGTTTCTCATTTTTGTGTTGTACTGCAACCCTGCAAGTTTTGGAAAGCACTTATTCCAGGGGAATGATATATCTTGTATAACTTATGAGCTGACTATAAACTTCCTGGATCATGGGACCTCTGCTAAAGCGAATTTACACAGCCACATACACCAGAAGGTCATTGCAATTTTATAATTTTAAAATACTTCTGAGGTTGTACATTTATTCAGTAGTAGCTCTTTTTGCATTTAAAAGCATCAGGAAAAAAATCTGCTTCTGACCAAAACAATGGTGAATGTGATGCAGAGACATCATGAGAAGCAGTGGGACTTAGAGTTGCAGTCTGGTTCCCACTGAACTCCATGGAAAAAGCAATTTTCTGGAACAAGGGGGTATCGTTGCAGAAAAAAAGGAATTGCAGAATGTTACAAAGTCAGTTTTATTTCCTCAAACTGTGGGAGGTATAAGCTCAGTCAGGCATTGTTAGTAAATAAGATCTAGAGCACTTAAAAGAAGGATCCAATCACAAATTCAATTGGTCCATTAACTACATGTAATATTATTTACCTAAGTGGCCCTTCTGGACTATTTCATAACTCAGGTTTAAAGCCTTTTTAAAAAAGATCAATATTACTGAGTGCACAGCCTCTGAGCATGATAAAAGAGTCAGGCCATTTTAGCAGTTATGGTCCATAATTCCCAGACCCGAAGTCCAGATTAGAAATGCAAAAAGAGGAAATTACTCTCCCTGAAATACTAAAAAGAAGAAGTAGCCTTGAAGAGAAGGATGGAAGGAAGCAGTGAAGATGTGTTGCAAGAGATCAGTTCTTTTACTGGGCTGATACAACTAGAAAATACAGGCAGGTTTTCCAGCACATAAACCCTTCTGCAGATCTGAGAAAGAAGATGTAGCAACATTTAAAGCCACACACAGAGCTTTGCCAACATGTGTCAGAGTGAATCTGCAGTAGGAGGGAACAACCAACCGCTCTATTTGCAACTTGGCAGATGCAGGGTTTTGTTGTCTGTTGTAATGTGTGATCCGAGTTGGCTGGTTGGTGGCTGGTCCCATCAATTGAGACAGGTACCTGTTGTCTATTGATCTTGTGTTCAAGACCCAGTATTTTATGGGTTCCTCAGGTAGTCAGATGCTCACATCATTTGGGAGTGATGGGCTCCTGTATCTAAATTCAAGACCCCTACAAGTCTCTTCTGCTTCCATTACACAGGGAGCTCAACAATCAGGAGCAATGGTGCTTTTCCACCTCTTAATCAGTATCACGAAAAGTCAAATGATGACAAAAGCAAATAAAAGCAAGGAAGATCCTATTTTATAAAGGGGCTGGTGATTACATGGATGTAAACTGGCACTGGCTCCCACCCTGTTGGTTGTACTCATCCCATTTCATACAGGGCATTCTGATTCCTGTGAGACAGCAAAGTGGGAAATAAAGGGTGGTTCAACTACCAACACATCCTCAAAAAATTTGTAGTGAAAACTCATGGAATTTTTAGTGGCAAAAGGCAGTGCTGCTGAGTGACCTTTGCCTGTCTATCTTCATTAATGATGTCTCTAACTAATGGCTACTATTCAGTGCTGCTCCCCTGCTCTTCTTGCTCCTTCCTCTCTCCTCACTGCTTCTTATGCATTGCTCAAGCTGTCCCCCTTGCCTTTTCGGGTTCTACCACACATCACTCTAAACTTTGGGCAATTTTCGTGATGTTCTCTCTCCGACAAGAAACATTAGGAAAACTAATTTTTGTTCTTTTCTTGTCTCTTCCCTCTTGGTGCTGAAGTGATCTCTGGTTCTCCTGGGCGTGATACGTCAGTGTGATGAACTGATCCTTTAGTATCAAGTTGTGATCCAGAGTGGGAGACACACAAGAGTGTCAAGGACAGGGCAGTGCCTGCAGTGCCTGTAGAGAGTGCTGACTGTAGATTTCATACAGAAGGTGACATGTATAAAGCCACTTCTTAGGTTTCAGCAAAAGCCATTGTTTTCAGCCCTCCACTGAAGCAATACCATTTTTTTTGTGATTGTAACATGACCCAGGAGTCCAGTCCAACAGCAGGCAGCAGGAGAACCCAACAAACCCGTCTGTGGCAGCTGTGATGCCATTTCACTCTTCTGAGTGAAAAAGGTGGCCCTGTTGGTGCATGGGAGAGATATGTCTGAACTGAGTGTTGGAAGATGCAGAGAAATTTTTGCAGGGATAGCAAAACCATTTTATGTTATTAGATAAAGTAACATGGCTGGAAACCTTTCTTCCCCAAATTAGACAAGCTGTTTCTGCCAGGCATGGCTGCTTTTTATGGGCTAAAGCTCTGATTTCTGTGCCAGGCAACATAGAAGTGGGTTCAGGCTGAAATGGCTTGAAGATTTGGACTAACAGTTCAGGGAGAAGGGTCACCCAACTGGAGAGAGGTGATAGAGTCCAAACTGAGTGGTAAGTCCTCTTCCCTTTATCTTGGGTAGTTTGTTATGTGGTTCTCTTAGTTTTTCTACACCTGTTTGTGCTGCGGGTATCACCATTGCATTAGCCAGTCACTGGACATTGTCTGATGCATCTGCAATCAGGCATAGACTGGAAAAAATTTTCCTCGCCCCAAATATTAACTCAAGTAGCAGAAAATGCCTCTCTGTGAAGAGAACTCATATGGAAAACGTGCATTTTCAGGCTCTCTGCACAGATTCCAAAATTTTAATGTGACAATGTTTCTATTTTTGCTACCTTTCAAGTACGTCATCATTTCTTCTCTCTAGGCACCTATGAATTGCCTAGCCCTTTTCTTACCTGGATTTCATAGATATTTTTGTCACTTTTCAACTGTTGGGCAGGAAACAGTACCACTCTGGGACAAACAAGTGGTCTAGGGTCTACCAGCATTGCCTGTTTCTTTCATCAAGAGATTCTGCCTCCAGGAGATTGGTGGTATTGGGAAGTGACAGCTATGGAGCAGTGATCCTTGGGCTCATTCGTTCCATCCACATGTTTGACTGATGCTCTGTTAGCCAGTTTTGGAAGAGAAAGACATCAGGTTTGGAAGGTCCATCTGGAATTGTGCTGGATCTCAGGCTGGGGGTGGCTCAGCAGCTAAAGGTTTTGCTGAAATCTTCCATTCCATGTGATCCAGACAGATAGGTATTTGTTTTGATACTGCATGCTATCATTTCCAAACCCAGTCAGCAGTGTGTGTTCATTGAGCTATGCACAATAATTCAGTGTAAATCATTAATTTGTGAACCTTTCCTTTTAATTTTTATTGCAGCTTTTTAAGTGCTTGAAGTATTAACAAAATCCTTTCTTGGACTGGGGTTGTACCGGGAGATGAGATCTCACTCAGAAGTTAAGATATCTGAAGCTTTTTTTCTTTCTACAAAATTGTTGGAAAGGAAAGGGATCCAGTTCTGGCATGATGTTTCATAAGGTGACATTTGTTATAACTCATTGCAAATGTTACTCACCATCTACAAAACATTCAATTAAACTGAAGAGCAATGAAAAATATCCAGTTCCACTTTAGTAGCTGCACTTGTCACCAGAATCCCTCAGGTTTTTTGGAGCCAACAGATTCTCCCCTGGAGACCTCCACATGGTGGCTACTGTTCTCCGCTACCAGTCCCACCAGTTGGTGTTCCCTGCTCTCCTGAGCCGGATTGTCACATGAGCGCAAAATTTCCCTTCTCATTTGGGCTTATCCTTACTTTCCTAAAGATCTCTTTAGTCATTACTTGTTATCAGAGCTCTTTATGTCTTGTCAGTATTTCAGTGGGAATGGGCTGGATCCTGCAGGGATAACATTTTCAAAAACACAATTTGAAAAATGACCCATGATCCAATCAGAGTAGTTGGTTATACATGTAGTTTATTGAGATGTCAAGCTCCAAAGTCATTCAAGATTGTTCCTTAGTTCTAAAAGCTTTAGTGGCATAACATTTCCGTAGAAAATAAGCCAATGTATTTATGCTAGTTTCTATCCAGCTCATAGGTTCTCTTGCCTCTAAGACTTCTGTGTGTGCCTTCAGGTTGAAGCATGCGTGCAGAGAGCTGTAACTCTGGAAATATAACAAACAAAAACTTTTTTTGTACTTGTAGAAAACCAGGATACTAAGAGAGGACATTTTTTGAGATGCCAAAACTCGTCGTTACAGCTCTCTGGCTCCCCAGGAAATTCACAGATGTAACTTTGCTGTGTGCTACAACCACCCACTATTTTGCAGTGTCAGCTGGGCTGGAGCTCAGATCCACCCACTCCCGCTGCACCGGGCCCATTACACTGGAGCTGAAGGCAAAATGCAAATTGGCTCTGCTGAACACGGTTGCCTTATGGCATGCAGGGGGACGGTAAAAAAAGAACCCATGGCATCTCACTCCCGTTTCGGCACCTGAATGACAAGATCCTCTTTCTCATTATCCCTTTATCAAAACCTTCTCTTTCCCCTGGATAGGGCACTAAAATGGAACAAAACTCTGGCTAATTTGCTGCATGAAACCATTAAGCTTTGGGCAAGAAGATGGAGTAAGTAATCCAATTAGTTATAGCTGCTGGTGTCCCCTGGTCCTGATCTGATGTGGTTTATCGATGCCCAACAGAGTTAGATAAGCATAGCTCCTTTTTTCCTTATGTGTGAATACCTCTCCAGCGTATGTTTCCTAAAACTTCAGTCACCTGCTAGGCTCTTTAAGCTGTGGGAAGGAGCAGTAATTTGTTCAGTTTGCTACACTTGTTCCAGGGCAGGATTTACTTCTCATTTTCCTAGACCATAAACAACATCACTGCCTCTGGAGAGCAAGGGTGGTGGCTTTCTACATCAGCTTGTCTTCAGGTCCTATTTATAAATGAGGAGAGTGAGAAAATACATTTAAAAACATGCAAGCTTTAAAAATAAAACTGTGACCTAGTGAAAGAGTAAACATTAGGGAAAAATAAGGACCTATTTTAAGAGATGGAAGCAGAGAAAAAGCAGCAAAAACAATCAAGATAAATCTTATTACTGTAAATAGGAGGGTATAAATCAGCAGCTCCCATCACCGACAGTTCAGAGATGCTGAGGACCTGGCTCAGCAGTGAAAAAGGAGGGAAGTGAAAAAAACATTGAGCGGGAAATAAAGCATAGATGAGAAATCCACCTATTTGCACATGTGATAAATTATCCATAAACAATAAGATCATGCTTATGACCAGATGAAAGAAATCAATGGCATAGTGTTTAAATCAGACTTAAAAATATACTGACTGTGTACTTCTGCTGAGCAGTAGTGTAATCTTTGTTTTCAGATAGCTTTTTACTGTGGGGTTACTCAGGGGGTGTTAGAGTCACTGTGTTGAGAATAAAACAGCTTAAAAAGGCATTGGAAGATTTTACCACGATGGGCTTTTGGAAATTTTGTTCCCTGTGAGGAACAGATTGCTCTCCTATTTTGTCACTTATGCATGTTTTTTCTTCCCCCATAGGTTGCCCGGTCACTATGAACAATGGCCCAGCTATACTACAAAAAGGTAAACTATTCACCGTACAGAGACCGGATCCCATTGCAGATCGTGCGAGCGGAGGCAGAGCTCTCAGCGGAAGAGAAGGCCTACCTCAGCGCCGTGGAGAAGGGGGACTATGCCAGTGTGAAACATGCCTTGCAAGAGGCAGAGATCTACTACAACATCAACATTAACTGTATGGATCCTCTTGGTCGCAGTGCCCTTTTAATAGCCATAGAGAATGAAAATTTGGAGATCATGGAGTTGCTTTTGAGCCACAGTGTGTATGTGGGAGATGCTCTGCTGTATGCAATACGGAAAGAGGTGGTGGGAGCTGTGGAGCTGCTGCTGAATTACAGGAAGCCGAGTGGTGAAAAACAGGTTAGTCCAGTGTTCCAGTTCAGTTTTAAGCTATTATTCTGTGTTAGCAAAGTGGTACTGCGTAGGGAGGTGCTGTGCAGGAGTCATAAAACAAAGTCCTTAATATAGACCCATTGCTTTAAATGCCCAGAGTAGCAGTGGGCAGTCCAGTTTGGATGATAACTTTCTAGTCTGAGCAAACATGTTCTGCCTGACTTAAATACTCAGCATTTTCAATTTCACTCAGTGTTCTTTTCAGTCTTACAGTGCTTGTGAACATATTGATTTATAGTTTGATTTATATACGCGTACTTTGTAAAGGAATTTGGGGCTGTCTGAAATTATATTACAATCTATAAATATGAACTATTGCCATGCTGTTGTACTGATATTAAGTGGAATTGCTTTTCATAAGTAAATCCTGAAAACACAAGCTTATAAATAACTGTAAGCAAGCAAACAGTCTACTAGGCTTCAGTACTTGGCCATAGTACAGATGTATCATCTTGGTCTCCATCTCTGGAGAGCTTTAGTTCAGAAATGCTGAGGCAGTACATAACGTTACAGCATGAGCTAAGCTGCTGTGTATCTGAGCAATGAACAACTATGACTTGTAGGAAGGATCCTTAGGTACAAAGCCATCAGTAAGTTACATAAGGATCCTTGTGAAAACCCACAAAGTCTGAATCCTGTCACTTCAAGTGTCACCTCACACACTGTTCCTCTTTTTTTTTTTTCTTTTTTTTCCTTCTTTTCATTTGCAAGAACTGCTGCCAGTAACTGCAGTAGTTTATATACATTACTGACCACTGACAATTTTTGCATGTTCACTGCTTAAAAAGGAACATTCAAAACTTGGATAATCCTTGTAAATCAAGTCTCATTTTTGAAGTCTACTTGAACACATCCCTCCGTGTGTGAAAGAAGAAAATGATTAACACCAGTCAATCATAGAAGAAAATATTTTCAATGGATAAGCCCCTTAATACATAGTTTTTCAATAATAATTTTATGTAGCCAAAGCAAACCGTAAGGAACAACCCTGACAACATTCAAGAGTGCTCAATACTTAGAAATGGCAGCATTCTGCATGCTGTAGTGATGTGATTCTAAGGTGTGGTTTAAGCACGAGAGAGATGAAGAATCTCTTCTATCAGATCTAAAAATTGAATTCTTCGTACTAGGTTTTAGTCTGACAAAATGTAAGTAGAAAAATATGGACCATACATGGAGAATGAGCCATTTTTTTCTTGGTCTTCTAGAAAGTTTGACTATCCTATAGGCCAACAGGACAAAAACTACAATAGAAGAGAAGTTTTTTTTAAGTAGCATGAGGAACTGTCAGTAATTATTGTACAAGTTTCTCCTGAAATGTCATGAAAAGCAAGTGGTGGGATTCACATGGATCTCTTGAACACCAGAACTTGCGTCCAGTCAAATTTACAGCGTTGCTGGCTTAACTGGACAGAGGTCCGTGAAATAAGGGTGATTTATTAGAGCTGAAATTCAGCTCCAACATCTCTAGTTCAGCAATACATTTCATAGTAGGTCTGTTTCATTTTTCTTTATCCTTCTGTAGCTAGGTTTGCATCTGCTGCGAAGTTTACAACTTGAAGGAGAACATGTGTGTGGGAGAAGAGATGCAGTGCCAGTTTCAGCTTTATTTACAATGTTTGTTACAAGACCAGATTTCATCAGTACATTATAGACTAGTACTGGCTTGATGCAGGATCCTATGTACAAACTAGGATTAACTTTCCTGGCTGTGGTTCAGGCGCCTCTATAGACTGTGGGAAGTGTTTGCCAGTAGGGGGCTGCAGGACAGGACTTCCATTTCAGCATTTTCACTGATTGTTCATGCAGTGATGGTAATTAACATTTATTTCATGTATAACAATATAACATTGTATGGAAATAAGTGCTTGGTTAAGCAAAGTTGGAACAAAGTTGGTTAGCTTGTCAAATCACAACACTAATGTAGGAGGGGCTCCTGACGCTAGTTCCACAGCAGTATCAATACACGTTCAATAATTACCTTTGTTGGACCCTGTCTCAGAAAGTCCTTTGGGAATCCTATACCTAATTGCTTTCACAAAAAGGACCTGATAAATCAGATTAACACAGCTTTGTCCTAATCAGCTACTTATATGTTCTAAAACATACAGAAAACCTGCTTTTTCTGGTTGAGTAGTAACAAAACTTCACACTTCATGGAACAGTTTCTGTCTGGCTGAGAAATTTGTAAGATAGTGTCACAGCAGTTCTTATTTATAAGGTTTAGTATAATCTATTCATTAAATGTACACAAGGTTCTGTTTGCCTGAATAAACCTGCGTGAAGGCAGCTCCTTGGCTCACGTGTAGCAGCCTGCTTCCAGATAGAGGCTGTCTGTCTTTGCACTCTGGGCAAAGGTGCAGAAGCATCATCTTTTGCTTGCTCTCTCTTAAATGTTCAATACATCACCTTCATTCATCTGAGTCTGGGGTCTCCTGCTGTCTGCCTTGTCGAGGTTATTATTTGACTCTATACCAAAGTCTTGTTTCTCTAACTGTCAGGCATGAAGAGCTGTTCCTATTTGCATCGGTTCACATCAGCTCAGCTAATTGTTTACATCTCAAAGGCAGCTGAGTAGCATCATTCAGGATGATCCTTTTTATGGGCACATATCTTTGCTCATTCCCATAACCTTACCATCGTACCACAATCCTGACCAAAAATGTTACAGGTTGCATTATGCCAGCCTTTTGGGGTTACAGTGACTGTATCTCATTAGCAAAAGAGATACCAACACAAGGTAGAAAACCATGGCCCCAGCAAAGCAGTGTCGCTCACCAGCCACAGTCTCTAAAAGGCAATGCATTCTAGAGGCTCGATACCTCTCTCTTGAGAGCTGCCCAAGGGAAAGAGCTCTGCCTTTCCCCGGTATGTTGACCTTTCCAGGGAGCAGAAGTAAAAAAACTTTCAAATATAAGAAGTGACGTTTGTTGTGTTCCTTATGTAAGAGAATCATGGTCTTATTTGTGATCTGAGGGACAGGGAGAAATGGATGAAGAAATTGGGTGTCAGAGGTGTTTGTGTCCTGTTATTAGGTGAATGCAGCCAGCCATTATTCTTCAAACCTTTGCTAGACTGCTGTTTAAGCGCCATTAACTGAAAATACCATGACAATGGCAGAGGTAAGTCATAGCCAGTAACTATAACAACACACTTCTCCCACACTGCAGCCGTGCGTGTAAGGGGTGTCTCGGGAGAGGAAGAAATTACTCTGTTTACATGTGGAACGTATGAGAGCTGGGAGCATGAACCACCTCTCTCTAAAGGCTGCTACAAAGCACATGATAGATGAGTGTGCTGAACAGTGATGTGTTCGAGTAGATGTATTTTCTTTTAGGTTTACCTCCAAGCACCGTTCACGGGCTATTTTAAGAACTTAACATTTCTCCTCAAATCTGTTCTGCCCGGTCCTGACAACTTACAGCCATCGTTTTGTGTACTGCTCTGTGAGTCTCTTGGTAAACAGACAGAATGACTCTACCACTAATAAAATTACAGCTGTTTTGAAAGATACTGTCACCTATGGAAGATTTGGGGTTCAGTAAGAGAGTCATCATGGTGCAAGCATCTTATTTTGATACCATGAGAAGAACATAGGGTTGTGCTGGTGTCCTTCACTCCCAGGAAAGAGTAAAGCCCAGGCTTTAAAGGACCCATTCTCTTCTTCAGATTGGAGCTAACCTCTCCTCAAATGTGCCACACCGTGCTCTGAGGTGCACTCTCACTTTTTTTTTTATTGTCAGTAGACAAGTGTGGTCCAGAGTGCAATGGAAGATGCCCGTGTGCTGAGCATGTGGTACTGCAGGCTGGGGCAGCCCTGCCCACCCACCACAGCAGAGGTGGGAGCTTTGCTGGCCTGAGCGGGACATGGTCTGGACCCAGCACATCACTGAGCTAAATTCGCAGGGAAAAAAAGGAAAATTCAATTATCTACTCAAAATAGATTAAGTAACAAAAGATCTTTTCTAGTTCTGTGATTTTTACAAGTTCAGTTGTTATTTCCAAATGTTACTTAATTTACTCTAATTAATCCTCTGAGCTTTTTTTTTTCAAACCATAGTTCGCTTTGGCCAGTCACTTTGAATTGCTGATCGGTCACTTAAATCATAGGATAATTTGTTTTTCCCTAAATAGATGACAGACACTTGGAAATCAAGCAGCCTATTCATGAATATTAAGAGAAACAACAAAACAAACTAATATTCATGGCACCCGAAGGGTATGCAAGTGTTGCTTTTCCTGTGAAAATTTGTAGTCAGTGAATATGTATTCTCCAAGAAATAAAAGTGAGCCTAATCTGGTGCTGTGATAGCTATTGTTTGGTTTTCAGGACAGTGAAGAGGCTGATACTGTACTGCACAGAGGCAGAAGAATAGTATTTGTGTACTGCAGACTGCTTGGCATGGCAATCCATAGTCAGGTCTTCCACACGATGTGTGTCATGTTATTTAAATATGACGAAAAACCACTGAATAATCATCAGAAAGAGTGGGGCTCAGATACAAATAGTGGAAAACAGCGCACACAGCTACAATATTGACTTTGGCCCAGGCTTATTGAATCAGGTGGCTCATCTATTTTGGGGTAGGAATGTTAAACTGCAAAGTTGTCTGTGCACAGGACAGGTCCAGTACATATAATGGCAAAAGAAGACTCTTTGTACTATTCTATAGGTACACGTCAAAAAACAAAGATTTGGTTGGTGTCCTATAGGGTTAGAATTAACAGGGAACTTGAAATGACTTCTTTAATTTTTTGATTCAGTACTACTGTAGGAGCAAGTGAATGTATACATGAAGCCTGTTAAACAAATTCTTTTCTCCAGTAAAATCTTCTATCTGCCAACCTATTTCGATCTTTGAGTTTTGGTGGATTTTTTCCCTAAAAGTCATATCAGAAATTTTTTCTACTGTATAAATATCAATACAGTGGGTTATGTTTTCAGCCAGGCTGGAGTCAGCACCTAAACTGCACCAGCAAAGAGCAGGAAATATATGTCTGAAAGTTCACATTTTGCTACATATTTGATTCACTTTCAATTTATCATTAGTAATAGTTGTATTTCCAGACATTTTGAAGACAACTGAAATCAGTACAAATTTTCCCTTTGGCTCCAGATGAGGTCCTCAGGGGCATTTTCTTAATAGCTTCCTGTGTGAATCCTGTGAAGTGGTCCCAGTTCTCCACACCACGGCTTGCAGAGTAGCGCTCTCAGCTTCCACAGATCTCACACTGTTTTTTGCCTTGCCACAGTGGATGTGCCTGCAGCGCACCAGACACGGTCTGTGCTGACTGCTGAGCCCTCCTTCCATTCTTTAAGAAGCTGTAATCAGTTGCCTGAATTACTACATGTTCATGGTGTAGCTGTAAGCACCTTTACGGGTAGCTGTTTTCTTCACAACAATCAGAACTGACATCAAATGTTTACATAAGGATGATACTAGCATCTCTCTGGTATCTGCCAAAATTAGCAATTTGCTCACGGCAGATGGCTCCAAATTAATCTGGTTCACAGATGGGAGTACAAATGCAATTCCTCAATAATAAGAATAAAAAGAAAAGGGATCTCAGTATTTATGACTCTGATTCAGTTTGTTTCGACGGTCCAAAGGCCTTCTGAATCAATGAGATCTCAACAGATACCTATCCATATGTCTTCCAAAATAAGGAGCTTTACAGAAATAAACCCAAGAAGAATATGGCTATGAAAAGGAGAGAAAAAGGCAGGTTTTCAGTCAGAGTCGCTAACCCTCAGATACCCGCTGGTGGAAGGTTGCTACACTTGATAGTATTAGCAAGCTTAAAATTTGACCTCAAAAATCCTCTTTCAGATGAACTGATGAGTGAAAATCTGCCTTAATCTTTGTGTAAATATCACAGATCAACAGCCTAGAGACAATCTTTTGTGAACCAGAAATGATATGTTGCATTAAACCATTTTATTCTTGCCCAAATCCAGTAGCTTTCTTGATACAATGTGGTTTAGCTTAATTTTCCTATTCACATAGGGTCCTGTATTCACATAGAGTCCAGTGCAAAGTTTAGCTCTTACCACCCACGGCCCTTGATTTCTGCAGACTTGCTGATACTTATTAGATGTACAAGCTCATGGCTGGCATTGTCAGCTATCAGTGACAGGATTTTTTAAGTCAAAGGAAGTGGATCAGTTGTCAGATATCTCATGACATAAAAGCTAGATTCTGCTGGCAATTGGAAAGAGAAGAGATTTAGAAGCAGTTGGTGTTCCTCATGCCATGGCTGGAGTGGTTGCTGTGGATCTGTCTTACCTTCAGGCAATGTGCACAGAGGTACCCCATGGCAGGACCAGAGGATATAGGGTTTGTAGCTGTGAAAAATGCTACCCTGTCTACTTCAGTAGAAGGTTTATGTTTCTTTTAGAAGTGAAGGAGAGAATTGTGTATTTCCCATGTAAAATTGCTAAGCCGTGCAGCACTAGCTCCTAACCTATAAGCTGAGGATGGATGTTGGGAGATCGCTTAGGTGCAGGCTGAACAAAGAAGTCTTGCTTATGTGGTGGTAACAGATATTCTAGGTGTGCAAACTGTCTTACAAAGGTGTGAAGTACAACAAAGTGATCAGAGCAAGCCCAAAGGGCAAGCAGATCTGTGTAGCCCTTCTGCAGTGTTAACCATTGCATACCAGCAGTGTTTGTGTTCTTCCTTGAGTTTAAAAAGTTCAGTTAATTTAGGAAGGTGTTGCTGAAATCTGGGTATCTGTATCAAGGGCATCTATAGGCATGACCTGTTCTCGTGGTGTCCTTGCTATTGAGCAGTGTCACAGAGAGGGTAACAGACTGATCGGTGTGACTCAGTACGGATACCGTGCCCTTTGGTGTGACTCAAACCAGCCATCTCCATATTAATATGAGAGCTCCAGAGTGACAAGGGAATGCTGAACCTGGTTAGATACACACTGAGCAAGAGCAGGTTCTAAAGAATAGAAGCAGTTGAGAAAAACTGGCCACAAGTTCCTAGTATGAAAATATTTGAAAGGCACAATAAGGAAGAAAGATTGTGTCTGAAAACAGAAAACTAGCAGCTACTGCTCCAAAGCCTAATGGCTCTGCTAGCATCCAAGCTTTTCATTATTTTTATTGATGCAGTAATAATTCACAGCTATAGTTAACGTGCCTTTGACATTGGCGGCTGCCTTCAAAATGAATTCTATCTAATTAAACTAAACAACAGAGATATCAAAGACCACTTCAGTAAATGATTACATTTAACTGGGAATTTCTTTCCTCCATCCCCACTGCCTTCCTCCCCAAATAATCTTAAATCTATGAGAATGAGGTATGGGAAGAACCGAAGAACTCAGGTGATATATCTCATAGAGTTAATGAGCAGCAGCGGGGATAGGGCTCACAGGCTGCAGTGCCAGCTACATCTGACAGTGGCAAATAAGTCACTCGCTCCTTCTCCTGGGCCGACATAAAGTCTGTTATTAGTTCCTAGGAGAGCTGGTGGGGTCAGGCCAGGAACTGCATCACAGCATGCACAAACATGTCGTACTTGTAATTTAACATATAGACAGGTGGAGAAGTCAGGAGAGAGCTGTTATATGAAATGCTTCCCAGGGAATTATCTTTATTAATTTGTGGGAGTGATCTTAGCACTTGCCTGTGTTCGGCACACTGTACCGTGTATTTTCAGTGAGGAGTGATGGCTGCATGGGATTCAGCTGGGTAGACTGCCTGTAACAAACTATTTGTAGGGGAAAAAAAATCCCATTTGTGTTCTGACACAAGGAAACTTTTGGTCTCTCTATAGATCTGTTGACTAAGATGTTAATTTTCAAAAAAAAGTATTTCATTACCTATCCAGCATCCATGAATGTGCCCAGTTTACTCACCAGCCTTTGCTCATAAGCCCCAATTAGAGCATTGGCTGCTCCCTTACATCAGCCCCCAGACATCACACAATACATGATTTGCCTCTGGGTTGTGTGACTACTGAATCCCAGAAGAGGCTTTTGACCTGGATCTCTAGATTCACTGATACAAACATGCTGGAGAGTCCGCCTGGTGTAATAGTTGCAACCCATTTTCCAGGGGACGCTTCTTTGTATGGGGAAAATGAACATAACAAATTACAGGCTCCTCAGAAACAAAGCTCTGGGATCTATGAAGAACTGCAGGATGGTTTAATGGGAGTCCCCTAGTCCTTATCTTGCTGTTGAACAGAGCTGTGCTTGGGTTTGCAAAGTAGAATGGCACCTTTATGGCTTGTTCATCCCTGTGATGGGCAGTCTTTTGGTGGCAACAAAGATTGGGGGGGGGGGCGTGTCAAAAAGGCATTGACTGAGAACAATGTTCTCCCTGCTCAACTCTGCATTGTTACAGCAAGGGAACGCTGTAATCCCAGGTCTGTGCTCTGTCATTGCCTTGGGAGAACATGTTGGAAAATCGCTCATGCCTGCACGAGGCTCAGGGTCACGTGCGTGGTTGGTACTTAATTCATGGCAGCACGAGAGGGCTTGTGTGCTCCACTTAAATACTCTTCAGGCAGACAGATGATGAGTTAGAGGCAGTCTGTGAAGCATGAGGAGCATATCATTAACTAGATGTTTTGAACTACCTAGCATTAGAAATAACAAAGGAAGTCACTGCCTAAGTGTTAAAAAAGGAAGATCACAACCACACAGATTTTATTCTCATGTGAGACCCTGCCGCCTGTCTAGATTGTCATTTCTTTGCTATTGCAGACTCTGGGGTCTTTCATAAGCCACAGTATTTCTTTGGTTAGTATAATAACAATGCCAAAAGCACAGCTTAATAGTCAAAATGGGGAGAAACGCAGTCTCCTGCTTTGTGAGCATCAAGATGTGTTTTGTGCAACATCATACAGCACTGGGCTGGCACCAGATGCAGTCACTCGCTCCTTGCTGTGATGCTGTCTTATGATTGAATCGGATTCTTTTTTTTTCTTTTTTTTTTTTAAGGGAACGTGATTGAATAGGAACACAACCCTATTTCTCCCAAGTAAAAAGCCCTCTGTTTTTAAGCCCTGTTAGCGATGTATTACCTCAGCTAAACTTAATGAAACATCTCTCATACGCACACAGTAATAAATTACAGGAAATAGGGACATTTTATGTACAAAGATGACATAAAAGGCTATAGATAGCATGATTATTAGCCTATATTAGCACATCTTGTCCTTGTTACCACTAAGAATAGGAAATACAGAGATCAGATAAAATTAATTAAAAAACTGGACAACTCTTCCCTCCCAGAATAAATCCTGGAAAATATTAGAGAAACAGTAGCCATAATAAAATAAAGATTACCTTGAAGACAGAGCCTGCAAATTTCCAGCTAACCATGGACTGTCTTTGTTTCAGCATGCTTGGGCCCAGGGGAAAGCTTATATATAAAATGAAAAAATGGCTAAGGTGCAGTGATGTCCCAAGGCCTTTAGTGTAGTTAAGTAATTTACAGGACTGGATTAAGCAAGCTCCTCAACAAAATTCATTTCCAAACTTAAAAACAACATTAAAAATTGTTAGGGTTTAGTCTTTATTTTTACCCAAAACAGCTGCACCTATCACAGAGTAACTCTTAAAATGGTAATGAAGAAAAGTGAAAAAATGAAAAAACAACATTTTATGCTTTCCAAAATTTTGGCAAGGCTCTGGTAGATCCGTAACATGCTGGGAGCCAGGTCCCAATATAATTTATGCCACTTTTTCTCTAGCAGCTTCATTAACGTCTGGACTTTTGACGGTCCGAAACTTATGTCCCTTGTTTGTTTTAACAGGACGTGTCATTATTCTTATGATAAAATGTATGATAGCTCATCATATCATACAGATAACTTGACATAACATGTAAATTGTCATTACAACGAACTTCCCAACCATTCTTACACAGCTGAAATGTCATAACCAGGAGAGGGTGCAATTGCTTATGGCACAACACTGGTCTTATTTCTCTAAACAACAGTAGGCACTCTCTAGCCCCTCGTCCTGCTGGATTCAGTAGTTCTTAACTGGAGCAAGACACAGGAATTCAGGGCAAAGCATTCCTCAAGACTACACTTAATTTAAATACAAGAGGTTTAAACACAAGCTAACTCTTTAACAGTGTGACTCCTTCGGTGACTTGGAGAATAAACTGTGCGCTGACTGCACTCTTTCTTCATTTCATCATCAAATGCCTCATCTTATTTCCTCCATCCACATCAGAAAGGGAGAGTGGTTTAGAGGAGAGAGTGCTCTGTCTGGAATAAGTTGCCATAGGCCATTTAAATGCATATTTGCAAAATCCTTTCCTTTTGAAGGCCTCTCTCTAGATTTCTCTTTTTTAATCCCCAACAAAAAAGAAGTTATATAGCATCAACCACAAATGATGACATCTTTAGACAGTCTTTCTGGTTGTGCTGCATTTCCTAAACACATGGCTGAACACAACAAGCTCTGATGCAGTTCTACCTCTGTCAAATGCATTAGGTTTCTGTTTAGCTCTGAAAACTAATCCCTTGGGTCTGCCTCCACTTTTAAACGCATGGATAAGATGCCAAATTAAAACTTGAAGAATCTACAGTGCACATATCTGGATTAATTTATTTTGCTTTTGTTTGTTTGTTCCTGAGAAAGAAGTTTGGTTATACAATTATCACAAATGTAGTTGTTCACATTATTTCAGTAGTAAAGCATTACATCATGCTATTTTTTATTCAAAGTTACCTATTTCAGTGAATATGTACCATCCAGTAACCTTGTATCAGCATTTTGCTTACTACAAGGCACTAAAAGGTACTAATTTTGTCCATTTTGCCATATCAGCCTGATGGGCAGAGACTTCGTTTGACTTTACAGGCATGTAAGCCACTGTGCAGGTTTTAGACCAGAAGGACCCTTTTCTTCAGCTGGGTATTCTGGGACATTTGTATTGGAATCACTGGAATACGTCAGTAACAACAGCAGAGCTTGCCCAAAAGTACATCTAAAACTACATGTGCTTTATACCAGAGCTAAGAACTTGTTCATAACCAGTACAAAAACCAGTACATGACATTCATTGCTTTTTTGTTACCAGTTTGTGTTGTTCGTTATATTTCATCAACCAAATTACATCATATCATTCAATGAATTGCGCTTCAGAGAAAAACCATCCTCCCTATTAATATAGATATTGTCATCACTCTGATACAAGATGTCTCTCAAGGCATCTCTGATTAAGATATTCAGTTATTGAAAGCGGCACCACTGCTTGTCCTAAAATGAATGCTTAAATTTATAGAAGCATGTAACATTTCTCCAGAGTTCTACATAAGGAAACAAATGCCCATGGGGTTCTGTCAATGAAAGAATTTTTTATGGGCTTAGGCAGGAAGCAGGACTCAATTGGTCATGCCAGTCACAATATGCATTTTTTTCAAGACACTTTTGCTGGTAACATGGCTGATCTGCAGTCTAGCAACACTGACTCTGTCTCTCATTCTCTATTTATAGAGCTGCAGCTACAAGTGCAGGACTGTGATTCTGAACAAAATCAGTCACTGCTAAAGCTCCTTTGACCGCTGAGCCTTGCATGAAATTGATGTAGTACAAAATCATCTTTTTAGAATGACAAAAATTGTCTGTGCCTGTTACCTTGTTTGTGGATGGCGTATGCACTTGCCCCATAGTACTGCATGCAGAAAAACAAACTAGAAGCAGGGAATCCTTGCTCAGTAAGCTACCCAAGCTTCCATTTTAACAAGTGCTACATTTGAAGTTTTCCAGCGAGGTTGCGTGAGTTTGTTCTATTTAGCAAAACGTTGGTTTTTGGCAATTGGAAAATCCTTCATAACATATAGTTGTATCAAAAAGTTATGCAAGCTGAAAATAATGGCAGTTTGCCATAGTTATACTTGCAATTTATTACACTGGTCCAGGTGAGGTGCTAGTTTATGGAATGGAGATGACTTGAAAATGTGGCAATTCCATCTGTAACAGGTAAAAGTATTATTAGTTATTTTCAAAGTGATGTCATTCTCAGTGCCAGACAGAATGTGTATATAGACTGTCTCTGACCCAAGAAGATTGTGATTAGAGATTAACAAAACTAAGAAAGTAAGGAATTTTGTGGTTAGGCTTTGCTTTAGTTTCTAGCTATTCTCTTTTCAGTTCAGGTCTGAAGCACTGAAGGGTTATCTGGGGAGACTGCAGCTGTGAGCATCACTAAAGGTGAGCACTGAGGAGAGACCTGAACACGAAGGGAGAGTAGTGCCTGGAAGACCATAATCCGAAGGACTGTCAATAGAGAGGGGCAGAAAAACATAAGACACAGAGACAGAAATAGAAAACCACCCCCAGATAGTCATTAGATAGAGCCAGGCTCTTTCCTCAGAGTTCAAGATTTTGCACTTGACTGGCAAGTTCCTTTGCTGCAGAACAGCTTTTTATCACCTAGTTGTACTTTTGTATGTGCATACATAGATAACAGATGCTGTGGAAACACTATAGCTTACTTTGAAGTCCTCAGGTGTTTAAACCTGGATATTAGCTTCCATGGTCTGTAAAAGGCATTCATATTAGTCTTTCAGTTTGGTTGAGGAGCAGGCTTTTGAGATGTATCTCCTTAACCTCCGCATTCACTGCTCTTTGGTTCACATTGCTGAGAAGTCTCAGAGCACTTGAGCTGGATTGCTTTTACACAGCATTAAACCAGAGGAGTGTTCCAGGGGCACTCAGATACCAGACTAGATTAGGTACAAAGTAAAACTCCTAAGAGACCCTACAACAAGGCCATCAGATCTTCAGTGCCAGGTTGTTCGGTGGTGATTTTTATTTTTTGTTTCCTTTGTAGTTCTGCTCCTCTTACACTGTACTAGTTGCTAACATAAGCAGTGATTCCTGCTCTTCCTATCCAGAGCTTCTTTCCAGCAGTGCACTATTTACTGGAAAAATTGTTTTTCCGTGCAGAGAAGAGTTTAACTATACTGAACAGTGCTTTTATGTGAGCTAATCCTCTGTTTTCTTCTCCTTTAACGAATTAAGCTTATTTCTCCCCCTGCCTTTTTAAATAAAGGAGATTTTTCACTCAATGCAGTATTGTTCAGACCAGCAGTGGTACAGTGGTAAGGAGCCTACCTTTGTGAGGATTAAATCTAGAATGGTGGTAACAAGCATTCAATCACTTGCTGTTAATGGTAGCGTTAATTTCTTAGCAAACGTTTCCAAGATGAAATACAGACAAGGCACATGCTCCTATGCAAGTAGTGACAATAAGGTTCTGAAGGACTCAGCTTAACAGCTTGTGTCAGGTGATGAGGTTAATGGAAAAGAATTTGTTATTCAGGTCACTTAATGAAAATAACCTTGGAAGAGCTTAGCAGAGCCCTTGAGGTAGAATAATTTATTCCTCTTCTGCTTCCATCACTGTAAGTTAACCCAAGACATAGAAGAAGCGGATCTAAACATGAACTCAACCTGTCAGAGCAGTGCAGGAGGAACATCAGCAATTACAGTGCATTGATGTAATTTCTGCTGCTCCTCCAGTGATAATAAGTAGAATACAGCCTTCAAAGCCAAGGCTTATTTTGCATAGCTCCATCTTTAAAACAAGACAGTTTGTTTGTTAGGATGCAGGTTATCAAAATACTGTGCAAGACAGTGAAAATATCACCACAAGACATACAATTTTTAGCCAATGCATCTTCTTTGGATCAGCCAGGCATAGAAGAGAGACGGGCCCCAGCAGCCATTATTCACAATATTCCTGTTCTGTGTTTTGGTGGCTTGTTTTGCTGCTCAGCTATAATCAGAAATACGTTTCAGCTCCTGTGATTGGAAGCCTTACAGTGATCTGTCCCCAGATCCCAGGGAGCCTGTATGTCTCTCTCTGCACCACCATTTCCCTTCTTACGCTTTAATTAAGTGCTACATGCTGCCCAGGAAAACATGTCTTCCACACAGCAGCTGCCAGAATCCTAACATAGCAGTGCTCCATTTTTGGGGTGAGGGCTCACAATATGAGCCAGAATGGGGGATTAGAGATCCCAATTTGATCCCCAACCTTGGGACAACCATTTTGAGAGCCATAGATCCAGATTTAGAAAGCCTCAGGAGCAGACAGACAAGGTTAGCACTATCCCCACCTGTAACATTACTACCTTGTCAGCAAGTGTCCATTTCATATTCTGAGCAACACGAATACCTCATCTGGGTAAAGCTGAAAATTCTTTTCACAGCCCTGGGTACAATAACTTCCATATAGAAAAACAAGATTAAACTTGACAGTAATAGGAGCGATAGAGGGGGAAAGCGTTCTTCCTTTGAGGCAGAGGCTGTGAATACAGCAGCCAATGACTGACTGAAAAAGGAGGGGGAAGAAAGATAAATGCAGTTATTCAAGCATCAGGGCTTAAAAAAAATGCTTCTGAGAGAGAAAAAAGAAAAACCTGCACCTTTCTCTTGACATTTAACAAACTACCTAAACGAGCTAAGCAAAGGAAAAGAAAGAAAGTCAAAGACCTTACGAAGAGAGCTGCTTTCAGCTGTTTGTTACTAGACATCTTAAAATACATTTATCCAACCTTACTAAGAGACACCAAGCCCTCCATGACCCACAGCAAACTCTCACTACCATTTTCTCTTCTTCCCATGAGCAGTATTTACAGGCTTCCTCCTGGCTGCCTCTGCAGGGACCAGCCTTGTTAGCAAAACCTCTTTACACCTGTGTGTCTATAGGCTGCCAGGGATTTAACGCCTCCTGTGCCACATCCAGGGTAGCACATTTATATTATTCCCAAAAATTCCTCTAGCCACCCAGTGAGCCCTGGTCTAGTAAATGACCCTGCATCTCGGTGTGATGCTGACCTTTGGGTGAGTCTTGTGTATTGTGAACAGGCTCTGTCTTGCTGTCTGGGTTGTGTAGAGGTTGATCAATTAACAGCCCAGGAATCTTCAGCTCTTTAGTGCTCTAGAGATACTTAACTCCCAGGGCACTCGGATTCAGTGGCTGGAGCTTCACTGTCTCACAACCAGTCTTAGGTATATCCTACAGAAGGATTTCTAACTGGTTACTTCATGCTACTTTATCGCTGCTTTACTTTTGGGTTTTTACAGACTGAGTAATGTTTCCTGTCATTAGGACTCTTTGACAATAGTTTCTCTGAAACGCCTTTGACATTTGCAAGGGGAAGCAGGCCTACTGTTCACCAAAACCAGCAATCACCCCTTGAGCAGCAGGATGCCAACCACCAGGGCAGGAGTGGTGGGCACATGAAGTACAGTATGCTTGAGTAATGATTAACACACAACAAAGAGAGCTGCCTGTGCTGCAAATGGAAACATACTGCGTGCTTAGGATGTAAGAGCATTTTGGTCTAATTTTGCACTCTGCATATAGTAATAAGACACAACAGGGTGTGCATTAAGCTCATCTTTTGAGAAGTGCAACAGTAGCTGAATAATGCACACCCTGGAGTGTCTTATTTGTAGTGGACTATGGCTCATTAATTTTACATTTAAATTTTTTCAAACCCATTAAAAAAAAACCAAATCTATTCTGAGGGCAGTTATGTAATGTATCCTTCCACTGAAAAGTATTTTCAAATAAAAACAGTAGGGAAAAGGTGAGGAAGAGCTTTGCAGACCAGTGTTTGGTTTCGTTTGTGTAGGGCCTGCTATGAGCACGTTCCCGGCCTGCTAATGCAGATATACAATGCAAATAATGATTGTTACATAAATCTATTCAGTGTGCACTCTTTTCAAGACTTTCTTTTCTTTTTTTATGTAATTACCTGGGGCTTTTGTCTTCCTTTTTTCCTGCAAAAGTCCACCTTTTGGTATATGAACCAATATTCATTTCAGAACAAGTTCACATATAGAGCGTTCACATGGGGATGTGACTGATTTTTACACCAGACTGGGAACTGAATGGTCACAGGTTCCTGCTTGTGAGGCAGACAAGCATGATTTGCAAGAAGATGATTTTGCCAGAATGGCAGTGTGTGTGTGTTCATGGATACAATAGGATTTGAAGAACAGAGGGTGTTACAGAAACTCTGTTTTGTTATGGCATCACTTCAAAAGTATGAAGGAGGGTCATCTGATTTCTGCTGTTCCAAATGAAATATGACTATGGTTTATCCCTTTATATAGGTTCCAACGTTGATGATGGACACCCAGTTTTCAGAATTCACTCCAGATATCACCCCAATAATGCTGGCGGCTCACACCAACAACTATGAAATCATCAAACTGCTTGTCCAAAGACGGGTAACAATTCCACGCCCACACCAGATCAGATGCAACTGTGTGGAATGTGTCTCCAGTTCGGAGGTGGACAGCCTGAGGCATTCCAGGTCAAGGCTGAACATCTACAAAGCCTTAGCCAGCCCTTCGTTGATTGCTTTATCAAGCGAGGACCCCATCTTGACGGCCTTCCGACTGGGCTGGGAGCTGAAGGAGCTCAGCAAAGTGGAAAATGAGTTCAAGGCTGAATATGAAGAGCTTTCACAGCAGTGCAAACGTTTTGCTAAGGACCTTTTGGATCAAGCACGGAGTTCCCGAGAATTGGAGATCATTCTCAATCACAGAGATGATCAAAGCGAAGAGCTGGATCCCCAAAAATGTCATGATTTGGCAAAGCTAAAGGTAGCAATAAAGTATCACCAGAAAGAGGTAAGAATCATCTAAATGTGCAGGTGTGTGAAGGCTTCATGTATGGGGTGAAATGATTCATTTCTCTAGTCTCTATGGGTTCAGGATCGATAGCTGAGAGCCAGCAGGGGTGAGTTTGGATTGAGTGGAGAACCATGTGCAAGTGGGTTAGTCACAAACCAGGAGGTTCAGTGCACCTTGATGACAGCATCAATCTGATGACAGTTGAGGGCAACAGGACTTGGACTTGCTGCAGTGGGTTATGGCTTCTACAGCACCAATACTTTCTGTTTCAAAGATACTTGAATCCCATTTTATTATAACCCATCCTCCTGCAGAGAACAGCCTTCAGACATTTCCAGGTTTGTTAGCTCTGAAAGCTTTTTCCAGTAGCTGCTTTTATACAGGAACCAAAAGCTAGAAGGGGTTGCTTGGCTCATGAAGGCCTTGACTGCAGGAAATAATATAATATACAATTCACTTCCTCCAGCCACCAAACACTTCCTAGCACCCATTCAACACTAACTCATAAGGGCTAGAGAAATGACAGCAGCAAAAGAGAGCACTCTCACTGTCCCTGGTCTCCACGTTACCAGCAATTTTGTTAGGTGAAAATCCTCATGTGATGCAAATAATTCCTCACACCTGAGACAGCTCAGGTTGATTTGTGCTCCTTGATTCATCCATGCTTTAGGAACTGAGAAGCAATTCCCAGAAATTCAAGCTCCTGCCCATAGTACCAGAAAGGAAAGACATACTTCAGCTAAAGGGCACAGAGCCTTTCAGAAGCCCTGCAAATCCAGAGATTTATAAGCTGATTCAATAAAGGCCATGAACCCAAGGAGAATGATGACAACAGTTTCATTAGTTGGCTCTGGGTTTTCTTTCTCTTCCCAAACCTGGACAGAATTTAGTAGATGATACATTACTGTTGGCCAGTGATGTTCTGGGTTATCTGAAGGAGGAATTTAGCTTGCTTGGTTGAGGAACTGAACTGCAATGTCTATTACATTATTCTGTGTCTGGAGGGTGACAGGAGTGACGGAAAAGCCTGCCACGTTACTCTTTTCACTGTCTTCCCCATATTTGATGCTTTGTTTTATGCATTGACCCAGATGAGGACAGCCTGATATGAAACATTCCACCTCCCTTAATGGCTGCTCATGTCATCCAAGGTAAAATAGTTGAGAAGTGAAAGATGCAGATTTTCCTTTCTTCCCTTTGGTCTGTTGTGCCTCCTGGGTACCATCCCCTTGATGCAACAAGCTGGAGCCGAAGCCTTGAGCTTTCTGGGATCTAACACGTGGTCGCTTACTGCTCTTAACAGGCTACTGCAGTGAAGTGTCAGGCTCAGTGGCCTTCCTGTCAGGTTGTGGTTTTCACTCTTGCTGACAGGGTTAGGTAACACCACAAGTGCTTTAGGGACATGAAAAAGTAAGGAAGAATTAGTCTGGAGAAGGGTAATACAGTATATCAGGTCAAATGTTCCTTCAATCTAAGAAGAGCCAGAAACTCTACTTCTGGTTGTGTTTTTTTTACTGGCCTGAGAGCCACAGACGCTGCATCCACGGACACCCTTCAGCAGCCAGGACACTTGCACTGCTGTGCATAGATCAATGCTGATTTCAATGTCTTGTCCCAGTTCAAACTCATTATTGACATCCAAGCATAAATCTGCAGCTATATCTTACCTTGTGTAAGAGACATTAAGAAACTGCAAATCTGAAAGAGTTCACTATGTTTGAAATGTAGTGCTGAACAGTCCTGAAGCTTTTTAATTTTAAAGTAACAAATTTTTAATCTTTGCTTCCTTGCTTGACAGTTTTTATCTCTTTATTTAGGCATATTTGGCTGAATTTCAAGCATATGGACAAATTCCATGTTTTGTGACATATTCATGACAGTTCCAGCATATAAATGATAGCAAATATGCTCTGTGTTGCCAGCTGAAGTCAGTGCTGTTTCCAGGTAGAACACTGGTGGGCAGGGACAGAATGAATGAGTTTGGGAAACCAGCACTACTGAACCCCCTCATCCTACCTGGTTATTCATAAATACCTGATGCATCCTGCAGGATCCTGTTTGTATGCAACAACGTATTTCTTTATCATGATAATTAGTCAAATACAAAACACCAAGCAAGATTTAAAAGTCATTGCCAACTTCTGAAAAAAATTTGTCAGGGAGACACTGAGAAATGCCTTTGAATCGTGATTGAAGAGTATCAGACTGAGAGAATTTTTGTGGGGGACAGGAAGGAAAATAGAAACAAGCTTGGTTTTGTGAAAGACAGTTCTGCAAAGAGAAACGGCAGACTTTTTAAAAGTAGATCTTGTTCTGCTGAAGCTTTTTATGTCTTAACATTATATGGGATTGGATTGGATTGGATTGGATTGGATGGAGAAAGTTTTTACATCTTCACATTGACAAAGTTACAACTCAAATCTCTAGTAGCTTAAGATAAAAATCCAAAGTGGACCTTAGTTACTTTCTGGGGGCTGTAAATCATTACCGCAGTTGTTAGTTCTTTATATTCCACATAAAGAATGTGTAATCTTACATTGATTTTAGACTACTTGGTAGACAAATTTCCTCCACCTTTTTTTTCTTTTTGAGTGAAATTAACCTCAAAATTTCCCCCAAAATATGAAATTAATCCATTTCAGCTTAATTGGGCAGATACGTTCAAGATTCTTTCTAGAGAAGTTGTTGAGAGGGTATTGGCAAAGAGATCATTGCCTTTGGATGGAGGGGCAGTACTGTGTGTTTTGGGTAGGGAGTAGATCTTAAAGTTACTTTTGCTTTGTACCAGCGTAAGTGATCTGGGAATTCAAGAGTGCTCTTCACCAGACACATTATTCAGCATTCTTCTCTCCAAGGCATTTCAGATGAGCGTGCTGTGCCTTTTTTTTAAAATCCCCGTTGCACTCCCGTACTGAAGAGTAGGTGAGGGAGTAGATCTTAAAGTTACTTTTGCTTTGTACCAGCGTAAGTGATCTGGGAATTCAAGAGTGCTCTTCACCAGACACATTATTCAGCATTCTTCTCTCCAAGGCATTTCAGATGAGCGTGCTGTGCCTTTTTTTTAAAATCCCCGTTGCACTCCCGTACTGAAGAGTAGGTACTGGTTTGTTTCAGGTACAGAAAAGTAACAACATTCAAATTGCTAGTGCAAGTGGGTGATCTCTGGCAGTGAACATACAGGACTGAAAAAAATCCCAATGGAAAAAGCTAGACACCTAGGGGCAGTTCTTCTCCAAACTGGGCCCTTGGAGGAAAGCTTTTTAAAGCTAGTTAGACTGCTAAATAGGCAGGTAAGTAGGGAGTAAGTTTTTAAAGAGAGTATAATCTGGTTAAGTGCCTAAATCCTGATGGAGATTAGACTTGCTGAGGCAATTTGAAATCCCACTGTGGAGTTACCTGCATCTTTTGGCACCTAGCTACTGGAGAAAATCTGACTTTGTACATTAAGTTTTAGCAAACAATTAGCAATCAGCCCCACCACAGATACAAATCCCTGTTCCCTGCAATGAATCCAGTAAACGTACTCATGGTATACACAGCTTCATCCGTGATCTGGCCTGAGTGCCTCAGTCTTCAGGAACCTGGACGAGGGCCAGATTAGCGACAGCAACCTTTTCAGTTCAGTCCCACCTCCAGAGAAATACGGGCCTCATCACAGAGGCTCCACCTCAGTCTGCATCCCCAGGTAAATCCCACAGCACTGCATTTCTGCCTCATGATGCAGATACGGGTTTCATCTTTACAAGGGTAGAACAATTTCCCGTTCCTTTTTTCTTTCCTAACAAAAAAGCCTGTGAGGTACAAGTTTTGATTTCTCACAAACATTATATGTGTGAAATATTTTATAAGCTGACAAGTGTGTCACTCATGAAGAAGACCTTTTTACCTTGGAGGAGGGCCAAAACAACGGAGAAATTTCTTGCTTTTCATGTCTGTTTTTAATAAGCCCATATATCCTATGAGGTAAATTACTGTTTACACAGAAAGAAAAATTTCAATAACACAGGAAAGATTAAAATATGCCCTAAGGTAGCTTTGTAGTGTATTTTATGGTAGTAAATGCTAAAACCATGCTGTGCAATGTTCACAAGCTCCCTCTCCATCTCATTGTAAGTGTAGAATAATTGTGTCCTCAGTTTCATGTTACAAAAGGGACCTGATA
Organism: Calidris pugnax; assembly: GCF_001431845.1. Classification (NCBI taxonomy): domain Eukaryota; kingdom Metazoa; phylum Chordata; class Aves; order Charadriiformes; family Scolopacidae; genus Calidris; species Calidris pugnax. The sequence continues at coordinate 12,632,601 of NW_015090995.1, read as the reverse complement.
ATTTCTTTAGAAGATAGGAAGGATTTAGTAGTGGTGATCACTGTTTGCATGGCAGTCACAAAATATTAGAAAAAAAATAGGACAGCTCCAGTACACTGCAACACATGATGGGCTAGGTCCAGCAGAGACACGTCAGTTTTCTCAGTCCACTTTTGAAAGAAATTATTTTCATAAAACCACAGGAATTCATGTTCTAAGAGACAAGTAGGCTTTTCATAAGTGCTCTGTAATATATTGGCATTTGTCTTCATATTATTACTTTTCAAATTCTTTTATTCATGACTAATTTTGGAAGGCTTAATAAGAAGAAGCATCGCTCCACTGTTGGGGATCAATCTTCACTATGCTGTTCTGGCACCAGATTAGCTCTGCATTTTTTAATTTGTTTGCATTTCTAAGAAAAGATGGGCAAAAGTCATCTCTTAGGGTCTTGCCAGTCACGTAAAAGTTGTACGTAGAGTGTACCGTCGCTGTATTGGAGAATCAGAGCATAGGCTGAATGCAGATATAGTTTTTGTGTCCTTTAAGATTTTTTTACATTGCCAAAGTAATGTAAAGTAACCATAGTGTAGCAGTGAATCAGGTCTAAAAGGGCAGCTTTCTCCTTGTATATAACATTCTACTAAGCCACAAGAATAGCAATATACATTCACCCTATTCCTGCTTTCCTGCTCTCCATCACAGGTTATTCACATCTTCAAAGTGAAGTACAGGTAGTTGCAAACGGCTGTGCAGGTTTAGTTTATATGTCTGTGAGAAATGCACACAATGCAAAGCATTCAGGAAAAAAAAATACCTATGACTCTATTGCTTAGTACTTTGACTGAATTAGATCAAAGGAGTGCATGAAATTCCCTCTCAGAAACCTTAACCTTGGTATCTCTTACTCACTGTACTTTAATCAATGACAGGAAAGGAGAGAAGTAGAATTGTTTGCTTTTCTAATTTAAAACCAGAGCTCTTTGCTGTTTTCTCTTCAGGATGAAGCTTCAAAAGTTTTAGTTCTTTTTTTCCAAGCCATTTACATAGACAAGTACCTCCTGAGATACAGTACTGGAGTGAATGAATAATCATTCCTGCCATGCTACATATTTTTCAGCTGTGTCCTGACTCTTGTCAACTGTATGGCTGCAGTTAGAAGCACGGCATCATTCTCCAGGGATTATGGATAAACCTGGCAAATTTCTAAGGGCAGTTCAGTTAGTGTATAAAAAGAGCTTTTAAAAATATCAGAGATGCATGAAAAATGAAGTGCGAGGTCTGTGAAAATCAAAGCTCATCTACTGCACCTTGTTTACCTGTTTTGAAAGCCATTCAGGTATCTTGATGGATAGCCACAGATCTTTCTTTGCTTGCAGGCAGTACTAAGTTACTCTCCTGTGGCTTTGTCTGTTTTCTTGCTACACTGCCTGGAGGTTTAATGATACAGGGCTGAATATTTGTATTGTGCTCTTTAAAAGCACAATAAAAAGCTAGCTTTTCAGTGAGCCTGCACAGCTCAGAAGATTAATAAACAGGCTTTTACTTTTCTGTTTCTAGAATGAAATCATACCATGTCATGAAAAGATCTTCATTAGAACTAGATGGGGGAAGCAGAGCTGCTCCTTGTGGAAGCTTTTTTTCCTTTCTACTGACCTGAAACATCTGTATCCCTTAGGGTATTAGATGGTGAGCGTGGTGTGGTTACGCTACGTCCAGATCTGTCCTACACCACAAGCCTGAATGCAAATTTAGGGATTTCAAAAGCATTGAATGTCCAAATGTCACCGTTCATTTTCCAACAGCATTCATTCATTCATTACTCTATGCAGCAAAGTTACCATCTGATGTGTGGAACGGTGGCCTATGCTAAGTGAAGCTGTTTTTTCTCAAACTCAGTCCCAGCAGGCAGATGACCACGTTACAAAATCTTCCATGCATGTGGTACTAACTGAGGTGTTATCAACAGTCTCAGTGGCTGGACTTTAGGGTGGCCTGTGGAGGCACTTACCTGCATTTGCACCCTTAAAACAGCGTTTCCTGCTGATCACTGGTGGGGCAGCAGGGTGAGAGGTGCGTGTCTTGGAAGCCCTTACTCTATGGGTTTGTGCAATTGCCAGATCTATTTATTCAGGTTTGGAAATAGCATTGAAATTTAACCCCGACAGCTGCATTGTGTTACAAAAATTAGGACAAGTGGCATTCATTTAAGTGTAACTTCTCTGCAAACTTGGAAGAAGAAATATTCAGAGAACTGATGGTTCATTGGTTTGACAAAGTGGACTTGAATGTTTATTTGAGGAAACAGTATTATTTGGTATATTATTCACGTAACACCAAAATGTTCTAACTTGATGAAGGTTAGCCACATATTGCAGCTGTCACAGAACAGAACTGCAGAAGACTATCTTTTGACAGCAAAATCATTTCTGACTAATCTTGCCATGCACAAATTTGAAAAAACAACACAAGACTGTTATGTCAGTCAAGGACAAGGACTCTGCTTATATTAGTGTAATGTGTAGCAGGCAGTAAATGCCTGGATCATTCTTTAAGTCATTTTTGGTGCCTCGTGCCTCTGACTTAAATTTTCTCTTGGACAAAGACAGGAAATATGTTGAAAGCTAAAGGGATTGCCACTGTTTTAAGAACATTCAAGAATGATTTAGTGAGTTCGTAAGTTCCCTTAACTTCATGTATCCCATCAGTCTTCTTGTCAGCAAGAGAAGAGGCTTGGGAAGCCAGAGTTAAAGTACAGGACGTGATTGATTGGCTTTCTATAGACAACAGAAACTGGAAAGGAGAAGTGACGCCTTGTATGTTGTATAATCCAAGTGTTCAGTCTGACCGCAGCTGAAGGTCTAGAGTGCCTTTCAGAGTCAGTTTTACGTCAGTAGTGAAGAGTATATCATGTTATTTCATACTTCATTTTGAATGATATCCTGAAATAACAAACTCTGGGGAAAAGAATATTGCTATGGGTTCTCCCTTTTGGATATGAAAGTGTTCATTGTTATTTATCTGATTTCTGTGAATTTCAGCTTTACTTCTCTCACTTAGTGAGGAGTGTTATGAAACTCTATAGAGAAAAGAACTGAGATTCCACTCCCCTTATGAGCCATTTAGGTGTCTTATGATTGAGAACAGTCATCTCATAGCTCTTCACTCCAAGAAAAGTGAGATGGATAGATGAGTTAATCATAATCCCCCCATACTAAGATGCTGTGGAGAATGGCATTTAAAAGCTGTGACTGCAGTTTTTGTGTTCTTATTCTTTCTCTACAAACCCCAGCTGGCTGAGTAAACATCCTTCAACAAAGCATATGTCCTCCTCACCCTACAATGGTGATATTGCTCAGAAGCAGAGGTAGCCTTTAGAGGTTCCCAAGAATGTGAGAAGTGTTTATAGTATGCTGGTCTGTTCTTTCCTGGATATTAGAGTAAATTTACTCATTCAGGAGGAGGTAAGGTAGAAAGAAAGAAGAAACCAAAATGAAATCGATATTTCTCAGAAAGGAAGGAAATGAAAAAATATTTTAGAACTTTTTGTTAGCACTAATAGGATAAAGTAGATAAGTATTTAAAAATACTAGTGAATTACTTTTTAAATTGTCGTGTTTGCTTTACTTATCACTTATTTAATGTAAATGTTAGAAATCCACTAGGGAGAATAAACCCAGCTTTTTACTTAAAAGTCAATACCTTCTCCACTTCAGCTAGAGCCTCTGAGAGCTCCTGGTATTCATTTGCAAGGTCTGTAACTCTTGAAGTGCTGCCTGCAAGAGGACTCTGCAGGATTTGTCTTTAAACAGTTTTTAGCCTGTTTTTTCAGTGCTCCTGTAGGATGTGTCTGATATCCCCTGTTCAGCTCTTGGAAACCAGTTACTGTGTTGAGAATTAACTGACTCTCTCTTAGGTACATCACTCATATTCAGCACTTGCTTGTACTGCAGCACTCTACCTTGGGAAACCTGGTCTGTACTTACTTAATCTTTGTAACAGAACTGTATCCTGGAATGTTTGCTGAAATGCTTCCTACAGGAATTTATTTCTCAACTGTAGTCTGCTGTTTCCTAAAATAAATGCTGAAAAGTTTTGCTTATGTCTGGACTCTTGATCAAGGTCTGACCCAGACCTGCTGGGATGTCTGCTAGCGGAGGATGGCCTCCAGAAGCACTGCTCAGCAGCTTGCCTTTATTCAATGCAGAATTTATGCCTGTACTTAAATCCTGCTGACACAGGCCATAAATACAAACCCATAGCTAAACACATGTATAAGAGTTCCGAGTAGAGATGGATTTAATTTCAAGCTTAAATACTTCGTTAATTGCTTCTTCCATGGGTAGGTACCCAGGATTTGCAAGCCTAGAACATGTCCTAGAACATGTGGGACCTCTTTTGTTTAAATATTTAAGCCAATCCAATATAAATTTGTGAAAACTATGACTTTTGTGGAACTGTAGCAGGCTTTTAGAGTTTTTCATTTTGCCAGCATTCACATCACTAGTGAATTTCCAGTTATTACTGCTTAAGCTGAGTTCATGTCTGCTACCACCAAGAGATGTTATGGATAGGAGACCTTTAGTTAAGATTCATGTTTCATCATCAGTTAAAATATTTTAAGAACAGATTAGACAAAATTCTGTATAATTTGAGGCCACATGTTCATCTGTGGAGGATCTGGACTTTAATTCACCAGCAGAAGGACTGAGAAATTTGGATAGCACCTGTTTTTCTTGAAGGACGCTTCCAGCTCAGCTAATGATCTTCTTAATGGGAGGAATGACTGCCATTTGGATTTCCATCAGTGCTTCACTGTTAGGAGTAACAGGCATGTAAGCAGCAGCTGTGTTTTTGATAGGGTATTCATCATATATTTTCCTGAGAATAAATTATTATTTCTTGGAATTGCCTGATGAGGAATGTTGAGTTGTAGTCCCCTTTCCCCGAGTTATACAGCCTCCCCTCCAACTTCTTTGTCTCATTTCTTCCTTTTTTTCCTGTTACAGAAAGTACTTAATTAACAGGATGAACAACCATTAGGTGTTTACCCTCTGCAACTCACACTTCAGCAGCAGAATGTAAATAACTTTGCAGTCATTAACAAGGTTGAACTTTAAAAAGAAATGTGCTACAAAAGAGGATTTTCTTATTCATCTCGCTGTTTGCAACACTGCAAACTTGAGGAGTCTGGTATTTCTTATGTAGAATATCTGATCTCATAGGGCTTACTGGCTCTCTGCAGCAGACGTCAAATTAGGCCACAGATAGTTTGTCTCTTCAGTCTTGGGCTAATTTAGATATGTAGCTCTTTGAGAATTGCCCACTGGAATTTCCCTTAAGAGCAATCAAACTGATACCACAGCCATGTTTCCTTTCTTCCTCAGAAGATCCAGTCCTTGGTAGGCCATGGAGGCAGAGTAGTTTGTCTGTTCCACTGGAAGTGTGTTGTGCTACTTGCTTCTGAGCAGGAGCATCTGCAGGATTTGGGAGTGCAGGAGGAAGATGGATTTTAAAAGCTAATTTCTTTACATGCCATTTAATGTTCCTGAAGTCAAAGTTAGAGTAAAGAAGATCACTTCATTGCACAGTGTGATCCACATGCCTGTTGACATTGTGCCAAGTGTTACAGCTTGTGTGGGCTACTGGACAGTGTGTATTAAGCTTTGTGGGTTAAGACATTAAGATTTGGCATTGACTGATGAACCCAAGCCTGTGGTAGGACTGACAGTGTAGGTGTTTTCTAGCCAATTGATTCTGAAAATTCAAGTACGAAAGGCTGTGCTCTCCCCAGCCCATCTGCCCACCCTGTGAGCGACGTGGGATGAAGAAAGGCACAGAGCTGCTACCCCCGGTCCTACCTGGTCACCTGGTCACCTCACCAGCACTGGGGGAGATGTGGTCCTCAGACACCTCTTCCTTCAATCTGCTGGAGAGCGGGTGCAAGGCAGTACCTCTGCAGGATGGGACAGGGCTTTCTACTGCATGGAGAATGGCAATGACATTTCAATGACATTTATCCTTTTCATGTTAGAACTGGATTTACAGGAAATCTACATTCTTTACAGACCTAGCTAAAATATGTACTTATGCTACTTCATCAGACACTGTAGTTGCCCAATTGTCACACAGACTGCAAAATCTATCTATCTATCTATCTATCTATCTATCTATCTATCTATCTATCTATCTGTCTCAGTTAACGTGAAAATCTGTCTTTTCAAAGCCAACCAGCTTTAATTGTAGAGGGAGCAACATATAATAATTACCCCAAAGATAGTAACCTTGCAGGTATTCAGCTGCCATGTTTTAGATGTGGTGGGATACAGTGCTGTTGGTGAGATCTAACCTATTGAAATGAGTGTCAGACAGGGGAACTAAAGTTAATTTCATGGCTCCCATGCCACATTTGGCTCTCAGTGGTAACCTCATTGGGAGCTGATGTAGCTGACTGATAGAACTTGGTCCTGCTTATTAACACAGGGCTCAGCAGTTACAAATTAGTGCTTATTCATCTATGAAGAGCATTCACGATCACCATCCACAGCAAGAGTACAGAAAAGAACTCCAGCAAACTCCAAACAGAAGAGCCTGTTGGCAACCATCACAATAATCAGAATAAACGCGGAGAGCTACTGTGCTCAGCCCCTGTGATGTCTATCAGGGAGCTATTTCAGTTGCTCCCCGAGGCATTCACATCTCAGCCCATCTGTGTCTGATCCTAAATTACTTATGATTGTGAGAGATAAGGGATTTCCCCATAGATAAAGGGAGGGAGGGTGGAACATAATTTCTGTGTTTGATATTTATATTAATGGCACAGCATGCAGAAAGCATCTAATTCCCCAGAAGTAGAATTTAGGTGACATAAAAATATCAGTAAAGATTAGATATTAAGAAAGAGACACACCATCCAGCAGCTGCTTTTTTCCCTTAAAAATTTTCCCTTTGGTAGAGGATCAGGTGACAATGAGTTTGATGAACATTGAAAATGAAATTCTCTAATAGCACAATCCAGCTGCAAGCCAAATGTTACACAAAGACCCTGGCAAGACTGAAAGAAGAAAGAGAGAACATAATAGACTTTGTATTGCAGTAGTGTCTACCCTCAAAGTGCCTCCCAACCATGACTGACGTTGATCTCACTTCTTGGAAGGGCAAAGATACTTATCCCCATTTTCAGAAGCCAGGACACTGAGCATCTTGCCCACCAGTGGCACAATGATGTTGTCCTCACAAGAAGGTACTCTGAGTTGCATTTTGTCTCCTAGTCAGTAAGTATCTTCAGCTAGGGACAGGTTCTGCTCAACATGTAATGGAGAAGGAGCTTGCTCTTTGGGTTACTTCCCCCAGAAATAGGTCTACAGGCTTTGTCTACAGGTAGGGACAATCCTGGACAATGTTATGCCAGCACTACCATGGGTTTAATGGCATTGAATGTTTAGTTCATACACGAGCTGAATTGAGTGTAAGAGCCACCTTTTGGAAGCATTTCTTTTCATTAATGCAGCTGTCAAAACATTCTCCATCATGTCTGTGGGCTGATGTCTTGTGCTGCCATTTGTAATAGAGATTGGAGTTTCCCATAATACATCACTTCTTGAAAAAAATGCTTGATACCATGCTTGCTATATACTGGAGAAATACACTGTTTGCAAGTCATATGCTCATCTTCTTAAATGAATAGAGAGCTTCTGGTGCAGTACATCTGCCTCTGATTCTGGACCATCTACAAAACTGGGACAATATGCAGCTTTTTAAATGATCATGATCTCTCCTTTTCACTGTGCAGAAACTTTAACTGATACCAAATCCTGTCACATACAGTATGCTCATGTGAAATGATAAAAGACTGTGAAATACACATGCGCTATTTCTATCTATGGCAAATTAAAGACTTCGCAAAAAGGTGAAAAAACGTATTTGGGACCCTACTTATGTGGAAATTGAACCTGTACTTGGGAAATGCCTGTACTTGGCATAAGTAGTGTTGGAGAAGTCAGCTTGCTTTTCTAGATCTCAGTTCTGTCTATTTGCAAAGTAGAAATAAGATTGTTCCCTTAATTTTATGAAGAAATTTGAAATTATGGATGATAACAAAAGTTCCACTATATTATTACAGTTTTAGGCTATTCACACCTAAAAGGGCTAAAGCAGAGCTTTTTCATGTTTTTATGTTTTATGTGCATTGATTTAGCAGTATGAATCGTAAGCAATCTTTAAAGAGTTGAGCATCTGATGGTTTAGTCTAGTCAATGAATATGATAGTTTAACACCTAGATACAAAGATGAGGCCAACGTTCACGGGACTACTTAGGGAAATAGCGAGTTTCACTGTTCTTTCACATTTACACAAAGTTGCTGAAAAGCAATTGGTTCTCTTTAGGCAGTCACCAAGGGCTTAGTTGACTTCTTTATTATAATTTAGAATTTCAGTGTTTCTGCACACCGTAAATTTTGTTTTCCAGTCAGCTGTAGCCTTTGCACTACATGAGATCTAAGCTGCAGTATTTACTACTTTTAAATCAGTGATTAATAAGTTGGGGTAAGTGCTTAGCCTTACCTTTAATAAAGACAGCATTAGATGGTTTGTGGCATTAGGGAGGGTTTCTTTCTGTGGTGTGCTTAAATTTTCTTTAGGCCATTTTCAGTGAGGTTGGGATGGGCTTGATTGGAAAATTTAATGGCTTTTTCCATTTCCACTCCCTTTTGCCAAGCTGGTCTTTAAAGCTGCTTTTTCATGATGTGTGAATTTCTCTCCATTTGAAGAACTAACATCAGATACAACACAGAAAGCAGATTCTAGAAAAGAGCTATTAGGCAGAGAAGAGGCACTTTTAAGATGCTTGCAAGTTGCACAGCAACCAGAGGAACATATAGTCATTTGATTTCTCAAATGACTCTGACTTTGACTCAAGGGAAAAACAGTTTTATTCTCCCCTTAGAGCATTCTATCATATGTGATAAAGAGAAAATGCATTTACACATTTTCCTTCTAAAAAAAAAAAAAAGTCGTGCCTCATCTCTGAGAAACAGCAGTACCTATTACCATGTAAATTACTGCAGAACACATCCGGTCACAGCTCCTGTTTGTGATCTTAAGTGAGAAAATATAGCATTGTAACCTTCTGTTTCTTTTAGCTTTTAGACATAATGCGCTGACCCTTCTGAAATCATAGATTAAAACCCACCAACCAAATGACAATCGATGCTTGATGTTTTTTCGGTTTCTGTAGAATTGTTTCTTTCATCACTGTCACCAGACTTGGAAAATGTTATTTTACAATAACATTTTCTGATCGTTACAGGCAATAGCTCTTGGCTTTTTCTGGATATCATCACCGTATCAGCTATTGTCCAGTTTCTGCTGTGTGCATGTGTAGGTCGATTCCAAATCAAATGCATTTCTGATTTTCTTTTCTGATGTCCTCTGGAGCACAGTGTCACTTGTATGTTAGACTCAGCTGTCATGTTTATTATAGTAATAACACATAAACATCCAGCTTCATAAATACCAGATATTCCTCTTGGAGATCTTTTTTCAATACTAATTTTGGTCAGTCCATATATTTGAAGTACCCAGTCCAAAATGGTCTGCTTCTGATATAAAAAGCCTGTTACAATGTATAAAATATATTCACAAGATCTAAAAATACGAACAGAAATTAATTACTTTAATTTTTCCTTTCACTCAACCTTGGTTTAGTTGTTTTGAACGTGGGAGTGATAGTGTTCTGCTTGTATAGAACACTCTGAGAACTACACATGAAAAGTCCTCCCAATATTGGACTGTTTTGGTGGTGAACGAATATTTAAAAGATATAGGTGAGTGCTAAAGGTTTTATTAAGACATTGTCTCTTTCACACCAAATCTGATCTCCTGGTGACTAAGACCTACTGGAAGTTCTAGGTGCAAATGCTTTAGACCTGATGAGAAGAGCCCTGCAGCTGTCTCATAAATGCGTATGTGATGGCTGATTCAGTACTAACCCAGGCCATGTCTGCACCGAGTGCAGTCGTGTCTGCAGAGGAGCTTCTGCCAGGGTCAAAAAAGTCATCCCAATATAGGATGGCAAAACAGTAAGATGGGTACTCTTGTATTAATGAGCCGGTTCCTTTGCTGCCATGGCATAGTCCTTCCAAGAGCTGTTTTAAATTGTAGTAGTGAAAGAGCGCTTTACCTAATAAAATCTTCCCTGAGGAGGAAGAAGAGCGCATGGCACTACATCCCTCCCTTTTAAATATAGATGAGCCATATGTAATAAACAGTACTGTCATCTTTGGGTTACCAACTGCTTTGAGTCATCTTTATAAGAGAGGTCCTTGATAAATGCTGCCAGTACTGTTGTGTCCACGGGAAGCAAGACTGATACAACTGTGTCTGATCATAGATGTAGTTATATTGTTACAGGAATGTGTTTATCAATAACTGTACCCATGCTAGGACAGGTTTTCTGATTTAATGACAGCAAAATAAGTGTAATGGGCAACCTCAGAACAATAGTTGAGATTTTCTTTTGAACTTGGAGAGCCCAGTGAGGAATTTAGTAATTCAGTCTACTGAATTTAGTAGATCAGAAGTGTAACTTCATTAGATGAATTAGAAATCAAATACATAAAGAAAAACACAGTTATCTTGGTTTTGCAGGCATTTCTAGTTAGCTATGGGTCTCAAAAGATTTGAAAACCATGGGGCTGTCCAGGTATAATGAGGAACATAAAGTCCTCTGGCATAGACCAGAAGTATTTTGGCTTGAGTGTGAAATTCCAAGGGCTGTTAGGTATTAAACAGTCTGAAGTGCTGGTATGGAGTCACTGAGACGCAGTAAATCACCATCATAATGCTATTTTTTACAGAGTGAAAGTAAGCTTTCAAGTGTCACTTTTGGTACTGTTATCAAAGGTTTCTTTTTTTCCTCTGCTTAATCTCTTACATTTTACAACTGCTCTCTTCCTTAATAGTGAGGCAGGTTTACAAATGTGCTGTCCTGCTTCCCAGCAGATGTCACCTGGCTGAACTTTACATTACTGCATGCTGTCTCATGCCCAGCCCATCCCACACACACATATGCTGGCCTCCTTGCACAAAACCATGTGCACACCCCACACACTTCTGGAGCCATTCTCTCTCCCTCTCTCCCTCACACGCACACTCTCAGAACTTTACACCTTTTCCCTCCTGTCTCATCTTTTAGTCACTTCTTAAAGATGCTGACAGTGATTTGTTTGAGACAGTCAAATCCTGAAACATTCTGAAAAGAAACGTGTTGAAACAGAAACACATGGGAAGAGAAAAAGTTCATAGTAAATTTCGTTGTATCACTTTTGCACGAGGCTTCATGTGTGCTAAAGTGACTGATCTACATAAGGATACTTCAAATAGAAAAGACTTCATAGAAGAAATCTTAAATGTTATGTAGAAAAATAAGCATGAAATCTCCCTCCTTTCTTCCCTCTATCTCCAAAATATGCTTTACTGCCCCATAGCCAGCCCCATACTTAATATGAGGGTCTGTGTGGGCTCTAACACATATGTGAAGGGGAGCGCACATGAAGTTCCAGTCAGTAATAATCTTTCTTATTTTTTTCCTCCTCAGTTTGTTGCTCAGCCAAACTGCCAGCAGCTACTAGCAACACTTTGGTATGACGGTTTTCCAGGATGGAGGCGGAAACACTGGGCAGTAAAACTCTTGACCTGTGTCACCATTGGACTGCTATTTCCTGTGCTATCCGTGGCATATCTGATTGCACCGAAGAGCAGGCTGGGACTGTTCATTAAAAAGCCATTTATAAAGTTTATCTGCCACACCGGCTCTTACCTAACCTTCCTCTTCATGCTCCTGCTGGCATCGCAGCACATCGTCAGGACTGACCTTCACATGCAGGGACCACCTCCCACCATCGTGGAGTGGATGATCCTGCCCTGGGTTCTAGGTAAATCAGAAACACAGAAGTGCCTGAGCCACAGTCGCCTGACTCGCACCCATGGCAACTGTGTGGAGACTCATTCCTCATCTCAGCATCATCAACATGTAAAGAGATTTGGCAGCCAGCTTCAGTAACTGCATAAAACAGCTGGGCTCCTTCTGGAACAACAGATCCTGTTGGCCTAAGGCTTTTCTGCTGTTCATATTGCCATCTGACATGCCTTTAACATGACCCTGAGTAAACACAGCTCTCTTCCCTGCTTCCACCATGCTCTGTGTGAGGAACGGGTTAGGAATTAGCTTCTGGGTCATGCTAGTAACAAATAGTGTCACTTCTCATGCTGGCTTAGCTCTGCTGGCTGGTACATGGCAGGAGGGAGTGCTGAGAGCCTGTCTCCTTCCTCCTTCTCCCTGATCTGCTCCTGGAGCCAGTGAGCAGGTATCAGGCCTGCTTATTCCTGGGCTCCCAAACTCCCAAATAGCCTACAGGAAGGCAGAAAAGGGAAGATTAATCTCGGTCTGCCTTATGCCTCTCTGCTGATAAACACTGACCAAATCAATATCAAGAGCTTTAATATAAGCAGGAGAAGGATGGCATTATCAGACGGTTAAATGTGAGGCTCTTATTCTGATCTGGCTTGGGCAAACATGACTGTGAAGAAAAGGAGATGTCTGTGTTCCTGAGGGTAGGACGTAAGGGTGAGGTAGGGAGAAAGTGGAGAGAGCCACTGAGGGAGAAGAGCAGAGAAGTGTAATTGGATATATTTTTGATGAGAGAGAAGTATTTACCCTTTCAAACTGAGCTCCAACACAACATCAAGTGAAAACCTGTAGACTCCACTAGAAGCATGATCTGTCCTCTAATTAAGCTCCCGTCTCCCTTGCTGTGCCATTAACATGTAGCACCACTGTGAGCTGGTGTGTAATTAGGAGGCCTGTTCACAGGCAATGATTTCCACTGCTTTCTAGCCTCTGTCCCTACAGCCAGGGACATTTCAGTGTGAAACCCCAGATAACAGTGAATTGCCACTCTCTAGCAGAGGGTCAGTGGTCTGGAAAGGCACACTGATGCTTTGTGAGGACACCTCTCACAAACCTCAATCTCTGGAATTCTCCTTATGGCTCCTCAATGCTTCTCATGGGTCCAACTCTGTTTTCCTGTGCCTGCTGGCCTCCCTCTCCTGGTAACACTGTGCCCCAGCTCCTCATTTCTGTGGTGGCTCTGGATCAGGCTGTTTCTGTGCTAAATGAACCTAGCTGTTCCCTGTGCCAAACTTAAAATTGCTGATGGAAAATGACGAAAGAAGGAAAAAGTTGCAAACATGTTCACAAATCACTTTCCATCATGACCAAGGGCACTTTGCTCCTTGCATAGCTCTACCACAGCTTACAAACGGTAACTCAAGCCTCATTGTCTTGTTAAACTGATTTATGGCATTGAAATGCACGTGTTAGTTAAAACTTCAGAATAAGCTGAGAAGGTTAAAGGTCTTTTCTGAGCTTAGGTGATCTCTTCACTTCATCCTTAACTTCATAGTTAAAATTGAGGAAAATAGTAGGCAAATGAAGGCAAATGGTAGCAAAGTTGATTTGCAGATGAAAGAAGGATAATTCATTAAAAAAAACCCTTTCAAAATCACCTCTCACAGCTGTCTGCTCTTCTTTTTGAGTTCCTTTGTTTCAGATAAATAGGGATATTGTGGGACTGTTTATTAAATGGAGAAATTGGAACAGTTTCACCAGATTAAAGGTTATTATTTAAGAAATATCTTCCACTATAAAAGGAGAGAGAGAACAGGCATGCACAGCATTGCTGTAACTATAGTAACCAGCAATGATAACTCACTATAAATACAGTGTATGAGTTCTTCAACAGGCTCCTCTCCATTGATTTATTTTATTTTATTTTATGTCTTTGTATGCATGCAAAGATTTGGAGGTAGCTGAATAAAATTACCTTATTGGCCTTGACATTATGTTTACCTGACCATTGACCTGCTGGCTGGCAGCTGAAGAGCTAAGATTGATATTTGCAGCAGTTCATTTCAATGTTATCTGCTCTTAAGATTGAACTTTCAGGTCCTAAATCTTGAGTTGCAAGTAGCATTTCAGCGACCCCTGCAATATCCTGTGGTTAAGTATGAGCAGCAATTTGGGTAACTATATTGGCAATGCACCTGGAGGTGTATTTTGTTGGTCTGGGTTTTTTTTTTCACATGTTTCACGTCTTCATTCAAGGATAATGTTGTAAACTGAGTAATTCAAAATATCTGTGGGCTCTAAAGACATTCTCAGATGCATGTAGATGATGAAGGAACCTAGCTGCCATTTGCTTCTTAAGGGGACTTAGGGTCTCAAAAACACTTACACAGTGATACAATAAAGGACATTAAAGGACATACAATAAAGTTTCTTAAAATTAGAATTGTATGCCAGGTGAGTTTAGCAGTCTGGTAATGAACTTCAGAAGCTGCCCCTCACCCCTCCAGCTGCAAGGAGCTATAGTGAAGGTTAGCAAGTGCCAAGGATTATTACCAGAAGGGATTTCAGAGTTGAGATCATGAGCTCTGGCCGTATCCTTGGGAACAAATATTCACCTTGCTAAACCCATACCCATATTTGACATTAGGTGAGTCATTGCTGAGGGATGCAATGCCAGGCTGCAGTGCCCTTTTTCATTCTGAGTCCTACCTTTTTTCACAAAAGGTCCCTATGGGCTTTTTGTGCAGCAAGATGCTTAAATACAGTGATTGAGCACAGAGAATGAATTTAAATCCTTCCCTCTTTGGTGTGATATTTCCAGGTCAGGGAGGAAATATACTGGCATGCAGAAGCTGGTACTAGTGTTGCATGTTCTGCAGAGAAAGTCAGGAAAAATCAGTTCTGTCCAACTGACCAATGGATTATTTATAATTTCTATGAGAGGAGACAATCTATTAGAAACTATACCAAATACAATTGCTTAAATAGTATATTCACACCAATTTCATCTGAGCCAATCCACTCACACTAGTTATAATTAAGATATGTTTCAAGCAGTCTCCTTGTGTGTATATCTGGAGCACTGGATAGGAAACCTTGGTCTTTTTCGTATCTCTCTAGACTACATTTCCCACAGAGTTGTAAAATGTATCATAATCAGCAGTATTATACTTCATAGATGAGAGGAGGGATGAGACATTTTCTCCAAGCTGTTAATTTAGAATTGTCTTTTATTACATCAGATATACACAGTGCTTTAATGGCAAATAATACCTCGTCGTGACAATGATCTCTTTTTCTTTCTACAGGGTTTATCTGGGGAGAAATCAAGGAAATGTGGGATGGTGGATTCAATGAGTACGTACATGACTGGTGGAATCTGATGGATTTTGCAATGAACTCACTCTATCTTGCAACTATCTCCCTTAAAATTGTTGCCTACGTAAAGGTACAGTAACTTTAGAAAGAGAATTTGTAACTTGCTTGTGAGAACTGTAGTACACAGGGTAGAAACTGACAAAATCAAAATTACAGATTAAAGAGAATAGCCACTTATCAAGCAGTCTAGTTTTGAAAATTCACCGGGAAAGCTTATTAATTTGTTTGAAGAACGATTGTCCTTCTCATCCTGACTCTTTTATTAAGACAGAAGTAGATTGTTTGGGCATTGGGTAGAAGTTCCCACACTTGCTGTCCACTTTGTAACTACTGAGTTGCCAAAGAGACGTTTTGTTTTCCGTTCTGACACTGGACCTCTTTCAACAATGCTAGACATAGTGAAAACATGATTTTTGAATCATGAGTAAAAGAAAAGCAAGAACAGAATTATCTGAAAACATCAACATCCAAGATTTATAATCTGTAGTCCTACAGATCTGTAGTTCAGAAGTTTGTGAAAAGTCTACTAAGAGAAGCAAGCCAGGTAAGTAGGAAGCTTCCATCTGATATAAAGGAGTCAACTCATTTTCATCAATACATAATTTTAAACTATAGGAGATGACAAAGAGCTTTAACACCATGTAGATTCTTCAGTGTCATGTTCCATTTATGGCGAGAATGTACATCAGAGCTCATCCTCAAAAGCATCTTCCACATTTATAAACTTCTGATGCTCCAGGTTAGCATATGCACATGTTTTGAAGCCAGAGGATAGCCTGCAGCACTTTCCTTCTGTCTCTCTTTTTCAAAGACACAGATGGCCTCCTGCAAACTTCCTTATGCAGTGGCTCTCTTTGGCTTCAGTTGGAGCTGCGTGCTTGGCCTGATTCTTTTCTTGGTATGACTCAGCAGTAAATTCACTATAGTTTGTGTAATTACACAGGTGTAAATCAAATAATTGGAGTCTGCTCCTTGGCCATTTATATTTATGTGCTTCCTAGTTTTGCTGTGCTGCTGTGTTGGTATTACCCTGGTAAAAGGGTACTGCTTCTTTTAGCCCAGCTCCTAATAACCAGGACAAGCACTTCCCCAAAGCAACCTTGTTTAGTCTTACCCTAGCATGTGTGCAGGCAGAAAGGAAAAGAGGACAAAATTTCACAGAGCTCATTGACTCCAAAATGGCAAGGCTTTTATAAAAAACCTCTTTAGCAAGCAGTTCTACTATGGAGCCTTTTTAAAATCCAGAAGGCTGCATAGTGGTAAGTTAGTTTTTCAAAGGGAAAAGCTTTAAGATGGTTGCTGCTCCCTGAAGGGGCAGCTCTGTAACAGCATCAAAGCAGGAACAGATTATGTCTTTTCTCTCCCAGCATTCAGAACCAGTAAGGAAATTAGAGACTTGAAAGATTGGTCTCTCAAACTGTTAGCAAAGCAACAACCAAAAAAAAGGCTGGAAATCATAATATTCACAAGCAAATCTTAAAATGTTAACAATCTCATTCTTTTTCTTTCTCACACACAAATTACTAGAAGAGCTGTGCATTCACAGATTTATACAGTCACATACTGAGATTTAAACTCATAGCCAAACCACACCTACAAAGGAAATGCAGCTTTATATACTCCGTAGGAACTACAGAAATTTGCAGGGTAACTACTAGGACCTATATCCCAGCATACAAAAGAATTCTTACGTGAATATATCTGTTTGAGTACAGATCAGACCCACTTGGATTAAACGTGGCTGATCTAATAAGATCTGCTCCTGACGAGGACCAATGTCAGACAATTCTGAGAAGTGCATAAAGTCTTATATATGAGTAGTTCTAAACCAGCATACTCACAGAAGTTCCCTTCTGACCTGTATCACTTAGAGGTTGCAGTACGCTCTGAAACATGAGGATTTATAACGTTGATAATGGCTTCAAAACCTTTTGCAACATGACTTGTAAAGGTTTTTGTTATTTATAGAACCGCCCCGAGCTGGAAAAGGCTGGTATATATGCCAATATACCATATTCTAACACTTCTTATAACTTCAAAGGATTACATGGACATTTAGCTTTCTGCCAAATATCAGAAAAATAAATTGCATCCTGACATTAATGTTTCCCATCCTTGTTTTTATGTGGAGACTTTTTTTTCTTGATTTGACTGGTTCCAAGACCTGGCTTTAATATTCTTCAATACCAATGAAATCTGCAGGCTAATTATAGGGTAAAAATACTTTCTTAATCAGTTTTCATTTGCTGCATTTCATTATCTTGTAATGGGGAATGTGACTGACTGGCTTAACTTATTTGTACTATCCTGTATACATCTCTGCTGTGTTTCATCTTCAGCTTCTGATGCCTAACCCAAACAACTCCAGCCTTCCCACATACCCAGCTTCATTAGATATCTCTAAAATTTTCTATTTCTTCACTACCTATTTTGCTGGGTTGCTCTGAAGAGGCTACTCTTTTCCAAGCAAGAATATACCATCGGTTTATAGAGGGCCAAAATATAACCCTAACAAGTTACTTTAAAAATAGATGTGCGATGAAGAAGACCTTTTCACATACCTTCATATGCAATCTATGCTAAGCCCTAGCAGAGAGCCCCTGGGCTGCTGCATCCAGCCAGCACACAGCAGAGAATCGCAAACAACTGTGCAAATCTGCTCTCTAGGCAGGGGAGGCTTTCTGACCACAACCATCCGCCCCCGCTGCTGGATTCTGGCAAAAAGTTAACATGTCTGCCTGTTTGTAAACATTTCAAGATCCATCTTCAAATCAAGTTAACCGACTCAGGTCACAATGTATATGGAGTAAAGAACAGTTGGGAAATGTCAGAAGCAATCAGAGGTCAAACTGTAATCATGTCTCAGCTCCTTCATACAGAGGAATAGTTTGAAATACCAACTAGCTTTTAGCTCTGTCTTTGGAAAAATTGTGAGCTCGTGTATTGGACCTTCAGATTTACATAGAAAGTCTCTGCAAACTCATGTGTCAGTATGATATTGATACCATTTCCATTTAAAAGGTACAAAAATTATTTTAAGAGTCCTAAACACATTGGCTCCACTATTAACTATGTTATTCTAAGTACATTTTTGCCTTTTTATACATGTTAAATGAGCAGAGACAAATGTTAAAAGGACAATTATTCCTTGATGTTAAAATGTCTTTGACTCCATTCTGTTGTGCTAGAGCAGTTACATTTATACAACCAGCTCTTTTGTGTTACCTATTTGCATCTGGCTGCACTTTGTGCAGAAAATGCTTCCACTTTTACAGTTACATTACAAACCAAGTTAATGTTATAATTGATGCACTCAAACGTATCCAGTGCTTCAGCTGTAATTATGACCTCTGCTTTAGCAACTCTTCTAAAATTGCCATGACAAATTAACTAATAAGAAAATTAATATGAAGAAAGCATTTTGGTTCAGGGCTGTTGGCACTTTTTTTGAGATTACTAGGGAAGGAAAGCATCCACTTCTTATACTCAATAGTTCATTGCTTTCCTTCTTCTCTCCCTTCTCCCTACCTTGCATTCTTCCTGGAATGTGCAGTGTTTTGAATGTACAGTCATATTTAGGAGGAAAAAGAAAAAAGGTAATTGGAAATTTCTGACCTGAACCTGCTGAAGGGCAGTCTGAATCCCCTTAAATGTTGAAAGAGAAGGAGATTGTGTATGAATTTATGGACCTGAAGTACCTGTAAACACTGAATTCAAAATTCAAAAGGCCTGTTTTCTAAATTTAGGCTAAGAACAGCCAACATACCAGAAGCCTCTAAAGAAAAGCTGGTCCCACAGCTATCCATATCACGGGGTCATAATCCAGTAGGGACAGTTCATAAGAAGACATCATTAAACCTAAGTCTCTGCCCTGATCAATTCAGCTTCAGTCCTGAATCCGAAATGTTAGTCTGACAGTAGCTGAAAATTAAGATTTTAAAAGTATTTCTTGTGTCACCAGTACCTGGTTAGTATATATATGTGAAGCATTAGTATTAGCCGGTGTGACTCAAAGTAATTACAAAATTCACTTTTATACCCTTGTTATTTCTTTCAGTATAACGGTTCTCGTCCAAGGGAGGAATGGGAAATGTGGCACCCGACTCTCATTGCAGAAGCCCTCTTTGCAATATCCAACATCTTAAGTTCCTTGCGTCTCATATCCCTGTTTACAGCAAATTCACACCTGGGACCCTTGCAGATTTCTCTGGGACGCATGCTTCTAGACATCCTTAAATTCCTTTTTATCTACTGTCTGGTGCTTCTGGCTTTTGCCAATGGACTCAACCAGCTTTATTTTTATTATGAGACCAGTGCCTCGGAGGAACCCAACAACTGCAAGGGGATCCGATGTGAGAAACAGAACAATGCCTTCTCCACGTAAGATGTCCTTTCCTTTCTGTTTTTAAGGTTGACTTCCACTGTCCTCTGTCTTACCTGCCTTTGCCTGTTGTCTGTCACTGCACTGAAAGTCCCTTTATTTATTCATTCGTAAATACCAGGTGAGCTGGTTGACTGTGCGGGAAAGGTGTGAGTTAACTGGGGCAGACATTCTGCTGAGCTTTGCTGTCAGAAAGACTCTTACTTAGGTCTGGAAGTGGGAGACAATCGCTTGGACAAAAAAATCTCCCTATATGATCCTGCAACTTAAGTTTTAGTATGGTTATGTACAATTTCAGTATATTTGAGAAAGCAAGTATTCTTTTGCCATAATAATTGTTTTGTCTGATTCCAAAGGAAAGGAGGGGAAGCTGAACAAAATGTAGAAAACAAGGGTTATGAAAAAAAAAGGTATCAATAAATAATGTTATACAGCAACAACAACAATCTCACCTAGGCAATTTTTATGCATACATGATGTTGCGGGCTTCTCTGATTTCCATGCAGTGGGGTGAGACTAAAATCCCAGCAAAATCCTTTTTGCTGGAAATGCTGGTGCTTTATTGAGATGTTGGCATGGAAATTGCTGTGATGACAGCTGGCAGGGCTGAAAGAGATAGCACATGCTGAAAAATAACATGAATTGTCTTTCTGATGTATTTGTTTTAATTACTAATAGTGGAAATAATTATAATAATCAGCCCCCACCCAATTGTTCTTGCTGCTTGCACAGTACTTAAAACACAATGCGAAGAGAAATAAATAAAGCATGGTCTAGAAAAAGGCCTACGCCCTGCAAACAAGCAAAACAAAACTGTTGTCCACCACTTTATGCTAAATTAAATAAAACTTGTCATAATGCCCAATAATTCTCCACCCTTCCTCAGCTGAAGGCTTAAGGTTAAGAAGGGATTTGTGACATATTCACACTGTTATCAAAAGCAGGTGATGGCTGAGGCCACATGACTAGGTTGGAAGAGGAAAGGCTCCAACGTTGTCCTGTGGGCTCCCTCCTTAAAAGAAGTGGGGGATCTTCATGGGATAGAGTGCAGTCTTACAAAAGCATCGTGACCTGGTAGATCAGACGTGCTGCCGTTTTCCACTGCAGAGCAGGAACACCATGGGCTTGATTAATTTTCTCATTAAACCCATCTATATCTGGAGGAAGTGAATGGAACTGCACTGTGCTAATGAAAAACAGAATTAAAGACTTCAGTCTTTTTTCAATTTTAATTGCTTTGCATGCCCCAGAAATGTGTTGTGCTGCCCTTGCAAAGGAATTAAATAACAAATACTATTCCTTGATCTATGTCTACATTGATGCAGCAGCCAGAGGGAGAAATGTTTGGCAAGTACAATGTTTGTTAAGTGGCAACTCCTAGCTCATGAAGGGTCAAACCCACAAAGTTTGGGACTAGAGCCTGCCTTTCCCTGGAGCTATGGTGAACAGATGTATTCGGTTCTGCATTCTGGTTTGGACCTGTCTCCATTGCCAACGAGTTGTTTTACAGATTTCACTGTCAGCAGGTTAGTGGAGAACACAACAGCAGGACTGGACTAAAGAAAAAGAGCTTTGGGTCAGCAGGGAAAAAAAAGATCCTTAAGTCCGTAAGAAGGTATAATATCTTGGGAACTAGAAATTATAGACAACCACTTAACAGAAAGTGTGCAGATCAGCTTAAATACAGACCACAATTTCTCCCACCCTAACATTCAGTTTAAACCCCCTGCCAAGGAGAATGTAGCACAGAAAGGAAATTGAGGGGGCTCAGCCTTTATGGCAAAGGTTTGTTTAAAACAAAATCGCAGTGGGAGGGGATCCATTAGGACTGAGGTCTCCTGGCAGGGGACAGAATGCTCTGCAGTTACTTTTTGTTTGAGACTTGCTTAAGAAATTTATTTAACGTGTTCTTAAAAGTTTAAATAGTCATTATTAACACCCCCGGCACAAGCTGGCATTTGGCCCTTGAGCAGAGACACAGCATGGGTGACTGGCTAAGAACGAGCAACCTGCAAAACAGAAAATTACTTTGTCGGGCTGGGGAGAGCAATGGCTGGAGTGAATTCAAGTCAGAGCTGGTGTTACCTCAGGTTTGCTCATAGTTCATCCCTAATGAAAGCATAAATGTAAAAAGCTTTCAATCAGTACCCTTTGATTCCTACCAGCATTTCTAAGCAGTCGCACAATAAGATCTAATTTTGTAAGGGAAGGAAAAGCAGGACGCAGCTCATGTTTGTACAGCTTGTTTAAAATGTGACACCTATTTACCGCTGCATTATTTCCTATGACTCCCAAAGGATGGGTTTCTTGGTGAGGAAATTTTCTGCACCGCAAACACAGATCATGGAAAAGTAATATTCCTTTGTGACAGCAATGAGGTGAAGTCATGAATAATTTAAGGTTTTTATGGTTTGGCCTCAACATCCCTTAGAAAGCAGAGCGTCTACTGCTTAGGCAAACAATTTGAAAATATGTTTATTGCTGTGGTTCTGGCAACTGAAAGATGGAGAAGAGAGAGAGGAAGAGGAGGAAGGGGGGGAGGAAGTCACACCTTACTGTCTGCTGTGTCGTTCTCACTGGAGGGTCATGTTGGTCGCTGGGGCCATTTCTCCAGGGGCTGCAGGAGGTCAGGAGGGTTCCTGTGGCAGAGGGGGGCACTTACTTGGAAGGAGGGGATAGTCTCTCAATCACAATTTCCAAATTTTTTTTTTTTAGGGTTGCTTCTCTGAAGTAGTGTGAGCCCCACCTGAAACACTGTGAAAATAGATTGTGGTTCTGGCCTGTCATTAAACACTGAGGAAAGAGTAACTTAGGGCTTTCTTCTATGTAAAGTTGCAGAAACCAGTTGCTGACTTTTTCAAGGGGGACTACATGTCCACATGTAAACGTGTTTGCCTTAGTCTGGGCCCAAATTATTGGTACTTTTACTGCTAATAGTTAAAATAAGTTAAAAGATAGCTAGTTCTCCACCATTTTTTAGTAGAAGAATGCTTAGCATTCTTTGGTTAATCCTTATTTTACCGCCTCACTTATTAAATACATCTAACTAACAAGTTGACTTTTGGGAGAAAGCATTTTTGCTTCAAAGAGTCCTTATAATTTTGGCCAGTGAAAAACATACAACCACAAAATATAAAGAAACTAAATCCCCATATAAAGCAGAGGGGTACGTATGGAACAGATGCCTGGAGAAGCCGGGAGAACAGATTCCTGGTATGTCAAGTAAAGTATTTGAGTTATTTGTATTGATTTTTTTAGTAGGAGTATTTGAAAATACCTGCTGACCTCAGGCCAAAATGGAAACTCTTAAACATGCGTATAAATGTCATATTTTGATGATATGTCGTTTATGCCATATTTTGAAAAGCCGAAACAAAGATGCCCAAATAGAGCAATTATTTAGATTGCTGATTATGTATTTGATGTGATTGCGAAAGGTCACTTGTCTCTTGCTGAAGCAAATAGAGACCTGGGATGATCTCATCAGCTGTAAAACACAGTGAGGTCAGGTCTAGTTCATCTTTGGAAGGAAGACTTCAGAAGAAGAAAACCTCTCGAGCTGAATTAATGTGATGACTCCCTTTCATCTGAGTCATTACTGATCAATTGTTGCAGCATCCTATTGAGGGCACTGCACTGTGGTGGGTGGGAGCTGCTGCACGAACAAGCCATAGTGACCAGCATTTTTGGCCAGGTGCATTGCTAACAGACGGGGTGTTGGCACACTGGCCTGGTGCACCTGCAGCCACAGTAATTGCAAGCTCTCAGCCTCCATTAGTGCAAAAGGGGCAGGTGAATGTGATTTCTCACATCTGCTACTCATGGTGCCTCGTTGTTGTGCACTACTTAACTACAGGGATATATTGTGGCTGTTCTTTGCATGTGTGTAGAGTGGAGAAGGGTTCCTTGAGGGCAGTTAGGTTCATTGCATCTCAGGAGGATGTGGACAGGGCTCTCTGACAGGTATCAAATGTTGTTGATGTAATGCAGCTCTCACATGTGTTGTTCAATGGGTCACTGTGGCTGGAGCAGAGACTGCTTCCCAGGGAGAATAAATGGCTGTACTGAGCAGCTGCTCTGTGGTGTCCCAGGCTCCTGATGTTGATGTGCTTCTCACCTGAACAAGGCATTGTTTTCCATTCCCCAGAGTCAGGTAGCCAAGTAAAAATCTTGTTTTATTTGCAGACTTTTCGAGACCCTCCAGTCACTCTTCTGGTCTGTGTTCGGTCTGCTGAATCTCTACGTCACCAACGTGAAAGCCAGACATGAGTTCACAGAATTCGTTGGGGCCACTATGTTTGGGACCTACAACGTCATCTCCCTTGTTGTGTTGCTGAACATGCTCATAGCCATGATGAACAACTCCTACCAGCTCATTGCCGTAAGTTATCTCATTCTCTATCTCTTTTTGCTTTTATTTTTCTCCATGTTTTTTTCCTCATCTGTTTGGCTTCTAGCAAGTATGTATCTTCTGGGATGCTGGAGACTGCTGCCCCCAGTTTTTGACAGCAGATAGCTGGGATTTCTACTCACTAGCCTGAATCATGCTTGCGGAGGAGGTTTTGCTCTGTTTGTAATTCTTCTTAGCTGGAAAAGGCTTATCAGCTGTGATCTGCCCTTGTCTTCTGCAGAGTAACCTCACTGATCACCTTGTCATTACCAGCTGATTTACTTTGTAGCAGAGAGGGTATATAAAGGGAAGCCTTCCCACTGCTTCCTGATGTTTGGTTTTAAACTGAGGGGTGGGTGTTGTGGGTCCTTTGCCCTCCCCCCTCCTATTACTGTTTCCTTGTTTGAAACTGTGTATCAGGAGCCCAGTCCTGTAATTTCTTATTCCCCAGTCTTCCCACTGAAATTAGATCATTTCCATCCGTAACACCATCCAGTCTCCTGGCAGCTGACTCTGTAGACCCCTAATCTCAGATTTCTGAGTAGCCTCAGTGCAGGATGGATCTGAGCTGAGGCAGCTCAGGGCTGCCAGTTGGCTGTAGAGCGAGTTTCAAACTTAACTTTATCTTCATTTAATGTTCAGAACTGGTGTCTCTACTGTAATCTCATTCTGTGTACCTAAAAAACAATCTGTACATTGGTGATTAAATTTGTCAACAGATTGAAAGCTAAAGCAGCACAGCTCTGCGTTTTAAGGCTCTTCAGGTAAACTACACAGAAACAGTATGGAAGGAAACTAAATGTTGTGTGCACAGAACTCATGGTAAACCAGTGGGCACTTACTTTTCAGTTCTGATGCCTAACATGACAGGTTTACAGATAGTGAGGTGATGAAGCGTTGCATCCTCTGTGAACAGAAACAGGAGTTAGGAAAGTCATTAGTGTCCCTAGCTGGTCACTCAGAAGTATAAGGCAGAGACTTCCTTCTCTGCTTTGGGTGACTCTTGGATTTACTTTAGAAGATGAAGGACAAAACAGAGAAGAAAAGAACCAGCATCAGCTCTCCTAGTATTTCCATTCCTAGCTTCCTGGATAAATCTATGGGGAAGGGTATGGGTGAGCTCCTTTCCTGGAGTACAAAAAAGAATATTGAGTTGTCTGCTTGAACAGGTTCCACAACTGCTGTTGATCATCTGCTGATTCAAGTGGCTCCTAGATTTTGTTATCCAGTCGAACTGAGCACAGACCCAGGCAAATCAGTGATACTTTCCAACATCTGATCTTTATCACGTTAAAAAGCATGAGAAAAACTGGACCACTGACCTTCCAAAAGAGCAGAAAAGCAGAAAGGCATCGCTGCTTTATCAGCCTGTTTCAATGCTTTAAGTGCTTTCTCTTTGTGCAGTGCTACTCCTCACATTCCAGGGAGACTGGAATGAGGGGAAGATTGGCATAAGAATAGCAGTATTTGCTGTTCACCGGGATACAAACCACTCATCATTCTTTTCCCTGAATAATTTGAGTGATGCAATGACACATTACAAACAGTCCCACATGACTTAGAGAGACCCATCATAAGAATTGACTAAAGTGAATGGTCCAGAGCAGACTGTTGAATTGATGTTTTTGTATAGGGAGCAGTTGAGAACAGTGAGTTGCTCCATCAGAAAATATACTCGTGAGAGACCCGAGGGTAAAGGACTGAGCTCACCAGATAACCAAGGCATAACACGCAATTCAGCGTGCAGCGTGAGCCCCCTACTCTGAAGAATGACAGTGGAAATGGTACAGGATACTTCTTTGTCACTTAAGCTGTCATATTGCAATTGCTGCTGAGAGCAGTGACGTTTCTTGGGAAGGCAAGAGGCAGTTGCTTCCAGCCTCTTCTCGGGCAGTGCATGCAGCTTGTTTTTTGAAGCTAATATTTCTGCATGTTCACAGCATTCTCTCAGGGACAAGTTTTCTTCATGTGTCTTCTAGGGGCAAATACAAATTAATCCCTTCTCTGAAGAATCCAACTCATTAATAAATTGAGCTTTACAACTGTGGGTCATTTTTTAACCTCCTGTAATCAGGTCTACCCCTTTCTGAATCACAGTAGGCTGGTTGTTAGACTGGGCGTTTCTTCCTCCTGGTATTGATATCAAGTTGAATGCACGAGTAATGACAGCATTCCAGGGACAGAGGAGGAGAAAGGACCCAGAAGCCCTTGGAGTGGGGTGGAGGTCTTCTCAAATGCATCAGTAGGAAATCTTGTGTCACGTGCAGGACTCTGCAGAGAAATAAAATGAGCTAGACATCAGGAATGAGAGTGCATCTCTGTTGTTGATTTCCCTGCTGTGGACTGGTCAGGACATCTTAATTAATTCCACTTGTTAATGAGCCAGTGGCACTGCTGCAATGCAAACAATCTTTCTTCCCTCCTTTCTTCCAGAGATGAATATGTTAATGTACTTGTAGCAGTTATTCTTCAGGGTAGCTTTTCTCCCTTGTCTCATACATACGTGAATTTCTGCTGTGAGGTTACAGAATCTAAACTGCTCTTTCTTCGCTCTTTGTTGGGTCTCCCCAGTATGGGGGTTAGGGCTTGGTAGTTAATTAAGCACTGTAGGCACACAGCATGAAACCACAGGGTATCTGTGGAAGACAGAGCAAGGCAAGCAAAGAGTAAAACCTCCACACAGCTTTGAGTGATTCCTGACTCACAGAAGGAAGAATTTTTCTGCCGTAATTTTGTTGGTTTTTTACTAAGCTATTTCAGACTTCAATAAATACATTTTTTTCTAGGGGTACCCTGAAGCGGTTTCAATCTTGACTTTTTTCACACAGCCCATTTTTCTCTTTTGCCAACCATTGTCAGGAGCTGGTGATGAGAGACACTATGTTTCACCAGCAAAGCAGACAAAATTCAAATGCACACCAGAATTTCCATAAGCTTTGTGCTGTTCTGTATGTGAAGAGCAGAATGTTCTATACAAGCAGCACAGAATGCAACTGGATGCTATGCATTGCTGGGTCTCTCATCTCAAATCCTTACTGGACGTGACAGAAATCACCTGATGAATAGAAGAGGAATATGTCATGATGACAAGAGGAAGGACAATCGAACTTATCTGAGAGTAGCCAGGTGGCTCCATCATTTGTGAGTGGCAGAAAGTAACAGAGTGGGTAATGAGGCCACTTTAAGTGATAGGCTATTATTCATAGGATTGCCACTTGGCTGCATCTGAAGTTATACAATCCTTCGGCCAGTTTGTAATTTTTTCAAAACAATATGATAGTGGGGGTTCTGGGGTGCAGGTGCATTTTGGCCTTTCTGGTGCCCTGGGGTGCAGGTACAATTTGCAGGGAATTAGCAATCTATGCTTATTTTCTGAAAGCATGTTCCTTATATGATATTCTGGGAAGTCATGCAGGAATTAGTCACTGGAACTGTACCAACAGTTCTGACTCTGCAGCCACAGGACAATGGCAAGCAAGATCGATGGAAGAGTGGCAGCTAAGACCCATCTGCAGGAGGAAAACCGTAAGGCTGTGAACTCTTAATCTGAGTTCCAGGTGAGTTAGAGCGATTAAGTGGTGCACAAACAGCACTGCAGCACTAGGCATCCCACTGACATATGAAGGAGAAATGTAAGCACTTACAGCTTTCCAATCTTTTAGGAAAGTACAACGATGCTTAATACCTCAGGAACAGCGTCACACCAAACTAGGTCTGAGAAAAATTACCTCTAACCACTGTGCGTCAAAGTGAAGGTGTTGTAGCTTTGAGTGTGTATGTGTGATGTTGGAATAATGACTTCATTATAGCGGTACGTATTAAGTTATGAAATTGTTTTGTGTATTGTGTTTTGTATCCTCCTGTCACTTTGTACGTCTGTTACTTCAAGCGAGTTCGTCTCAGACAGCTGTTACTGCAAATGACAGCTGCACGTTTAATTTTTTTAAGTGCATCTCTGTGAGTAGTGTGTATGACCAAATTGAAGCATAGTTGCTAGTGTTTGGATTGGAGAAATGAGGGCATTGGACACCAAACTAGGAGTGCAGTTTTAAATGCGGAATGAAATAGAGTGCATTAGCACGTACTGTGGAGGACTAGAATAAAAATTATAAGTATTTTGCATAACAAAAAAAAAAAGCTGTACAGTAAACAGAAGCAGTTGGTATGTCCAGCTAAAAATAAGTGGTCACTTTCAGGAAATTTTGACTGTAAGTGTAGGGATGTTGTATGTGGCATTTTCTCCATTTTTGCAGAGTAGGGAGCTTAGGAATTAAAGCACAGAAGAATATAAAGATTTTTCACCTCCTTATTATATTGTTTCCAAGATGACTTTGGATTTCCACCTGGAAGTGGTATCAAACTTTTCTTGATCTACAACGAACAAGAATTCCTCTAGTTTTCTGCACCAATTGAACTCTCTCAGCACCATGGCAGTAATTGCTACCCAGTTTAATTCACAGCAGCAGCAGAAATTCTCTTCCCCACTGTGATCTATGACCCTTGGGACTGTCAAAAAATTGTTGCACCTCCTCTGCTTGCATGACCTGCACAGTTATTACTTTGTGGTTTTGCTAAGGAAGAATTTTACAAATCAATAAGCTTAGTTCAAGGTACTGGACATTCTGCACAGTCCCTGCATGTGGCAGGTTTTGGGGTGGCAGATTGTCCCCCTGTATAGGTACGGTCAGCTCTAAAGCCTGGACTCAAATCTAAACTATTGTGAAGCATCAGGAAGTGTTCATCTCACAAGCGCCATTTCAGGACCATTACTTTGAATTTCTTAGGAGAAATTGAGATGTGTTTGTTTTTTTAACTCCCTCATACAGCAGGAAATGAAATTATGCTCTTGTTATACTCTTGTTGCCAATGTGAGCTGGGATTAATGTCTCTTGAAGCTTTTTATGGTGTAGCAAAATGAAATGGGGTTAAATGGCTCTTTGGTTTGCTGGGTGAATGAAATATCACTGTTTGCCCCCCAGTTTTCTGGCCCTGAGGGGCTCCAGCTGACCAACATGCACGTCCTGCTGGTCACTGCCCATGTGCAGACCCTTGTTCTGGGTGTAGGTAATAAGCTCAAGTCTTTTCTTCATTCTACTATGCAACTGTAATTACCCAAATCTCAATTACTGCGCTCCCAAAACTCATCTGTGTCATCAGTAATAATTAATTGAAATCGCAAATTCTCCCGAACTTACTTAGTGCCTATTGTGACACTTGGACAGGCAGATTTCTGTTACATTTTTCCCCATGGAGTGTGATTCGTGTGAAGAAATGCCGGACCCCGCTCTCTAGTTCCCTCCTGGGGAGCTGCAGCACATCTTTAGAGGAGTGGGACTGATTCCCAAGGCCGGATGCTCTCTCTGCAGTTTGTGACGGGACGCGGGGGACTTCCAGCAGATTTTTATTTGAAAGTGAAGGGAAATGCGTTGCGGCAGTGGTGTGCTGTGATGCCCCCATACAGCGAGTGGCCTCTGTGTGAAATTAGCCCTGCAGCCTTGCTCTAGACTGGCAGGCAGCTTAATTGCTTTTTGTTAGCAAGCTAAAGTATTCATTTGAAGGTGTAGAACTGTTTGTCTTTTTGCTGGCTTTGGCCTAATTACATATAACCCATGGACTTGAATCAAGTTGTTAATATTCATGTGGTGTTTGCAGAGCCTCTAAATGGAAGCACTCGATGTGCTCTGACTTAACATGCTGCATCTTTCTTCTGTTGTTAGACTAGACAAAGCTAATTCTTCTTCCTAGGGCCCAATCCTGCAAACCCCTGCTCATACGAGTATTGTCAGTGGGATCACAAGGTTAATCCTTTCTGTTGTTTTTAATCTTTGAAAATCCAGATATTTATCTGACCCTGCCTACCACTGTGGCCAAACCAATCCGGGGCTTATTCAGAGGTGCAGAAACATTACATTTAAGTAAAAACCAAGATGAGCTTGCAATCTGTAGATAACCCCTGGCTGATTTAAGATATTACAGGGAATTTGCTGGCATCTATATGGGTGGGTTCTGTTTTCTTTTGGTGTAGTTAACACACCAGTGCCCCATATGACAGGTCAATAATTCTCTGCCCATTACGTGTGAAGCAGCGCAGCACGGTTTGCTCTTGCTACATGATAGAAGTTGATGTATCCAGATGGAACCACATGGGTTGCAGCCCCCTGCATTATCCCATCTTTTATTTAGGCCTGACAAGCTCAATTAGCATTATCTTGTGCTTCTGCATCGAGGGGACTTTTGTTAAAAAGGCAGAAGAAAAGGCAGATAAAGGAAAAATATTACTGAGGGAAAAGCAGTGAAAACTAAAAAGGATTTATCTGGGATGAGCTTTCACTCGATAGTGCGCAATGGGAACAGCTATATTAAGAATCCTCTGAAACGTGACTTTTTAGATGCCAGCACTTCACAGATTTCCTTTTCAGCATGCTGCAATCTAGCAAATAAGTTGATGCTGATTATAAAGGTGAAACAGGATACCAGCTCCTTGGCTGCAGACCCTGCTCTCAGAATCTGGGAAGGAAAGAGGGGCTTCGTCTCCTGAATCACTGCTATCTGCACAGCTCAGGATTCACTTTGAGACTTGAGCAATCTCATACATTTATAATGGCTCCCTTTCTTTTGGCTTAAGGATATATTTAAATGATCAGGGTGTTTAGCTAGGATTTTTCATATTTGAGCAATTTTTCAGTTTTTGGCAGCAAAGCTCATGCATTTAAGTGACTGTGCAAACAGGCTGACTTCCAGAAGTGTTGGGCACTTGCTTCTCCTGCTGGTGCTGTGACCTTTACAGGCTCAGTAAAAAGACAGTTCAGCTCTACTCCTTCACTGGGGAAAGGCAATTTATGACCAGTGATAAAAGAGCAAAATGCTAAAGCCTTTGGTCCCTGAATACTTGTACATGGTTTTGTTGCTTAACTATGGAAGTTTGGGAATGATGATTTTATTTTTTTGGTTACTTGAGGAAAAGATACAAGGGGTGTGTATGTATGTGCATGAAAAGGTTGTAAACCCCAAGGAGATACAGCAAGGCTCAGAGCTTTGATTCAGGGAAATTCCAGCAACACATGAAACCAGCTCCCAGGCCCAGATGAGTAATGAATTTGCTGTGTTACTACCCTTCTGGTCAGCTCGATGTTACCGGATATTCTGGTAAACGTTTCTGTAGCATAGAAGTCAGTGGCAAATACCATCAAATATGCTTTGTGATTGTTCATAATCAGAGCTCAGATCTAAAAGTTACAAATGGCTCTAAATAACACAGTAAAGAAACTGATAGACCTTTAAATACCTTTGCAGCAGCTGACATCATATTTCCCAGCTGAAATCACATCCTTTTAATGGCACAGACTGGATCCTGGGATCTGAAATTCAAGTGTGGATCCAAACTGGAATTTTTCTTCTTGGGACAAATTTTTCTTGGGGAAAAAAAAAAAGGTGGGGGGAACAACAAGAAATAACTAAAAAGGGGTACAGAGAAGTACCTGATTTTCCTTTGTATTTGGCTCCCACCAGTTCAGCAACAAATTTCAAGACATTTCTTCTTCCTTGGAAGAATCAAATCTCAGGCTGACCAGCTATGCAGAAAAAAAAAAAATCAAAGATAATATTCTGTAAAAAAAAGTGCAGTTAGAAATGAGTCGAAGTTCTTTTTTTTTTTTTTCTTTTTCTTTTTTTTTTTTCCCCATGTTACTAAGAGAGTCATCAACACTCAGCACTTTGGGTTAGACATACCTTCTCAGCCCACCATTTCTCTATGGGCTTGTGTGAATTACTTGATTTTGACCTGGCTGGAGGTAGTTAACATTATCAGCACAGATGCACCTTTATCTCTCTGACTTTCAGCATGAAAAGAGGCTCTTATCAGGCAGTGATAAAGGAGAGAGAATGGATGGCAGGAAGAACAAAGCCTTAGTGATATCTTTCTCATTGTTTCTTCCTGCTGAGGCTTTTCTAGAGAACTATTTGTCTGCATGACCTCTACTACTGAGCTGATTTATTTTATTATTAAAATAAAAGATGAACTTTGCTGGAATATGAGTGAAGAAAAAAAGGTTCAAATAATTTAACTGCACTAAAACCAGCACAACTCGCAGTTCTCTGTGTTTTCTCAAAAACAATATTCCCTGGCCTTCTCATTAGCTATTGTTGTTGCCATCCAATATGCTGGTGGAAGATGAAAGGTAATTGATATATATATAACCTGAATACATTGTGGAATGTAGTGTATTGCAAGCTATAATAAAAATTTTAATTATGAATATATTCTGCACATGGAAGATATAAATAGCAGAGATGCTAAAGCATGCATTTTCCAAGTACAAACAAACTGATTCCCCAGAGCTGGGAAAATCAGCCAACCTGCAGTACGGAGGTCCGTTCTGGGGAAGGGATGGTCAGTGCAACAGCTCATCTACTGCTCTGCTGTGGTGTCACTCAGGAGCAAATGCCCACGCTCTTTGCTTGACCTTGTGTGTTTGGTAGCCACTGGTAGTTTTCTTTTCCATTGCAACCAGTGACCTACCTTGTTTCCATAATTTCCAAGCCTGGCTATGTATCCTTCGTTTCAGTGGCCAGTCCTGCCCAAACCATGACACCGCGCTGCAAAGATGGAGTCCTTTATCTGCCTGACTATAAAACGCAGTCACCATGTTATATGTCTTGTTGGCACTGAACTGGCCATTCCCTTGATCTGTTTGAAGTGCTGGACCTCAGACATTGCAAAATTAAGGAAGATTTTCCTAATTTCCTCTATTACAGCGTGTTCTTTTATGGGCTCTACCATGACTGGGATCTCCAGCCAGCTTTCAGGTTTTTAAGGCTTGCGATCCTATTGATGGCTTATCTGAAATGTCTGCTATGTCAAAATTTAGATTTTTAGTTTTTTCTCCCTTTTTTTTTCCTCTCTGCTCTGTTTGATTTCCTCACCTAAGGGCTTTGCTGCCTTTTGCCAGATAAGGGTAGCTCTTTTCTGAAATCAAGTCTTTACCCATATTGTGGCACAAGTATTTGATTTTCTTGCATCCCAGTGCTGGTATTTATTTATGAGTATTTCTTCAGGACCTGACTATGCTAGAATGTACTTTTCCTTTCCAGTGCTGGAACTGAAAACTCCCTGCATCCCTGGCTGAGCTGCTGCCCAGGAGCAGCTCTCCCTCCCCGTGCTGCACGCTCGGCCTTTGCCCATTTGCCTGCATCCTGTGCTCACACGTGGGGTTTGCTTTCTGGCTCTCCCGGCACGTCTCCCCTCACATCAGGGCACTCTGCTGCTTTGCGTGTGCTGGTCTGCATCTGCCATGGGCTTTGTTCTCCCCAGAGCATTGCCACACGCTCCTCTTCAAAGCCCTGCGTGGTTGGCACGGGGCCACTGCAGCTTCCCCGGTGTGAACGTCTGGTTGATGGTCAGGGCTCCCTTTGCGTTACCAGTGCAGCGCCTGATTTTGTGCCACCCGGTACTTTCATCTCTTCTCTGGCTGTCTCCTTCCCTCACTGTTCTAATTGCTTTTTCTAATGCTAGATTGTCCTCCTTTAGCATTTTTTCTTGTATTATTTTTGAGAGTGATCCTATTAAGTTCTTATCCTTCGGTACGTCATCTCCAGCTTTGAAAGCAAAGTCATTTGTTGTCAGCTGCAGCTGAATTACCTATGCATTAATTGCCTTTGTAGGTCTCTGATTTTTCTCACAGACTTTTTTTTCCTTTCTATGACATACTTTTCTTTGAAAAATAGTAAGCATCATTTACCTCAAATAGTCTGCTTCGATTTTTGCTGCTTGCTTCTCTGAGCTCATCATTAAACCCTCAAACTCTGCTGAAGTTATTTCCAGTTTGCCCAACACGTATTACAAAATTAACAGCTTTGAAACCGCACAAGAGTTGTCTGTGTCGGGTTCTGCAGAGATTAACTTTCTCCTGACCCTCTTTCTGCAGTGCTTTCTGTTCAGGTCACAGAAGGGTATATTTCTTGTGCTAGCCTGCTTAAAGGCCATTGCTGATCTATTTTCTGTGCTGTTTCCCTGCTCTGGGTTTAACAAAGAGCAATAAAGAGACATGTCAGATAGAAATATACTAAACAGTTTAATGACTTGTACACTTCCCAGCGCAGCTGATTACACAACGAAAAAGCACCTTTGAAGTTTCTGTGCCTTTCAGGCAACGAGCCTCCCTTACTCAATAGGCTGCAAATAAGATCTGTCAGCGAGCACCTTGCAAAGGTGAAAGCTGCATCTGCCCACCCTTCCTAGAGCAAAGTACTACAGCTTGGGCACTTCCTAATCTTGTGGGGCTGCTGCTGGCACCTTCTGGGACAGCAGCAGAGAGCAGTTCTGCTATTCCTCATGCAGAAATCACACTGGGTTCTGCCAATATTCCCAGCACAACGGGAAAGCTTCCTGTTCCTCCTTCCAAGGAGGCACTCTCCACAGCCAGCCAGCCTGGTCCTGAGGGCATTGTCACAGCCATCCATATCTGCATCTGACAGGCAGCAGCCTGATTTCCAGCTTAGCACACTGACTGCTGTATAATAAAACACAAAAAAGGCACACACAGCCCTTTTTGTGCCAGCTAGAAAGAAACTACCTGTCTTTTTACGTTATTCTTCACAAATGGGCGTGGGGAGGATTTGCATCCCAAGAACACACCTGAGTAAGGGGCAGAAGCCCTTGTGAACCTCTGTGTGGCGTAGAGAAGCTTAAGTAGCTGATTATCTCATGATTGTTTTACAGTGGAAAAGTTTGCAGGTCCCAGAGCACCTGGTGGTGATGGTACCATTGTCTCAGCGTTATGTTTGAGCTGAGTGTTTGTACCATGGCTCTGCTCCAGCCTGACCCAGCACTAACCACGGTGTGCAACCCCAGAGTGTAGGGAGCTGCCACAATCCATGTCAGCCTGTTGTCCCCGAGCTAACGTGAACTCAGGACTATCCCAGTGCTTTCAGGGATGCTGACTGGAGAGTCATGAGATCAGGCTCCCGTGCCCCTATTTGCCACAGGCTTCCCATGGGACAGCCCTGTGCTTCAGCTCCTGTCTGCTGAGTTAAAAGTAACAGCATCTTCCTCCATCAGCTTTCCAGCCACAAGGGAGCTGAAATAATACCGAACACATGAAGAGGCTGAGGAACCTGGAGGCTGCAGCAGCAGTAGTCATCTCATACAGAGAACCAAAACAGCCTTCCATTGCTGGGGCCCTGCTGGCTGGTCAGGACCAGCTGAGAAGCTGGCTGTTATTTGGTAAAGTATGATCTAAACCATACGGCCCAGCAAGGAGATGGTGATGGAAATCTTTATAGAAAACATTTCACAAAATGTAAACAACAGATTTTCTACACAGAGATAAAGATGGAGATTAATGCTTGAATTATCCTGGATAATTAGTGTAGCAGGTAATTATTTAAAATCTGGCACATCTGTGAATACATCACTTTGACTGAATTAGAAAATCCTCGCAACTGCTACAGTGAGTTGGTTTCAGTGATCCCACGGGGAAATCTTTAGAGATTAAGTCTCACTTCAAATGGCAGAGATTTGCAAGAGGATTACGTGGCCAATGTGACACATTCGCATTGTGATAGTAAGTGATACAGGGTTTTTTTTCTCACAGAGAAGCAGAGGGCTGGTTTCTTTGAGTTCATGTGTTCTTTGAGCTCGAGGGCTCAGCCTTAAGAAGTAGAGTGTTTTATAACTGAAATGATGAGCAGTGCTTGAAAGAAAATGGTGGCAAGAGCAATAGAAGCTCAAAAAGAGGACAGTGAAATCTAAACTTGGATTTAAATTCCTAAAGCAACAAGGTCACACTTGAAAAGCTACTGGGTATGTTTCTTTAGCTTGTTGTAAATGTTGCCAAAAGTTGTCATCTAAGAACATTGTATAAAGCACCACAGGTCTATGAGGATCCTGTGGTGGCTCCTCAGTGGGTCTGCTCGAAGCTCCTCACCACGGGGAGGGCTGTGGGGCACATCTTGCACTGCTGAGCACCCCTTGGTGCGTGCCTCTGCCAGTGCTCCCAGTGCAGGGGCAGAGCTCCTGTGCACCCTCCTGTCCTCTCTCTCAGGAGCCTCCCAGGGCTATGTCCATGCTGGCTGTCCCTGGGAGTGGGTTCTGACACACCATCTCCTGTGACCCACCTCTGTAAGTCAGCGGCTGGTGCAGCACTGCTGCAGGTGGCACTGAACCCTCCGGCAGCAGGTCGGGGCTTGTCCATCGCTGCGTAGCTTTGTGGGGTGTGTGGTGGCCAGGGGCAGGCTGGGCAACTGAAGGGCCCTCGGGTTGGACTCTCACTGTACTGGCATTCAGGAGCTCGCTTTGAGTGTTCACCTACGTGGAATCTTTGCAACAGCTTGGGTGCATAGCAGGCTCAGACTCAAGCAGCTCTCAAAAATGTAAATCTTGCCCAGTGGCCTAGCAGTCGCTGGGGAGATACACCAAAAACCTGCAGTGTGTCTGGTGGCCCACTGGGCCACATTCACAGCCAACGCAATGACTGATGTACTGGCTGTAACTCATGAGTGCTTCAGGTGTGAATTGGGTATGGAATGATTGCTGAAGCATGGTACCCTTGGTACTCGGCACAGGGAGGGAGGAGACTTGGGAAAGCTGTAGTTTCCTGTGCAGATTTCACTGCTTACAGCACTGAAGAGAGCTCCAACCAAGAAAATGGTGGTTTCCTGGCACACAAAGACATTCTCAGTAAAATTGAAATGTCTCTTTCCAATGTTTGCAACACAAAACTGCTGCCAGGAGCTCTCATCTGATTTGCTCAGGTTCTCAAAATATCAAGGTGAATAATTGAGACAGTCTGAGTTTGTAAACCCTGGGGAATTCACAGCAATAGAAAAGAGAAAGAAAAGATACTTTAAGCTTTGTACAGAGGGTCTGTCTTTTAAGAGAGGTTACATTGCACTTACTGGCTGAGACTGAGCAGGAAGAAATAGAGGTGGGGCTGAAGCCAGCATCCACCAGCCTCACCCACAGATGCATTTAGATCAACAGGGATTTGTTCAAACCAACCACAAAACTTCCCCAATGAGAAACCACTGTTAAGTTTCACAGTGGTGCCCTGCACCTGCATTCAGCCCCTAATCAAGCCCATGTAGTCCCCTTGAGCTATTTTTAAATGAAAGAACAAGAAGAAAACACTCTATGAAGAAAAACTCTTTTGGCCCTTTTCTTCCTTCCTTTCCCAGAAACTAAAGTGCAATCCCCAAGCTATAGATTTGTCTTATCCTCCTCTACAAACAGCATCCAACGTCCACTGCTAAATCACCTCTGCCCAGGATATGCCTTTTTTATAATGTGCTGAAAGAAATTGCTGCCAAGTCACCACACCTGATCCCACCTCACCGGACCTTTGACAGACCTGTGTAGAAGGGAAGGGTGTGTTTATAACCTTCTCCAAACTACTTTCTCCCTTCTGACTCCTCAATAGGATATTTACACCTGCTTCTGTATTGACAAAGAACTTAAAATATACACATCTCTATCCAAAAACAACAGTCTTTGCACTCTCTTCAGTGCCTTACCCTTAACTCCCCAGCTGCCCCACACAGTGCTATCAGTGTTGCCAGGTGTCTGTAGTTCCTGCAAACCCCAAGAAAAGCTTTCTTGCAGCAGAGCTGAATAACCCAGTGCTGGTCTCATTCAGTTATTCCCCTACAAAATGCTTTAGATGCTTGAACCTGCAATGCCCCTCTTGTTTGCAGCCTCTCGAGATGCGGCCACCACTGGGGTTTCCGTGGTACTGAGTGTATCCAGGTAGAGCGTAGGGAGCTGAAGCTTAGGTCCCTTCTCTACCAAGTAAGATCTGATCTCCTGCCTTCCCCGTGGGCAGTGCATCCCCCCCAGTGCCCCCTTGCCTTATCTGGCATGTGATGCCAATCATTCGTTGTCCTTCTGAAGAGTCTTTCAACTGAAGTTGCCCAGACCAGGCAACATTCAGGTAGAGAGATGAGTGAGCCTTTAGGACTGAGCAGGGAGCAGCCAGCCCTGCCTATGGAAGAAGCTGGGACAGCTTTGCCTTTAACTCTGAGCAGTTCTTAGGCAGGACTTGTCCTGTGGGCCGGTTGTGGAGCTCAGAGCACTAACCCAGCGTCTGGGAAGGAGGAACAGCAGCTGCGTGGCACCAGCTTGTCCTCTCCTCTAGCTCTGCTGAGCTTGCTGCAGCCTGCAGGTAAGACCAATAAGGAAAAATGAGCAGGGCTTTGGTGGTTTTTTTTTGGTGGCAGTTATTTCTACTGCTGCAAACTTTATTTTTAACTACCCAGAACTTAATTTCCACCAGCATCAGTTTCATTGTGATGCTGCAGTTTCCTGCTTATGGGGTCTGATAATGTGTGAGGCAAAAAGGGGCATATCAGGCTGCTTTCTCTGAGTCTACCTACGGCTTGCAAACAGCCCTTTGGGTAAGTTGGCAGGGGATAGCAGTGTTCTGGGCTCATTCAGCCCATCTGCAGAAACTAATGTGCCACTGAGCCACTGAGGCAGTTGTTTTAGATGGAGAGCTGCACATAACTTGAATACTCTACTAAAATGGAGCTCAGCTGCACCTCACTGTCAAAATGTGAGCATGTTTTACCCACAGCAGAGCACTGGAGCGTAGCCAGAAAGCCAGCGTAGTAATTTTTTGGGCATGTTTTTTGGGCATGAATGTTCAGCCATATTTTATTAAACTCCCTGTCCTACTCTTCACTGCATGTTTCTGAGAGCTGCTGCCCTGCAGCCCAGCATCCCTCACTCAAGAGAGCTGCTTGTTCCACCTTGGTTGAAATCTCCTTAGAAACTTAAAATCCCATATTGTCCTTTTCTCCTACCTTGCACTGTTACTTAGCCTAGATAATCACAGCTTTGGTTTAATTTCATGTCAGGTACTGTTAATGTAAATGGTGAACACCTAAAATGTCATAACCATCAGTTTAGCACTATACTCTGCAATGATAACAATACACTAATTTACCATTTAAATTCAGTGTACTATTGTAAGCTATGTTCAGCACTGCTTGGCTTCAAACTATTTCCTTCCTTTTCTGTCTAATGTCAGAATTTCTGCAGAACATACAAAACAGTGACATTTTTTAACTTTTAAACTAGCACGGAATGCATGAAATCTGAATAGCTGCAGTATCTCTCTGAACCCAGGCTGCAGGTAGATATCTCTGCCTTGATGTTGAAAGGAATATGCAATTTGTTACTGGGCAGAACTGTCCATTGAGTCCCAGGACTAGAGTGCAAATAGCTTGATTTGGGGATCCCTATTTTGCAGTGTCAGGTCAGTGTCTCGCACAGACTCAGCATTTCTTTCCTGGTGACTGCATAGACCGTGTGCCATCTGTGCAACTGAAAAAGGATGCTATTAACTTTCCACCTTT
Organism: Calidris pugnax; assembly: GCF_001431845.1. Classification (NCBI taxonomy): domain Eukaryota; kingdom Metazoa; phylum Chordata; class Aves; order Charadriiformes; family Scolopacidae; genus Calidris; species Calidris pugnax. The sequence goes on along the minus strand of NW_015090995.1, from coordinate 12,593,213 downwards.
ACTTTGTTGGGATGAAAAACACCAGAGCACAGCAAGGTAGCATGGTGATAATATAAATGAAAAAAACCCCCACATACCCAACAGTAAAATGTTTCCCATTCTGTGTAAGAATAATGCAGAGCCAAGATTTAAAATACAGCATGCATAAAATGTGCCACTTCCTTCTAAGAGCTGAATTAATGGATGCTATAAAAACCAAACAGATCAAAAAATACTATGAAGGACCTTTTTCCAGGGAAGAATGTGAGAATTCATTGGATTTGGACATGAGAAACAGTGGTTTGTGATAATAGAAGTGCTAGCACTTCTTTTTAGAAATGTGTTTTCTTGCTCCTTCTATTGGTGAACTAATAAGCGTAACCTCTAAAGGACAAAGTCCGGCTTTAGCATGTGAAATTACTTTTGCTGAATGTGGCTATCATCTCATTTCTCAGTGGTTGCTATTTTACACTCTAGCTACATTTCACACTGCATTTAAGTGCACCCCCAGTGAGGAGGTGGAAGAAGCGACGCTGCTTTGCCTGCAGCTGGAGAAATCCTTTATTGCTCACACATCACCTCCTCAGCCGCTGGCAGTTGCTCCAGGAAAGCCTGCCTGAAGCTGTTGATCATCTCTTTCCTTCTCTCATAGGACCATGCGGATATTGAGTGGAAGTTTGCACGGACGAAGCTCTGGATGAGTTACTTTGATGAGGGCGCCACTCTGCCCCCTCCTTTTAACATTATCCCAAGTCCCAAGTCGGTCTGGTACCTCTGCAAGTGGATTCACAATCAGCTCTGCCCAGGCGACGACTCTGACAATGAACAGAAGAGGCATGAAAACCTCAAAACATTCACAGTAAGGAGCTGCATGTGTTTATACTTTATTTTTTGAGGGCACTTGTGCATGTTCAGGATCGTGAGGGCCACTGGTGCAGAAGGTTGCTGAATCATCACTTGCTAAGAGCCACCAGCAGCTCTAAAGACAGCACTGAACAGGTGACATAGCTGTGCCTTTCTCTTTCCAGGAACGGCACGCTGACAACCTGATTCAGAATCAACATTACCAGGTAAACTCTTCAGCTCATAAAGTTTTCACTTGTTTCTTCTTCCTGCACATTTTCTAATACCATGATTCTTGCTCGCTTCTAGAATATACTCTGATAAGTGTAGGTCCTCTTAAGACGATTTTGCTTATCATGGATTAAAACATTTCCTCACTAGCGATGAGATGGTTTGGTAAATCCCTCCTAGCTTTTCACCCCTCTGAAGTAGTGGAAAACTTGCCACGTACCAGTCTGGCTGCTGAAGTCAAAGGTGACATCCCCATTGCCATCAGAGGTACCTGGCTGTCACACCGTCCTGATTAAAACTGTTTCTGCAGCATTTGTACACACTTTGGAATCATGTCTCTCCTGCTCTTTTTTTGTAAACCATCCCAAACCATCCCACTCAAACAGTGGTTGGGATTTTCTTTTATTTTGGACACCTCAAGAAGGAGGAATGGTTCCTTTGCTGAATTTTGCTTGTTTTGTTTATTGTCATCCTGTCTGTCATCAAGTCCTCATTATAAGTTAACCTACAAAAGGATGAAACTGCAGCCTCAGAACTGGAACTCAGTGTGATGTATTATGCTGGCATGCTGGAAGGAAAAGAAGTTCTCCAGAATGTTAGGTGGTAGGTTAGGCTATACTGTGAAAAGCCATTAGTAATTTGTCTTACTTAAGACATCTCCTGCTTTTTGAAGAGTTTTTATCTGAAGTTGAAGTTTAATATAATTAGTCACCTTTAACACCAGATATTGGATACTTTCTGGCTTCACAGCACAGCTCACAGATAGTAACAGTGAGATCTCTTAAAACGCCTCCCAGTAAAACTGGTGCAGAGACCATCTTCATGCTTGGTGTTGCTCAGCCTTGTTATCCAATGTATGAAAAGGGGGGAAATGAAGGGAGGGTTTGGAGTCGTCTCTTCTGTGTATGGAGATCGACCTCTGTGTGTGTTGGCTGGCACGGATAAATGTACAAGCTCAAAGTACCAGTTTGCTTATGTAAAGCCAGCAAGAACACAGGGCAAAATGGATCTCATCCGACCAAAATCTATATTGTAACAAACAGTCCAGGTAATGCAGAGGAGCAAGAGCCTTTGGAGAAGTCACCGAGGGTGGGATTCAGTCCTTCCAGCACTGTCCACAGACACTGCAGCAGCCTTGAGAGGAGTTTCTAACCTGCCATTAGGGAACACCCAGGCTGCTGGCAGGTGTGGTTTAATGTGAACGTGCATTGCCCCATGGGGTCCTGGCTGTTCTTCACCTTATTTGTTGTCAACACACCCTCCTTGGCTTTCAAATGCTTGATAAACAATCTTCAAATGGCAAGCTTAGCCTTTCAGGATACACAGCATATACACGAGACTGGTGATCTTAAAAACTTTCAGCAGTTGAGATTAAATGGCTTGAGGACATTTAAGAGTATCAATAATTTTTTCTCAACAACTTTTACATATATAAAACAAATGCAAAATACCTGCTCATGGTAGCTGAGCGTTCAAGATGGAAGGTATATAACCCTTTCCAAAGGCTTGTTCTGTTTAAAAGAAAGCGTTCTGTTTCTTTGAGCAACCTGGTCTACTGGGAGGTGTCCCTGCCCAGGGCAGGGGTTTGGAACTCAATGATCTTTAAGGTCCCTTCCAACTCCAACCATTCTATGATTCTATTCCAGGAAGTCATAAGAAATCTTGTGAAAAGATACGTTGCAGCAATGATAAGGACTTCCAAAACCAACGAAGGCTTAACTGAAGAAAATTTCAAGGTAATTCATTATTCCTTAATAATAATTTATTATATTAATTCAAATAGCCACTTGGAGAGTTCGCACTAACTTGTCAAGATGATTTGTAATCTGCTGTGGAAATTGGCCTATTACTGGGAATGCATACCATGATGAATGCATACATATTGCAGGGGGATTGAGCAGAGAATATTCTTATTCAGGTGTCTTCTCATATGGTCACCTCCCAGATTTCAATATACAATATGGTATGTAGACAAAAGCTTTGGAAATGGTAGGAATTAAGTATCCGATTTGAGTCAGCACCGCATTCCTAATTCTAACCTAGACAGAGCTAAAGAATGAGTCTGGGTTAATGGATACGAGGAACACTTTAGCAACAAAGTTAAAGTAAGGCCTATCATCTAAACAGGGTTCCTGACATATTTCTAAATTCCAGCAGTGTTTCCACTTTTTTATAACTGTCTTATTTAACTTCACTTATTGAGGGGGGTGGCAGTGGAGCAGGCAGAGGGGGTTGGTCAAGAGACTGGTCCCGCAGCCTTTAGAAACAAAGATCTTGTGAGGTCTAAATTCCCAGGATTACCAATACATTCTTTTTGTGTGTCACCAAATGATGAGCATGCATGTAGTATTCTTGTAAGTGTGAATTGGTATCAGTCACTTGCATATCTCTGAACAGTTCTCCCAAGGGAATGTGGTCATTCCTTCACGTCACAGATAAAGCTGCCAAGTGTAACTCATTCCCCCTCTTGCCCTAGGAATTAAAACAGGACATCTCAAGTTTTCGCTATGAAGTTCTTGACCTCTTGGGCAACAGGAAGCCCCAGAGGAGAAGTTACTCTACCAGCAGCACAGAGGTATCCCAAAAAGATGAAGCAAATGAGGATGGTGCTGGAGAAAAATCCAAAGCCAAGAGCGTTTCTTTCAATGTAGCCAACAAAAAGAAGGACTTCAATGTATCTGCTCTAATTAAAACTATGTCTGGGATCAATATGGTGGAAGAGAAGCCAAAAAGCAATGGGATCAGTAAGCGCTCCTTTGTCCGAAATGGAAATAGAGTTCAGAGACTTTCCAGCTCCAAGAAGGAGTCCTTTAAGAGACTGGGCCTACTTTTCTCCAAGATGAATGGACACGTACCTGAACCAAATTCAGAACCCATGTACACTATTTCAGATGGAATTATTCAGCCACACTACATGTGGAAAGACATTAAATATTCTCAGATTGATAAAGAGAGAGAAGAGAATTGTTCCAAAAGTGAAATTAACCTCAATGAGGTGGACTACAGTGGGAACACAAGACTTACAGGACATAGCAAGGAACGCCCTGTGGTTTGTACCAGCTCCCTTCACTGTGCTTCCAGTATTTGTTCCTCTAATTCCAAACTCATAGACTCGTCAGAGGATGTGTTTGATTCATGGGGAGAGGCTTGTGACTTGTTTATAAACCAGTGGAAAGAGGGGCAGGAGGATCATGTTACGACTCGGCTATAAGTAAAGCTATCTTAACACACGCTGGAAAACTTAGCCCATTATTTGTAATTCTTTGCTCTCATCTGATTCAGCGTTACCATTTCCTTTCTGTCCACAGGTGAAAAAAGAAAAAAAGTGTAAAACTACTGATCTTAGCCTATTTTATAGCCATCTGCACCCTTTTAAATTTACTTTTCTATTTTTCTTTTTACACTCACAAGTACTAAACTAAAGGTTTCACCATTTATAAGGTCACTATAAACCACGGGAATCCCTTCGGATGCAGTCTTATTCTTCAAATGCCACAGGCTTCAGTCACGGTGGTGGCCGAGTAGAGGATTTCTGCAGTGCTCTCACCACATCCCCCTGTCGCTGGGTTATCACTGCTGCGGTCCAACGCCATCGCCTGTGTCCTGCTCGACTTTCCTCGGTGATCCAACCAGCTGGTGAGCACTGTCTTAGCAGGTGGCTGAGAATCACATTTAAAAAACTTTTTAGAATGGGTTTCAACATATAACTGGCTTTTTGTTTTCTTTAAGCAATATGACCTCTGATTCTTCCGTTTGTCCGTGTTTTTTCAGATTATTATATTAATATTGTAAACTGTTATGGAATAAGAGACGCCCTTGATCATCCAGCTAGAATATGTTATGATTTGCTTATTTACCCAATTCCTATAAGAAATTCCCCCTATAGGAAGCAGAGTAACCTCCCAGTTAACCTGAGAATGGAAGCCAGCCCCTGGCCTTGCTACCAACCTCTGCATAGATGAACTGACCCAAACCCAGCTGTGGCTGCTTGAAACACAAACCTTAGTGTGCTTCTCATATTTCTAACAGGCTGAGCCAAACCCCAGCCCTGAGCCTTGCCCTTAATGCCCAGCCCTCGAGCTGTATCTGGGTTTTGGAATTCCTCATCTCACTTCCATGGCTGCATTTGCTTTTTGCTGCCTCTCTGATGGATGTCAGGGTTGAGGAAGAAAACCATCCTGCTGGTATATGGTGAGTGCTAAGAGATCCTGGGCCTGTGAGCTGCGTTTCTGAAAAGCAACCTAGGCAAGAGCAGCTCAAACTGCATCTGGCAGCAGCTGGAGTCTCTGTAGTTCTTTTTCTAAGGTGCAAGAAAAGAAGGAGCGTGGCGGTAGAAGTTATCCTTTATTTCCCCAGTTGTGGTAGTGTCTGGACAGGCCCAGCCCTGTCACTGCTTTAGTCGCAAGGCGCATCAGAGAGGGGAGAAGAGAGCCCCCATCGAGGGCAAAATGGTTGAATTTATAACAGTGTATTTTCTTTTTTATTTCTTTTTTATTTTCTTTTTTATTATTTTTTAACAATGTGATACTTGAACTTTCCTCTGTGGTGTTGCTAAGAAACACAGATTGATTACTTACCATTACTTCAGAGCTGTTATTAGTCACCTGCTTTCTTGGAGGAAGCAAGTCCTGCCCGGGAGCTCAGCAGTGGCCTTCCCCTGTGACAGAGCTCCGTCACGGCGCTCACACGGTCATGCTGGAGGCTCTGTTCCCAGGAGAGGTGACATGAGCTGGAGCGTATCCCAAGGGGGGTTGCCAAAACCCACCTCTTCTGTAAACTGGGCTGTGAATTCCATTTGTAAAAGCATAATGCTGGAAAGTCTACACCTACCTTCAACTACACGCTGGTCGGATTTTACCAGCAAGGGGCAGGAGCAGCTCTCATGGCAGGACAGAGGGACAGGAGAGGGATTCCCATCCCTGGAAACATTCCAGCTCAGGTTGGATGGGGCTCTGAGCAATCTGATCGAGTTGAAGATGTCCCTGCTCATTGCAGGGGGTTGGACCAGAAGGCCTTTAAAGGTTCCTTCCAACCCAAACTACTCTATAATTCTGTATTTTCTCACTACAGCAGTCCCCCCCCAAACTGATGCTGAGATGCCTGCAGCTGGATACTCTGAGTTTTTAAACCTGGCTCCCTCCTCTTGTTAAGGAGAACCACCCTGTTGGGTTATTCCCTTTGGGCACCTATAGAGCATTCCCTAAAGGTCGTGATGGAGCACATCTACGTCAGAGAGATGCATGTGAAGGATGCAGCTAGCTCCTGGAGCAGAGTTGCAGATGCCAACACACTGCAGTCATGGGAAGTTTTCAATACAGACTTCAAAGTGGAGACCATGGTTCTGGGCCGGTTATGGTGTCAAAAAAAATCAGCAACTAGAAGCAGACACTCAAAAATGTTTCTGTATTCCTTGGTTATAAGTGACAGCAGTCTTGTTACCAGCTTGCAGTATAAAGCCCAAAATACTGAAGCCCCTAGATGTATTAGTTAAGACAGAGTAAAAAGCATTTTTGTATCAACAGATTCCAGGCTTTCATAGTAATTGCAGGGTAAGAGTTGTCTTTGAAACTGCATCTCCTCTTCTTTATGAAAGGCTGAGCCAACTGACATTGGCACTACATAGGAGACTGGCAAAATCTGAGGGTCAGGAGCAGCTTGCTGATCATCTGGGAAGAAATCCAGCACCCTTGTCTTTTAAGAGGCAAAGCCATCGATACGTGAGAGCTGCAGTCGGAACCAACCGAAAGCAGTTCTCAAAGAGCTCACAATAAAAGCCCTGCAGTTTAATAATCCAAACGGAGCACATTTCTGGAAATATGAACATTAGCAAGAGCTGCTACAGGGGGATGAAGGAGAGGGTTTGAATCACTTTATGCCTCCCATAAGCACGTTGCAGTTTATGAACTCTACTCGACATGGGGCCAGGAAATCTGTGTGGTATTTCCTGTGTAACGAGTAAGAATGAAAGCAATTCAAGTACGGTTATGCAGATTTCATCAATCGAGTTTCAGGCTGGGACAGAAGCAGGTTCATATCCTTGGACAGTGGAAAGGCTTTTAAGTTTTCCAGTGAGAACAAGCCCACTGCTGCTGGTGATGATTACAGCATGTCATTCAAATGCAGCACTACATTAACAGGTACAAATAACAAAATGAAATGCAATTAACTCTGCAGTGGTGCCCCCCCCCAAAATGTAAAAATGACATCGGGTAACGCAAAGCCTTTCTGTGCAAACTGTGTGAGTCACGTTCCCCTGCTGTGTCCTGAAAGGGCAGGGGTAGGAACTGCCACGCTGGAGTGGCACAATGGATAATGCAGTCTGCAAAAATCTCTCAATAATGCTATGTTACAGGCGAGAGGTACGTCACATGGCTGCTTGGCTGCGGCTCCCCTGGGATTTGTTTCATGACTCAGATACTTCCTAGCTCCCAGCTATGAGCTGGTTTGAGCTGACTTTGGAATTTAACACAAATATTTGATTTGGCTGCGATTAATACACGTGTCCAGGAATTTGCAAAACTGTCAAACTGGTCCCCCAAAAGGCAAAATTCTGTTTGACTGCATCTATGCATCCCCTTTGGTAGCAATAGACTTTATAGCAGCTGGTGAATTATTATTATTACTCTAAAACAGGAGCTTCAGGGGAGGGAAATTAAAGCATCTTGAAAAATACATCTGATAAGCAAAACTTGTGGTTTTTTTTTTTAAATTCACTTGCAGTGAATCAGGATTTCACTAGCTTTTTTTTTCATTTTCAATTGCTCTAAAAGAAAACATGTTTTAGTGAAATTTATTCTATTCTTCTGAGAAATCAGTCAACTACCCCTGAGCTGTCTGTGCCAGAGACCAGGGTAGGAGCTGATGGGACACTTTGAGCTTCTCATGTGAGGAGTTAAACTTTTCCTTGGCTTGGGTTCAAGCAGCACAGCTGTGCTCCAACTGGCACACGCCTGGCCTTCATTCTGTGGGCTTCAATAATAATCCCTATACATATGCAAGGAATTTAGAATGTGGAATAACAGAGATCGCGACAACTTGCCCTTTCTTTAGGTTTCTTGCTCTTGAAGTTGCTCTATTTCTCCCCTCCCATCCCCAGTGTCATTGTCACCTGGCTTTTTAAAGTAGCACACCTACAAATGATCACCAACTAAAAAGTTAACAAATAACACCCAGGGTTAAGAATATCAAATAGAGTCGGGAGGTGTTTGTACTCAGGTCAGAGATTAAAGAAGTTGTTTCAGAAACGAGAAATTAACTGACATATCTCTGCAGATTGTTTGGATAATTGCATTTGTATAGCATTCACTTACCGGTATATATGTAAATACTGAAGTCCTTGTGTCTGTGGTCCCTCCAGAGGAAGCACGCACCACGGCCAGAGCCAGGATTAGAGAGCAGGCCTTCTGGGGGCTGGTCCCAGCTCTGCCACTGACTCACCTGTGACCTTGGGCAAGTCACTTAGCCTCTCCAATGCCTCAGTTTCCCCATCTGTAAAATAGGGATAATAATACTTACCTACCTCGCAGGGGGGGTTAGTTCATTATTTATAAGCACTTTCAGATCTTTAAATTAAAGGCGCTATATACAGTAAGTAGTTAGTATTCGTAGCAGTAGTATGTACTTTTATTTTCTTACAACTAATTCAGGTCAGGATTTAACCGTATGTTCGTTACGATAGATAGTTTTCCATGTAGAAAACTGGCAGGGTTTCCCACAAAGGGAATTTAGGGGACTTCTGCAGCAGACAGAGAGCAGGAGCAGCGTACCCTGGAAGCCTAAACCAACACCCCTGCTTTTGTGATTTATGTCTCACCCTTAATAACACCTTTACTGTATTTGTGTTTCATTCCTTTTCTGATGGTACATGTAACATAATTTTTAGCAGAAACAGCCACTGTAAATACTCAGAGTATTTAAATAAATATATTCACGTATAAATATAGAACCTTACCTTTTAAAGAGGTTAAAATTGGTTGATGCACCAGACTTCTAAGCACGGGGAGGGTCCACGGGCAGCCCAGCACCGAGGCACACGCACACAGGATACTGGAGTAGGACCATAGGGAAAGTTCACCGCATGTCACCACCTCCTTAGGATTCACTTGTCACCCCATCCCCGGCAGGGACAGCGAGTCGTGCAGGTGACAAGGTGTCACCGCCGTGGCTGAAGGCCAGCGGCCCCACTGCCTGCTTTGCCCCGAGGAGCGGGACACAGCAGCTCCCAGACAGGCCCCAGGGGCAGTGGCGTGTCACCAGCACGAGGGCTGCTGGAGGAACCTCTCCTGGGCAGCGGGAGACCGACCGGGGGACTCTTTGCCTTGATTTGGTTTTCTTTAGTGCTGACTCGGGATAAAGGTCTTTGGTTTGAGTGACAGAGCTCTACGATGTGACTTGCACAGTGAGGGCACTAGGAGCATCCTGAGGTCCCTTCCAGGAGCACGAGCAGTTGCCGGGGCTCTGCAGCGGGTGTTTGGACAGTTACCAATAGCATGAGCAAGGATCTCATTTACTGCTGGGTTTTCTGGCGGTTAGAGAACTACATAAGCCCCTGCTGCTCTGACCCCATTAAGGGTATGTCCCACTTCCCTTGGGACTGCTCAGCTTTGCTTCAATATTCCTACTTTCCTTTTCAGAAGGCCACAATCCCAACGGAAAATGTATTATTTCAGTTAACCAGGAAGAGGTGCAGTTTTGGTTTAACTTCTGGCTGAGTTTTCCTTCAACCAGTTAACTTGTCCTGTAGTGTGCCACCACTGTCTTGCAGACATGGCCATGAGAAAGCTCTATGCAGCCTCAGAGGCGGATTTCCAAAGGAACAGGATCACCTTCCCACCTCCGTTGCAATTCCACAGTCAAACAGAATGGCAAAATAGAAGCAAAAACATCCAGAGCACTAGGGCTGCTGAGAATTAATGAAAGTTGTTCCTTAACTAAAACCTCTCTGGAGCTGGCTTTGGGGTGGATGCTCTGGAAGGACCTCTTCCCCACATGAGGGATGTCCTGGGCCGTCCATCACCCCAGCCCCGGCAGCCCAGCGGGTTGGAGCCTGCCCAGGTGAGCTGGAAGCACCAGTGACTCTCAGTCATGTAACTGTAAAATTAATTGGAATCAGTGAGACTACAGTGAATAATAAATGAGCTCACTGGAGGAGCATCTAAAATAAACTGTTACCTAAATAATCTGTAGTTTGCAGTGAATGTGTAACTTGAAGCCTAATAACTATAAAGTCAAGCCCATACTGGATTTTGTTTTTGGAGGAGGCAGCAGGGAGCACTCTGGGCTACCCACATTAGCATCTTCTCTAAACATTCGTCATTTGATGCTATTTCATTTTCACACCACTTCTTTCCCCATTTCAGGCCATTACACTTTTACAAACAAGTAATTTATGTATTATTCACATAATTGACTCCACCCAGAACAACTAAAGTAAATTCATGGCCAAGAACAATTGTTTTATAAAGACAACGTGCTAGATCTAAAAACGTGTATATATACATAAAGCGCAAGTGTTTGATCACTATCTTCTGATATTTGATAGTATTTTATGCTTCAGGGAAGCACTTTTAACTGCTCTGTTTTTTTAACGTGTGCAAAACAAACGACCCAAGAACAGCAATAGAACCCCCCCAGCCTTGCTCAAACCGCCCACCATTTTTAAAGCCAAATTGATCTTGCAGCTCTTTCTTTACGTACAGACCCTTCTCGATCCATGGCTCACCACCGACGACAACAGCGCAGCCCTCCCTCCTGCCTTGCACGTGGCTTGTCTTGTTTTTTTGGGGGATATTTTTTTTCCTCCTCCCATTTAAAGCATTTCCATATCAGCAGTAACTCCTAAGGCAGAAGGAACGAGGTGCTTAGGACAAGACGTGATCGGTCAAGGAGCTGGCCTTTTAGCGCATTAGCTGACAGAACACTGTGATACCTTTAGCCAACAGAGTGAAATGCCTTTTGACTATAAATAGTTGTTTTTGAGCAAGGGGGCACTTTTTGGTGTAGCTATTTTTTGGGAATTGTACAGTCTTATTTAAAAACTCCTGAATGTGTTTCTAAGGTGGGAACTAGAGGGCTAGGGATCTCTGAGAAGCAGAGGAGAGCGGCAGATGCTTAAGCACTCTATTTTCTATATGGCAAGCCCTAGAAACCCGGGCTTACTTTGCAATCAGTTTTTTTAGCAATCGAGTTTTAATATCAAATTAAATCTTCATTAAAAAAAAAAAGCTATCACAGAAACGGCTTCACACCTGAGCATAACTTGAAATGCCATTTCACTTCATGGGATAAAAAACAGTGAGGCTTTTTTTCCTCCTCCTTTACTTTAGTTTTGGTCAAAAACTTGATGGCCTTTTCCAGGCAAAAGAGCTTTCAGATGCTGTAAGAACTCTGCAGACGTACAGACGGAGTGGGGAGCTCAGCATTTGCCAGTTGAGTAGTAATAGCCACCCCGAGAGGAAGTGGGGGGAGAAAAGGGGAAGAGCAAAAAGCAAAAACAAACGCTTAGTTTTATGTACTTTTCTACTTGCATCTTTTCTGTCCATTGTGCAGACTCCATGTCATACCCTCATATAACATGTAAAAATGAAATTATGTACATAATAAATAAAATTATTTATTTTATGTGTATTTTTAGCTTAACTGTAAACTTAAAAAAAGCATTTAATTTTTTTCCCAAAAATGTAAGCCGATTGAAATTCAAGGTGTTTCTACCTTTTCAGATGTAACATTTCCAGCTGCCTATTGATAATAAACATTTATGAACAGCAACACATCTGACAGTTTTTTAAAATCATGTTCAGCACAGACGCCTCAAGGGCTGTCAGTGGTCAGAGGAGCACTTAAGGGCTCCAGTTCTACAAAGACTTACATTAGTATTTACATAAAGAAGACATGGCACAGTCCTGCTTACCTACAGTGATGTTGGCCACCCAAACGTGAGCAAGTGTTCACGGGCAAAAGCTGAACAGCACCTGGCTGTGACAAAAAAACAACCCCAAAAATTTCATTATGTCCCGTCTACAACAGAAACCAGCAAACCACTGAAGTGTTGGTAAATAAAACACACCACATGAACGCAATTACTCCCGTACAAAGATGTCTAAGTAAGTGTAATTCCCTTTTAATTTGCTCCCCAAAGATATCCTTCAACCAGCACAACTACATCAGCCACACTGGAATATACAGCAATATAGCTAATTGTGTAAAAGAGTCATTAAGCATCAAGATATAACTGCATTAACATAATTTGCTCCTGTAAAGCTGTCCTCCAAGCACATCTCATTAAAGTGCTGGGGGCACGCGGATACATTTCAGAAGGTTTCCATCAACTACCAGAGGCTCTTGGTCAAGTCTCCAGTAAAACAAGAGTTTCCCCAAGTTAAATGTCCCTTTCTTTGAAACGCACAAGACTCCTGCGTGGCAAGACAAGGTGGACACACAGAAATAAACCCAGCTCCTGCCAAAAGCTGTAGGGAAGCCCAGGACCACAGTGATCCACAGCTACAGAGTTTTAAATACACACGTAAGACAGAAGGCTACCTTTTTTTTTTTTTAAATAGAAAAGGATATTTTGAAGCTGGATGCGCGCATGCGACTCACATCAGAAAGTATGGGAGTTCAAAGTTAAGGCACCCTGAATCCCCCAGTTGGGTCCCCGTTTCCAGAAAGGGGGTCCATCCTGCACCTGGCAATGGCTCCCCTGTCTCCAGCGTCCCCATGCGCCGCAGCAGGAGCCGGGTGTGAGCAGGGAGGGCAGCGGGAGGCAGGGGAGTCTTCCAGTGTATTCTGTCTCCTCCTACTTGTGCTTCCTGAAAAGTAATACAAATCATGCATCCACATAATCGCCACAAACATTAAAACTAACATTTCTGGCTTTCAACTATGACAAATATTAAAAAAGCGCTGGTTTAAAGAGAGTCAGAAACCACAGTTTCAGATTTGATGGGAAAAGGCAAATAGGCACGGTAGGAAACAAGAAAAATATAGAAAAGAGAGGGTAGAGGGAGCTGGATGGTCTATTTATTTCATCATTAGAAGATATTTCACTTTCTCTTAAAAGACCATTTTCTCTAATACAGCAAAGTCAACCAGTTGTCACAGTATGAGCACAGAATGACGCTTATTTTGGGGCAAACCCCAGCACCCCAAAGCTAGTGGCCAAAGGTTCACCTGCTCCAGGGAAGGTGAGATTTAGCATCTGGAATGAAAGTGTTGCTGGAAACTGAGCCCACCACATAAACCCCCCTGTCAGGACTGGGGCACACGCTCCTGTCCCTGCAGATGCCCCCAGAGGCAGAGGTGAGTGAGTGGCAGTAAGTGTCTGCATACATCCGTGCTCCCAGCCCGTGGCTCACGCTGGTGGAGGCATTTCATCCTCACCACAACTCAGCCGACCGAAACGTGGTAAGCAGGAGTGACTCCATCACGTGTAGCAGCTCCTAGGTACAGGCCTGACCTGCAAAATTTAAACGCTGATCTTATTTCAATGCTATAAAGTCCCGGTCCAAGGGTTTTATCTTCCTCCTTTATGAAAAAAGCAGTTACTTGGAAGTCTGGGTCTGGATTCATATGCTGAATATCTTCCATGTATAATTCAGTCTTTGATGGTGTGATTTTATAAAAGAGAAAGGTATCCAGCAGCACTGCAGAGAGAACTGGAAGCTAAACCAAAACAACTAAGCTAGAAAAACAACTTGCTGTAGGAATCGGTTTGGTGTTATTATATGACCAAGAGGAAAACAAGAGGACAGGAGCAATAGCCCAGCAGGCTAATGCTGCTGGCAGGCAGAGTCAGCGTGGCTTTTCTCTCCAGTATTTATAATAATTACCTTCAATAACAGATGGATTTTTCAATTGAAAAGACTTCAGAAAGAGACTGGTGCCTCTGGCGAGCAGCAGGAAGGCTGTGGATGTTAACACGCACACAGATGATGGCAGGACCACGTTACTCCGGGTGAGGAGGAGGAGGGTGAGCAGAGGAGGCACCAGGAGGACAGCACCCACAGCCCGGCCACGGCGGGGCAAGGGTTTGCCACCACCCGAGCAGCTCTGCCCAAACACCACGCGTTGTCTTCCCCCCGTAGTGAGCGCAGGAGTGCATTCCAGTGTCTGGCCACCTGCGGGCAAACACAGTTGGACTGAAGCCTGCTCCTTCTAAGGGCAGAAAGATCGGCAGGAGTTTAGGAGAGACTGACATACTTAAAACCACAAGAAGCTCACACCCCAAAGCACAAGAACTGTGGTTGATCACCGCTTCTTTCATCCTGCGGTTTCAGAAGAGAAGAAGAGGAGGCTTGGCTCTGAGGCTGTTTATCAGGGCTATGAAATAAGCAGTGCTCACATCTAAAGAGAGCGCTCTGTGGCGCTGCCAGCTCACGGATCCTTCCTGCACAGCCTTCAGGTGTTAATTTAATTTGAGCCCCTGCCTTTCATATATAAAAACACGGTGTGGAAAAGGAGGCGGCAAGCATGACTAGTGCAGGCTTGGCTGCATGACGCTTCTCTTCTGTTCTCTCTTTTAAAAGCTGAAAACCCATCCACAAATAATAAAGGAAAATTAAAAACACATTTCAGGATTAAATTCTTACTTTAAAAATTCATTATTATGCAACATATTTCAAGAAGCTATTAAAGAAAGGGGGGGGAAATCAATCTGAAGGAAAATAATTGTTCCCAATAGAAATCAATACTCATGGATTTTTCTGTGCTTCTATTTAAAGATAAAATACACTTATGGCTGCAAGCTATACCCTGCTACCCTCGTTCACAGCAAGTCTGTGATTGCTGGAAACGAAAACCCAGAGCATGGATCTGGTACCAAATTGTAACAGAGCAATAACCAAACGGTGTGCCAAAGTAAAGAAGCCTGGGCCATCACCAGGCGGACACCGGGCTCCCACATCTTGGCACCCAGAGTCCCCACATACACACCCCCCCAACACCAACACACCTCTGAAACAAACCCCCTGAATTCTGTGTAATTTTGATATGAATTATTTTATAGCATCTGAAAAGGCAACAATTGTGCAGCAATTAGCCACTGGAACACTTGACCACTAAACTAGGACTATTAGTAGTACAGGGGCACTGCAGCCAGCACGAGTGATCTCTAGATGAGGAAACTGCTGAAGTACGAAGCAGGTCACCTCTGGTTTAGGTAGAGCTGTGGCTTTTTTTGGCAGCTGTTTTAGTAAGTGATGTAGAGCTATTGTAGTGCAACACAACTCTGGAAAACAGAATTGAAAATAAAAGACTGCAGCACTCACCTAAATTTCTGTACCATTCTAAGCTAGTTTGCTGTTAATAAAAAGGCAGCATTTCCTGACCTATGGAGATCAGTCATCAACCAGCTTCAGGACGCGCTGCTAACTGTTCCCCACAGCCACTACTTGCTAGTTTGAAAAGTTAATTTTGAGCCTAAACAGCCCTGGCAAAAATACATTTATCACTTCATAGAGGTATTCTGTATATCAAATCCATAAATAAGTTAATTGGCCACATATTACATATACTATTATATCAATTAATGTAATTTTTCTGTGTATCAAAGTGCCCAACATGGCCACAATAGCCATGGCTAACGCTAAATAATTCAGCAATTATAAGGGTAAGCAAAAACATGCAAAAATCTTGACTCCGTACCAGAATTGTCAGTCAGTGCTTAGAATTTAAAAAAAAAAAGTTGACTTCAGGATACAAACTAATACCAGAAGATAAACCACCAACACTTAGCTATGAAAACCATTTGTGTAGAAAAAAGCAAGGTTGTCTCAGTGACAGCAGAAGAAAGGAGGCATTATTCATAGCTAAAGCCTGAAAGTGGAAGATACTCACTTCAGGGCTTGACAGCAACTGCTGGGATATGACAGATGGGACTCGTGACTGAGGTGTAACACACTTGATGACTCCATCATGCAGACTGTAATTCTTAAGTCTGTTCCATTTTAAAGTTCATAAAATAAGTCACATGCTTTATCGGTTCCTTTAAGAGGTCAGTCCAGTGAATGCTCTTCCAGAGAAAGGAGGAAAAAAATCCTGTGGTATCTTCTCTCTCTGAGAAATGTGTCTGCAAGACCAGTGCTCCTCCAGAGGCAGAAATACAAAGGCCAAGGTCCTAACGGCCATCAATTACTTTGTAAAATCATTTTGTGGGCATGTTTTGGGTTTTTGTGGGGGTGATTTTTGTGGGGTTTTTTTTCGTGGTTTTGTTTTTTTGGGGATTTTTTTTAAACAGCACAGCAGCTCATAATCAAATTAGCCATTGAGGGGTCATTTTTCTTTTGCTTTGACTTTTTACCTGCCTATCCCATCCTGAAAAGCCATTATTAAATTGCCAAGTTAAATATACAGCCATTAGATATTTAAGGAGACAAACCAAAAGCTAAGCTTGCAACCCTCCCAACACAGGATTGCATTACAATATTCACTTAAGGAAAAAAAAAAGTCTCAACAGTTTTAAGGAAATAGGATCAACACCAGAACTGCTGCATGAATTTCAGACAAAACTCTTGTCACTCTGGTTTTTCTTCCATAGCTGCAGAATTGCTTTAACAGGGACAGAAAGGAGACAACTCAAAAGGCATGAGCCACTAAGGTCTTCATCTCCAGAGTTACCATACAGACCAGCTTCTTGCCACCAGGGCCTTGGCTCCACATCGCCTTCCCTGCCCACCCACCCACCCACCCCACGTGGACACTTCCCCAGCTCTGCTCTGCCACAGCACCCTGCGTGGCACTTGGCTGCAGAGGGGCACAGCCTCAGAAATGCAAACCCCAGTCTTGAAACGCACAAAGATTTGCTCCTCTCGGGCTGTTGCCAATTCTCAACCCTTGCCCTGTTCGTTCAGCACCTTTGATCAGGGCAACCATCCACACGGCTACTTCAGGGAGCGCGCACAGATCCTGCCTTACATCTTACAGCCCTCAGCTCACTCCAGAAAGTGCTGGCCCTTTGGCTGCAACACTGACCGCAGTCAGTGAAATATTAGAAATAACCCACGGGCTCACATAAATGCCAACTTTTCAGTATCTAGCTGAAACCGCATCTACATTTGGAACAAGCGGGTTTTTTTCTTCTTAAAAAAAAAAAAAATCTGATTTTGTTCTTCAATTGTTTATGCAAATCTATGCAAAACAAGCTAAGAGCTGAATGAAGCAGCTGCTTCATAGCAGCGATAACAGTACAAAGGAAGAGCCGGGAGACTGAAGTGACAACCTGATACTGGAAATACTGACGTCTGTGGAATGCTGAAACAGAAGCCAGTACAGTAGGAGACCAGTTTTTGTTTATATTCCTCTTTTAGATGTCTCAAAACCAAGTCAATCTTCAGCAAAACACATCACCCTTACGGAGCAACAGCTAAGCCAAAAAAAAGCTAACCGCCCTGACATGAAAATACACAGACCACGTTGACTACCGATAAAAATCTCATCTTATAGTGCATCGGGACAAAAACCACAATAAAAATTTCTGCTGTGCCGATGGGAAGCTCGGGTCAGCCCTGAACACTAACGCAGTCTCCAGAGCACAGCAACATCAAGCTGGCTTTGACCAACAGCTCCTTCAAACACAAGGGAGACGGCAAGGGTAGGACACCTAAGGTCGCCGTGTTCATAAACGTGCTTCACAAGCCCTAAGCTCCATTAAAAGGAGATCCAAGAGACTCTGGAAACTGGAACGCAGGCAGATGGACCAAAGGAATACTAAGGCCCATGGCAGGTTTTCTTCCCAGGCCCAGGACTCCAGCCTGTTGACAGTCACACTCCCAGTCTATACCAGCAATACATGCAATTCCTTACGCACTACCAACCTTCAAACCCTTAAAAAAGATTCCTAGAGTCTAGGCCAAGAAGGACATGGCCAATATTATGGAGCGACTCAGCTGAAGAGCTACAGGCAGCGTCTGAAGTGGTTATTAATCCACATCCACTCCATGTGGTGTAATTCCTTGCTAACCAAAACAGACTTGCTAGACTCTTATATTCCTTTACTAAGCAAGACAAGGAAAAGACAGAAAAAAGGCTTTGGCATTGACAATAACAAAGTCAATGAATGAACATTAAAAACTACTCATTAGGAGCTGCAGTATATAGTCTAGAAAGGGAGAGGAAAAATTAGTAAACTGCATTGATTTCATGTCTGGGAAAAAAAAAAAGCAAGGTAATCTGTCCTTATTCCTTGACACTCTTGGAAGAAAATCAGAGCAGAGATTACAGATCTAGCACGAGGACAAATTAAAAAATGGCTGCTACTCAAACAGCCCTGAACAGATCCCCTCTCTCTCATCTCAACACAAGTCTAACGTTTCTTAAGTTCCCTGCTTCAACGCAGTAAAAAGAACTTCAAATGTACCAAGGTGGGTGTGTTTTTGTTGTTATTTTTTAGGCTTTTTTAAAGAATGATCTGCTTTTCCTATTCAGATACCTAAATATCAATTGATTTTTTTGTAGCATATCCAGCTTTGTACGGGGGCTCAGACTACAAACAGAAGAAAAAGATCTAAAGTGTCAGAATACACTGTGCCACTTCATCTGCAACCCAACAGAAAGTCTAGACTTGGAATTTTCTCCTGTCTCTGTTGCAGACAAATCTGTTTCAAGAACATGCTAGCCCAAAACATCACAACTGTAAATTCATAGGAACAAGCCAGGCTACCGCTATACAGCCTCTGAATCTAGTTACACAAATGATAAATTACAGTGTGACAAACAAGTGAAAAGCTTTCTCCCACAATATTTAGAGCTAGACAGACAGCCACAGTGCGAAGGGGTTGCTTTTTTGGTTTTGTTTTCATACTGCAATAGAAAGGAGAAACTTGACTCTACTTTTATGAAAATACACTGAAGAATAAACAAGTGGTGCTGGTGAGAGGAGGGAGAAAGAAGGGGAACATTTAGAAAAACAGAAGGTTTAAGCACATTGTACGAGATCTAGACTCATGTCAGCCTTCCCTTATCAAAAACACATTCCCTACTACAGCTATTTTTTTTACAGGGAAAAAAAAAAATATAAAAAATACTGCTGTATACTTAGGTAATGCTGTGCACCTGTACAGCTTCCCCCTCTCCCTCGCACCTCCTCTCTCTTTGAGAGGTTTCAACATAGCCCTTGCTCATAACTTACTGGTAAATTGGGAAAAGCAGTGTCATCCTCTCCTTCAATTTCATAGAAAGTTATCGTTTCTTCCGGTCCTTGAGGCTCCTCTCCGTTCCCCGGTACAAACCCATACTGACATTCCTTATTTACACACTGCATCTGACGGCGGCTACGGCTGTAGGAGCTTTAAAAACAAGAAAGGACGTTAAGAATCATCCCTACTGGAGCTTCACCTTGGTTTCATTACTCAGTTTTAACTCTGTTCTTTTTGGAGAGGCACAATAAACCCACTGTTTCTTACGGTGCCATTAACAGCCAACTCAGCCCTCCACATACCTTTCCCACCATCCTCCCCAGCTCTTTTAGAGCAACAGTTTGTAAAGAGGTTTGTATTCACTTACCAGGACCTGCAGGAGAAATTGTCATAGCTCTGATAGCATCTCTTTCCTGGACTGGGGTAGAATGCTATTTGAGGGCCAATCCTGTTGTGACCATATGCAGATGCCCAGCCAAAAGCAGTAAATGGGCAAGAATCATGGAATGGTTTGGGTTGGAACGGACTTCAAAGATCATCTAGTTCCAACCTCCCTGCCATGACCAAGGTCACTTCCCACTAGACCAGGCTGGTCAAAGCCCCACCCAGCCTGGCCTTGAATACTTCTAGGGATGGGGCATCCACAGTTTCTCTGGGCAACCTTTGCCAGTGTCTCACCACCCTCACAGTAAAGAATTTCTTCTTAGTATCAAATCTAAATCTACCCCCTATCAGTTTAAAGCTATTACCCCTTGCCCTATTGCTAAATGACCTTGTGAGAAGTCCTTCCCCATCTTTCCTGTAGCCCCTTTAGGTACTGAAAGGCTGCAATAAGGTCTTTCCAGAGCTTTCTCTTTCCCAAGCTGAACAACTGCAACTCTCTCAGCCTGTCTTCACAGCAGAGGTGCTCCAGCCCTCTAATCATCTTTGTGGTCCTTCTCTGGACCTGCTCTAACAGGTCCATATCTTTCTTATGTTGGGGGCCCCAGAGCTGTACACAGCACTCCAGGTGGGGTCTCATCAGAGCGGAACAGAGGGGCAGAATCACCTCCTTCAACCTGCTGGCCACACTTCTTTTGATGAAGCCCAGGATGCATTTGGCTTTCAGGGCTGTGAACGCACATTGCTGGGTTGTGCTGAGCTTCTCATCAACCAACACCCTCAAGTCCTCCCCAGGGCTGCTCTCAATCTATTCTCTGCCCAGCCTGTATTTGTGTTTGGGATTGCCTTGATTGATGTGCAGGATCCTGCACTTTGCCTCGTTGAACTCCATAAGGTTGGCACAGGTCCCACCTCTCAAGCCTGTCCAGGTCCTTCTGAATGCATCCCTTCCCTCCAGTCTGTCAAATGTAGCACGCAGCCTCAGGTCATCAGCAAATTTGCTGAGGGTGCACTTAATCCTGCTATCTGTATCACCAAGAAAGATGTTACACAGCACCAGTCCCAATGCAAGCCCCTGATGAATTTCATTTGTCACTGGTCTCCACTCGGACATCAAGCCGTTGAATTCTTCCCTAAGCAGTCTACAGCAAGAACGAAAGAAAACGAGTGGTGATCTCTGACAGGTTTTCAAGGTTTCATTATTTGACATCCCAGACATACAATTATGTCTCCAAGGAGGACTCCAAGGATGATGGTGTTCTTAAGATGCCATATTTTGACCACTGTGTGAGCAGTGAACTGGAGGAGAGCATCCCTCAATACTGCCAAAACTTCTCCCCGTGCCTCCTGCCAGAGAAGGCAGAAATAGCTCAAGCTGTTGGACATGATGCAGTGGCAACACAAGTAACTGTAATTGAACTCCAACTCGGGAGTATCCACACAATTTCTGCTCCAATCTGAGCACTACAGATTAGGACAAACCAAATCTTGCTATTAAGAAGACAAGCAGTCTGAATAACGTTAAATTTTCTTTTACATCCCTAACAAGTATCTCAACTCAGAAGAAAAATTAACTGTAGGAAATAGGGGGAGAAATAAGCTGCCATGAACTTCTACCTTCTCAAAAAGGTATTTCTAACAAAACACAGTGATGGCTAAAGGTGGTGATGAGGAACCTAAAGCAGAGACCTCTATTTCCCATGCAAATTCAGGGGCAACTGTCCCCTTCAAAACACGAAAGCAAGAAGTCAATAGTAGTTGTAACTTCACTGCTAAGGCGTGTGAAGCCAAATCAAGTGATACTTTTTTTTTTTTCTTCAAAAAAGCTTTTTAACATTTGTGTCAGATAGGTGGGGGGGGAAAAAACGTGGGAGGGAAGATGTAACAGAACACTTTAACATCCAAGTCCACAGCGATAGTATGTACACTCTACCTGGCCTCCCTACAGAAAGGGGAGATACTATGACTGGCTGAACTGCTGTTTGTGGGGGAACTGCTGTTGTGACACTGGCTGGAGTGGAGGCAGCAGAATTTGAGGAGAAGCCTGTAGCAGCATAAACACCTGTTGAGGTTGAGATTGCTGCAGAGTTCACCAACACCTGGAAAAGAGTCAGAGTATTCAGCAGACTGCCTCTACAAAGAAGTAAGACTTGTTAAATAAGCGTCTTTGCTGGTTTTCATGGCCTGTGGCACTGAGCTGACATAACCTACGCTTTGAGGGTGGCAGAGCACTGGAACAGGCTGCCCAGAGAGGTGGTGGAACCTCCGTCTCTGGAGACATTCAAAACATTCCTGTGCAACCTGCTCCAGGTGGACCTGCTCTGGCAGGGGGGTTGGACTACATCTCCAGAAGTCCCTTCCAACCCCATATCATTCCGGGATTCTGTGATTCCTACCCCATGAGAGGGCTATGCCACCATGATACCACCAGGGCCAAACTCACACCCACTTCTTTTTGATTGTGCACATACAGTGTAAGTTTCTATCAAAGACAGAGCCTGTGCAAACAGTAATTTGAAAGAACTGCGGTTGACGTGCACAGAGCATGCACTGTTTTCTTCCTAAATTTATCAACAAAGACATAATTAGAGCTTTCCACTGCACTTTGTTCTCATGCTGAAAACTTGCTCATTTCTCATAGAAGGCTGGAACAGCCTTATCCCACACAAGACAAATACATTTCTTCAGTCTGGGCTGTTGGATGACTACTTGTCTGGAACGAAACCTGCCAGTGATAAATGACCACTCGTTTTCATGTGTTCAATGCTTTTATTATGTGCTATCAGTGCAAACTAAACACCAAGACTACCACCATTTGTGCAACAGCTTTCACAAAACAAATCTTACAAACAGCAATATACAACAGATCAAAACAGTATTCTTACGCACTCAAGAGACATGAAACCTAAGCAGAATGAGATTAGGCAGGAGAAATACAGCTATTACAAACGTGTCCCTTAGCAGCAAAGTGGTTTTGTTTTGCGAAATCTGAGAAAGCCAACCTATTTCAAACATTTTCATCCTCCAATGACCCTGAGCCCAATTTTTATCTGTAGTTGTAGTGATAGCCTACTTCAGTGCTTCAAAAAGAACTGGGTGTCTAAGTCTTCCAGTGCAACCCCTCACAGAGGTACATGATGCAACATTCCTTTAGTGATAGCATATGTTTTTACACATACTTTATGTAGTCCAATTCAAGCTTTGTGTTCCCTGCACTACAGTTTGTGTGTACTCTTTTCCTGTGCTTTCCTACTTCATTGACTACATCATCATCTTGTCAAGTCAACTATCACTAGCATAAACCTATAGAGAAATGGGAAATTGGATTGCAGTTTAATCAAGTGACACAGCCCACTGAGACACAACAACATTTACAAACCAATATTAATATATAGTTGACAAACAAGAAACAAGAGAAACCAAGGGCAAGCAGTGAGCTTATAGATCCCAGATTTACATTCCTTGAGGCACATCATGAGGTGCAGGGTTAGGTGAGGCAATATAGCTGACTTGGTGCAGTGGTCCAGAACTTACAGCATTAGCAATCTGTGGAGAATTTCCATATGGTGGATTTACAGGATGCCAGGTACCAACATAGCGATAGGCAGGTACTAAAGAATCAAACCCAGGGAGAGACTGCTGGCTGAAGGGGTCTGACACGACTTGGTAATATACTGGCCCGTAGGACAGGGGTGGAGGCTCTGCATTTTGGAAGTTACCTTAAAAAACAGAACAAAATACACACACTTACCATATTTTACCACATCCATGGCCTTTTTATGCAGACTTTTGCTGTGGTGAATACAGCATTGTTTTGGTGGCCAAGAGGGAAAAATCCATTTAGATTACAATTTTACACCCCATAATGGCAGGGTCAAAATCATCTTAGGTCCTAAGTTAGACTAGAGGACAACTTGCTCATCTTCTCACTAAACCCTGTTCAAGAATCCTTTAGCAGCATTCTGCTTTGGAGTGGCAGCTTTTTCAACAGGAACTCAGGTAAAGAGCTAAAACATGGGTAGTGAGGCACAGAAAGAGGTTGCCCAGAGAATCTGTGGATGTCCCATACCTGGAGGTCTTCAAGACCAGGTTGGATGGGGCTTTGAGCAACCTGGTCTAGTGGAAGGTGTCCCTGGCCATGGCAGGGGGCTTGGATGGTCTTCAAGGTCCCTTCCAACCCTAACTATTCTATGAATCTCTTCTAGGGTATTCTTCCCCTATTTTATCTCTGATCATGCAACATTAATCTGTGCAAAAGAACCACCCTAGCTAAACAGGCTGAAGCGTTATCAAGCAATAAGCATCTATGCATCTGAGCAACAGTTTTGTTATCACATGCTCCTTTCCAATGCTGACTTTTTGCCATGTTCCATAGATTTTAATGAGCTAGGCATCTGACCTTTTGGTCATCTTTTTCCTCATTTAATACTGTCCTCCTATTTACCACCAAGTGTATCTATAAGCTTGTTACCAAGCTGCCAGTTGAAACTAAGTTTTACTGTAAATTTTATGCACAGTAAGAGACACAGCTGGTGTAAGGGCTACTCAAGAGATAACAGCTGTCATGGTTTAACACCAGCTGGCAACTAGGACCATGCAGCTGTTCTTTCCCTCCCCTACAGCAGGATAGGGGGAAGAGAGAAAAAAGGAAAAAACCACACCAACCCACAAAAAAAACCCCAGCCCCCCAACTTTGTGGGTTGAGATAAACACAGTTTAATAGAACAGTAAGGAAGAGAAAGTATTAGTAACAGTAAAACAATATATATATTAAAAAAAAAGTGATGCAATACAATTGGTCTCACCACCTAATGACTGATTGCCCAAGCCCATCCCGAGCAGTGATCACAAATCCCTGTCCCCCTCCAACCCCTATGTATATACTGAGCATGAGTCTACAGTATGGAATACGCCTTTGACCACGTTGTCCTGTCTATGCTCCTTCTCAGCTTCTACAGGGAACTGAAAAAGTCCTTGACTTAATATAAGCATTACTTAGCAACAACTAGAACAATACATGTCATCAACATTATTCTCATACTAAATCAAACACAGCAGCCACTTAGAAAAAAATTAACTCTATCCCAGCTGAAACCAGGACAACAGCTAAGCCTGAAACCAAGGTTTGCAACATCTTCTCTTTAAAAATTACCGTGGAGTTGAAGTACTAATGCTCAGGGCTTGCCAAAACTCAGCTGTCTCCTTTACTTTAAATAGAGGCATGCTGTTTTGATATCATCTCTATTTGCTCATCAGTAAGCAAAGAGATTCCTTCAGTTTTAGAAAATGTTCTCTCAAGTTAGCATACCTGGTACAGGTTTAGAACCGATTACTTCTTCCTTTTTAAGGCTATAAAAGCCTTTGACACATTGGTGGCTACACCACTGACTCTGACATATTTTACAGTACCACAGATAGCAGAGGAACTTGTGAAAACCCCTTACAAGGCTTACTCTGTGTCCTGCCAACCTCACACTTCTTACAGGATAGCAAAGCTGCAGGCAAGCAGCTCCTGTGAGCCGTCAAGCTCTGAAAACCTATTCCCTCTCTTCTCATTAGTTGTGTATGTCACCTTATACTCCAATACTAACCATTTGCAGGTGCTTCCAAGGGAACCTGGTGGACTTCAGTTCGCCCAGCATCAGTGTAGAGCTGAGGTACCGACTGATCTAGGACAGGAGCTGGCTCAGCATATGCTGGATAAACTTCCACAGGTGACGGTGGCAGCACTGGCTGTACATACATCATGGAAGGCCAATAGCTCTGATGACAATACTTTTGAGACAAGATAAAAATACAAGGTCATGCATGCAACCACAGATACTCCATCCCCCTCCAAATCACTACTAGTTTCTGATCTAAAGTTAGAAGTTCTTTTCCTTGCTAGCCCCTTAAGATATTAGACACAGCAAAAAAAACCAAACCCATACAGCCTACCAGAAAAGATACTGCAATGTTTGCAGCAACAGCCACCTCAGTTTCACACTGAGGTTCTGTCAGAAATCTTTACAGAGAAAGAAGATTCCCACCTATTGACTGAGTTACATTCAAAGAGATCTCTCCTGTTTCTTCAGGTGAAGAAGCTGATGTGACTTCCTTTACTTCTCTGAGCAGCAGTGCTGGCACTGCTTAAGACTGCTGGTGCAGAGACAACTCCTCAGCAGAGCAAGAGCTCCCAGAACACAAAGCAAGCAGGAAAATGTTGCTAGCTAGAGAAATGGTGCTAACCAGTCTGAACACATCTGTACAAGTCCTAGAAGACTCAAAACCACACATCCCTAATGGTCTTTGAGTTCTCGTCTAAGTACACAAGTTTTCTTAAGAATGACTCAGGTTTTTCCCCTTACCTTTACAGAAAGAAGAATTTTTATCCACCATCCTCTTCAAAAACAAAACCAAAAACCCCAACACCATAACCCAAGGTACAACAATTAAACATACCTATTAGTGTGCTTCACATTTTGAGTTAGAACTTTACTTCCCGAGCTATACTTTAATCTCCATTAAGCATGCCTATACGTATTAATAATCAAGTGCACAGGATGCACATTTAGCACACTTGGAATTCTTAAATACATCAGTACATTTGGCAAGAAAAAGAGCAGTTTTTACACACAATTTACTAATTTTAAAAGCACTTACTTGCAATCCCAGATTAAAATAATACCGTAAGACCTTTGTATCTGAAATTAAAGAACATGACATTAAAGGGAACAGGAGTATAAACCGAGAAGCAAAAGACATTTACACACATCAACAGCACTTTTAAAATTACTCTTACTTAATGGAATATTATAGCACTACTTCTCATCTAAAATTTCAAGTGTAAAGAATGTATCTTAAATATAAGTAGCCATTAAAACCAGTTTATCTTCCTAAGCTAATACAGCTAGGTATTTGTGCAATAGCAAAGCATTTGTCTGACCAACTGAATATCTAACTTCAACAATTATATTAGCTTTAATTTCGGTTCATGCATCTTTATTACACAAGAGATAATTATCAGTATGTTACAAGTCTCCACTGTCTAAGCAATTAAGACTTCAGCAATTCCGGCTTCCTAGTAAGGGTGGATTTTTACAGGAAAACTTATTTTATCAACTAAGAATTTGATTATGATCTCCTACATTAAGTTGAGCACTAAAAGCACTCCCTCCCTTCCTCACTAGAGCAATGAGAAAGGGTTTGCAAGCACACAGGCAGGCAGAAGCAGCCTTGTCATACACTAGTGACAATTCACCCTCAGTACACACACATTATATACATACTCTCCATACATACTGCAAATACCCAGACCGGGCTGGCTTGCGAGACAACGGGCCAGCTCCACAGAGACTCCAGGTTCATGCAGCTTCTGCCCACTGTTTAGTCTGGTTCTGCCACTATCTCCATCTTCAGAGCTTTGTTGAGCAGTGACCAGAGACATGTCAATGGGGACAACACATGCAGCAATCCTAAAACCTTCTGACCTAGTTTTGGGGGTGTCCTCAACTGTATCAAGTCCGAAAAATTGAGAGGGTAGGAAAAGGGAGGAATAAGGAGTATACTTCTTCCTTCCCCTTCCTAACAAGGGTATTCAGAGTTCCATGGTTTCTTGCAAGTAGTCTTTTACTTCTGTCTTCCATGTATGGAATAATTTGTACCCAGGCAAGTACATGATACGCTGAGAAGCAATCCCAGATGCGAGGAGGAACTTTGACACCCTGTTCCAAGAACAACAGGGGTTTGGACTTGGAAAGGCATTTCCAACTGTCCAAAACCAGTGAAGAAATTTTCAACTTTAAAGCTGATCATTGAAAGGACAAAAGAGAGTGCATGCTTTAATCCTATGATGCAGTTCTGGAAATGTAACTGAGAAAAATTCTTGATTTCTCAGATTCAAACACAGCTTTGTTTTCGAGTCTCAGGAAGAGCAAACCAACCTATTCCACAGCAGTAGAACTGCACACACATGGACACACACAGTCTTTGCTTTAGTCCTGCTGGGAGCTGACAGGGACAGAAAGGAGACAACTCAAAAGGCATGAGCCACTAAGGTCTTCATCTCCAGAGTTACCATACAGACCAGCTTCTTGCCACCAGGGCCTTGGCTCCACATCGCCTTCCCTGCCCACCCACCCACCCACCCCACGTGGACACTTCCCCAGCTCTGCTCTGCCACAGCACCCTGCGTGGCACTTGGCTGCAGAGGGGCACAGCCTCAGAAATGCAAACCCCAGTCTTGAAACGCACAAAGATTTGCTCCTCTCGGGCTGTTGCCAATTCTCAACCCTTGCCCTGTTCGTTCAGCACCTTTGATCAGGGCAACCATCCACACGGCTACTTCAGGGAGCGCGCACAGATCCTGCCTTACATCTTACAGCCCTCAGCTCACTCCAGAAAGTGCTGGCCCTTTGGCTGCAACACTGACCGCAGTCAGTGAAATATTAGAAATAACCCACGGGCTCACATAAATGCCAACTTTTCAGTATCTAGCTGAAACCGCATCTACATTTGGAACAAGCGGGTTTTTTTCTTCTTAAAAAAAAAAAAAATCTGATTTTGTTCTTCAATTGTTTATGCAAATCTATGCAAAACAAGCTAAGAGCTGAATGAAGCAGCTGCTTCATAGCAGCGATAACAGTACAAAGGAAGAGCCGGGAGACTGAAGTGACAACCTGATACTGGAAATACTGACGTCTGTGGAATGCTGAAACAGAAGCCAGTACAGTAGGAGACCAGTTTTTGTTTATATTCCTCTTTTAGATGTCTCAAAACCAAGTCAATCTTCAGCAAAACACATCACCCTTACGGAGCAACAGCTAAGCCAAAAAAAAGCTAACCGCCCTGACATGAAAATACACAGACCACGTTGACTACCGATAAAAATCTCATCTTATAGTGCATCGGGACAAAAACCACAATAAAAATTTCTGCTGTGCCGATGGGAAGCTCGGGTCAGCCCTGAACACTAACGCAGTCTCCAGAGCACAGCAACATCAAGCTGGCTTTGACCAACAGCTCCTTCAAACACAAGGGAGACGGCAAGGGTAGGACACCTAAGGTCGCCGTGTTCATAAACGTGCTTCACAAGCCCTAAGCTCCATTAAAAGGAGATCCAAGAGACTCTGGAAACTGGAACGCAGGCAGATGGACCAAAGGAATACTAAGGCCCATGGCAGGTTTTCTTCCCAGGCCCAGGACTCCAGCCTGTTGACAGTCACACTCCCAGTCTATACCAGCAATACATGCAATTCCTTACGCACTACCAACCTTCAAACCCTTAAAAAAGATTCCTAGAGTCTAGGCCAAGAAGGACATGGCCAATATTATGGAGCGACTCAGCTGAAGAGCTACAGGCAGCGTCTGAAGTGGTTATTAATCCACATCCACTCCAGATTCTTGTCAGTACACTTAACGCCCAGTTCTCCCAAGTGCTGAATGCCTCAGTTAAGGACATTCAACTAAAGCTGAAAACCATTAACTCAGATGTTTGCATAGTATCATCTACAGCGATGCTACTGCAGCAGGGAGGTGGAAAACAGAATATTCAAGATTAACAAAACCAGGAACTGATAGCACCAGAAGAGAACAGAATTGCTGCAGGGCACATTAGCAGTACCTGTGAAAGCTGCAGGCCTTTGAGCAGCCACACCACAGTGTTTTGGAACCTGCCTTTTTCCAGATCAACTTCTGACAAGACAAGCATGTTACATGGTAAATGCAACTGAAAGAATCCATAGCATTTCACCCCAAAGTTGTTCTGCAACCTACCAGATGTAGCCACCCCAGCCATAGGTATCAAGAGTAGCTCTTTACCATATCTGAAATTAGCCCTCTAGAATTAGCACAGCTTCAAGTAACAGATTTTGGAACAGAAGCCTTTATATTCTGATGCAATAAAACCTACAACCTGAAACATAGTCAGTTACAAGGATGGTGGGGGTTTTCCTGTATTTTTTTGTTGTTTTGGGAGGGGTGGAAGGATGTGGAGAGGAAATTAAAGTCAGACAACTACAGCGAAACTACACTTTTCAAAACAGTGCAGTGCAAAAAGGAATACTTTGATTTCACAGACCCTACCTATATACAGCCAGTTCTTTCTGTCACTCACCTCTGAATGAAGAGCTACTCTCTCCACCAACAGAGAACATGGGAGGTTCAGAACTTGAATTAAAGGTAGTCAGTCTGACAAAGTGATTTCATCAGCTCTATCTATAAATGGCTCTTAGAATAAGCCAGCTATGATGCACAGACCTTCAACACCGCCAGTGTATGGGGGAATATTTAAAAAGCCTGGTGTACTTCAAGCAGGGATACACCCATTACTCAAAAAATGAAAACGTGTACAGCCAGCCAGTTTTGAACTGCTGCTCTTTAGAGTAGGCTACAGATACTCTGTCCAAAACTACACACACTCAATCCTTATTAGCCAAGACAAGACGCTGCATCACAGATCAGACTTATCTGCCTACTGACAGGCATGCAGTGCTGCAATGGCAGCATGCCTGGGCCTCGCAGTATTCCCCTCCTAGAGAAAAGTAAGTTACACAGCATAACAGCAAGCAGAACTGTTATTCCTGTAGTGGTGAGGCACTTAGCTTATGATTAGGAGAGCAGACAGCTTGATCTTTCAGTTATTAAACAAAGGTCCATGAATTACAGGCTCTATTTATGCCTTGTGAGCCATAAACATGGCAGAATGCAGGGATAAATTAGTAACAAAAAATAATAATCGAATATGTATATGCCTTTTGCACTGCTTATCAAGCTCGGCTGTCTGCTGCAACATGGCATGGTATGCCAATATTCTTAAAAGAAAGAGCAAGTTGACTAAAGACTGGCAAGTACTATGTTGGCCTGTGCATGCTCATTGCTTAACAGCTGAAATGTAC
This sequence comes from Calidris pugnax, assembly GCF_001431845.1. Classification (NCBI taxonomy): domain Eukaryota; kingdom Metazoa; phylum Chordata; class Aves; order Charadriiformes; family Scolopacidae; genus Calidris; species Calidris pugnax. The sequence continues at coordinate 12,562,777 of NW_015090995.1, read as the reverse complement.
CTTAAACACCATCATTACTGATGACAGTATAAGAAAAGGCTACGCACCCAACGAACAGGATGACCCTACACTTTATCCCCTGTTTATGATAACACAGAACAACATCTTGGACCCACACAGGAAAACAACACAATAGCCTACTGAATTGTGCAAAAGCAGATTTTAAAGTTTTTTTTAAATCAGTTATCAGAAAAATGATTACTCCACCAAGAACTAGTATGATATAGGCCAAACACACTCTCTCTTAGCATTAATTTCTTAGGGTGATATCTAAAGCTGCAGTAATCACATATTTGAGTCAGGTATGAACTTGCTATTATTCAGAACCAGGAATTCGAACATTTTTAGCATAAGCATCCATAGTAGTATTTCTCACTCCCTACAAGCTGCAAAGAGCTATTTTTTCCCCGCTATAGGTGTGTTCCCCATGGAAACTTAACAGCGTAAGTCAGAACTGTGCTGAAGAGCAGCAGTAGTAAAAGCACAAAATACCGTTTTTACCTCGAGGCAGATCACTGCCACTGGGATCACAAGAGTAAGGTGGAAGAACGGCACCAGCTTCTCCCACCTCACTGACTGGAGGAAGAGGAGCTGAATAAACTGGGAATGGCACTGAAGAAACTGTTACATTTAGAAGGAAAAAAAAAAGTCAAGTCAAATTTACAATGGCATGTCAAATGAGCAAGATGCTAAGTTACACAATTAAGCATGCACTACTTTGTCATCTCAGTGGCCCTAAATGCAAGCTTTAACAAAGTTCTCTTTAGAAATCACTTTAAAAGAAGTCCAAAATAAATTTAAAAAACAGATGGGAAGGTTCCAATCTCACAAGCCTTAACTGTATGTCTATCAGCAAGCTTCATATTCCAGTTAAGAATAAAGGTCTTTTTCAATCATTTCCCCATGCTAGAAGGCAGGCCAGACTTCCCTTACATAACTGTCTGTTCTAGAGCAACAGGGAACAGACAAACCACTTTAAGTGATTTAAATGTTAAATGAGTTACTTCAAAATCCAAGTCCACAGTGATAGTATGTACACTCTACCTGGCCTCCCTACAGAAAGGGGAGATACTATGACTGGCTGAACTGCTGTTTGTGGGGGAACTGCTGTTGTGACACTGGCTGGAGTGGAGGCAGCAGAATTTGAGGAGAAGCCTGTAGCTGGAGCAGCATAAACACCTGTTGAGGTTGAGATTGCCGCAGAGTTCACCAACACCTGGAAAAAAGTCAAGAGTATCAGCAGACTGCCTCTACAACTGGCTTTGTCAAAGATTATGAAATATCACAGTTCAAAAATTCTCACTTCAGATAAATGCATTTTGGAAGTCCTAGCTGTAAAAGGCAGCTAAATAACCCCATTCTCTAAAAGCTGGCTTGATAATACCAGTTTAGAGTTGCAGACATCTGCAAGGCATCTTTTCACCCTTCTATTTTGTTTTTACTTTAGGAATTGCATTCTTTGCTACAGGATGCTTGAAGAGGCAGGTAAAGGGAGCCCACAAATTGCCACTAACCAAGCAGAGCGGTCACCTCTCCACAAACCCACCACAGTAAAGTACTAGGTACTACCTTCTGGGGATAGCCGTAGGAAGCAACACCATCTTGAGGTGACACAGAGACTGCCCCTTCTTCCTGAAGGGATTCCAAAGTAAAGCACAGTCCATTTAAGAGGCAAAGAAGTCACAAGGGGCACACACACCACACCCCTAATTTTTTTTATTAATTTACAGACTACACACACACACACAGAGGATCTTTCGTAAATTGAGTGAAAGCAGTTTTATTCTGACACACACATGGCTGGCTTTCACACCCACTGTAGACCAGTAGGTGACTCAACATTCAGTTTCAGATTTTAAAAAAAATATTCCAAAGTCAATTCTATCAGAGGTGAGATTTCTCCAGCCTCATAATGGAGGAATGAGACTAACTGGAGTAGGACTTAAGGGTAGCGCGATAAAAGCAAGTGCTGTCTGGAGCAGAAAAAGAAGAAAAGTAAACAGCACTCAAATACACACTTTCTCTTTGCAGAGGGGAAAGTGGAAAAGTCATTAATGTATCTAGTACAATTCAGACTATAGTTGCAGACTCAGAGATAAACCTCACCATTTAGAGAGGAAAAGAGAGGTGAAAATATAAATGAAACCACCATTCCTTTCCTCCAAAAGAAGTCTCTGACCTATGTTAAGTCTGCATCCAAGGACAGTTTCTATGAAGAATCCGACACACTTCAAAGATTCCTAATCCGAAGAGGCAGTGACTAAAGCTTACCAAGTTTGCTGCAGGTTCTGCTGAACTAAATACTGTTGCAGTTTCACAGTCAGGATCTGGAGGGCATAGGCAAAATTAATTGAAAAAAGCAGCATTAAATCTAATCCTTCAGAAACTTAAATAAAGGTCATTATGAGTGCATTACACTCACCGAGTGTTCTATCAGTAAAGACAAAAGTTATACTTACCTGGAGGTGCATAGATATATTCTTCATGAAATTTCCCTACAAGGGAGAGAACAGGAAACTGTGATTCAAGAGAAAAAAATAAATAAAAGCTTAAAGCTGAAGTTACCACAATTACATTTCAGTGCATCCATTAATATGCTTTCAGTATCATCTTGTTTTGTGCAGAAAAGGTAGTGAAACACTCAAGACTCGTTTTTTTTTATTCCAACAACTATCAAGGTTACTGTTACCAACTTACTACATCCATTTTTAAGCAGCAACTTGGCTTGCTACAGGCCTATGCAATCACAGTGGTCATAGCATAGCAAGCTTAAACACAAGTAACACATTTCTATCAGACCACAATAAAAAATAATAAGCTCACAGGCATGTTCAAAGCTCACAATAAACAGATACTTAGGAGATGTAAGGAACCTGCTTTGACAATCAAAAGCACACTGAAGGTCTTCTAAACCTGTCTTTTCGTCCACTAATCCTTTGAGAACTTACCATTTTCACTCGTTTCTTCTTCCTCCTCTGAGGAATTCAGGGCCTGCTTGTTAGGTGGAACAGAGTTTGGACTTCTCCTTGCTACCCAAAATCCTGCTGGACTATGGACAACAGCAGCAGGGCTACCCTGACCCTAAAAAGCAAAGTCAGAATTGTGCAATTAGAATTTAAAGTCTTTGCATGCACTACATACATGAAGAGTAGAAACAGGCTGACCAAGCTTGCTGCAACCAAAACTCACTAGAATTATCATTTGTGTGTCCATTCCTAGGCACCTTGATTACAGCACCACAGTTGCAGACACATTTCTTTCCTCTACCTTTTGTTCTGGCTGCATACTTAAGGTAATTTATTGTTGAAGACCTACCACTGTCCTATGCAATACAGTCAAGTTGCTCCCTCCCAGAACTTAGCCAGCATCATCTAAAGCTCTGACAAAACCAAAAAGGAGGGAGCAGCCTCAAAGCAACAGCTAAGGCTGCCACCCTCAACATATACTCCAGTGTTCCTCATCCTGGAGCATGCCCACCACACCAACAGCATATCAGTTCATCCAGATACTCTAATCACCATAGAAAAAGGTTCTCTCTATTGCAATTAGTGAAACCCACAGGTGGCTGCTGGCATAGTCACCACTATCTGCACTAACTTGAACCACACATGCAAGACTGGCTTTTTCAGAAAGCAGCACTCATCAAGTTTTCCCACAGGACTCAACTTTAACACTTCACATGCCCTTTGCCTTTACATCGACATCAGTCTTTAGCTGCACCAGAATTTAAAACACAGAGTTCTCTGAAGCAGGAATACAGGATTGAGGAGCTCGAGTAAAATGAGTTGATGCCCTCTTTTGTGATGGCTAAGGTGACACTCAAAATTCTCCTCAGAAGACACGGTGACTATGAGACCGATAAAGTGCTCAAAGAGGCTTGTAAGATTTCCAAGGTTGAAGCAGAGGTGGAAAGTCAGAAGATTCTCCCACCAGGCCTCTAGTAGGATCGCAGAGTTTTCTGCAAGATGCATCCTTCCCCAGGAAATGTTATATTCCTTTACTAAACAAGACAAGGAAAAGACAGAAAAAAGGCTTTGGCATTGACAATAACAAAGTCAATGAATGAACATTAAAAACTACTCATTAGGAGCTGCAGTATATAGTCTAGAAAGGGAGAGGAAAAATTAGTAAACTGCATTGATTTCATGTCGGGGGGAAAAAAAAAAGCAAGGTAATCTGTCCTTATTCCTTGACACTCTTGGAAGAAAATCAGAGCAGAGATTACAGATCTAGCACGAGGACAAATTAAAAAATGGCTGCTGCTCAAACAGCCCTGAACAGATCCCCCCCTCTCATCTAAATACAAGTCTAACATTTCTTCAGTTCCCTGCTTCAACACAGTAAAAAGAACTTCAAATGTACCAAGGTGGGTGTTTTTTTGTTGTTATTTTTTTAGGGCTTTTTAAAAGAATGATCTGCTTTCAGATACCTAAATATCAATTGATTTTTTGGTAGCATATCCAGATTTGTACTGGGGCTCAGACTACAAGCAGAAGAAAAAGATCTACAGTGTCAGAATACACTGTGCCACTTCATCTGCAACCCAACAGAAAGTCTAGACTTGGAATTTTCTCCTGTCTCTGTTGCAGACAAATCTGTTTCAAGAACATGCTAGCCCAAAACATCACAACTGTAAATTCATAGGAACAAGCCAGGCTACCGCTATACAGCCTCTGAATCTAGTTACACAAATGATAAATTACAGTGTGACAAACAAGTGAAAAGCTTTCTCCCACAATATTTAGAGCTAGACAGACAGCCACAGTGCGAAGGGGTTGCTTTTTTGGTTTTGTTTTCATACTGCAATAGAAAGGAAAACACACTGAAGAATAAACAAGTGGTGCTGGTGAGAGGAGAGAGAAAGAAGGGGAACATTTAGAAAAACGGAACGTTTAAGCACATTGTACGGGATCTAGACTCATGTCAGCCTTCCCTTATCAAAAACACATTCCCTACTACAGCTTTTTTTTTACAGGGGAAAAAAAAATATATAAAAAATACTGCTGTATACTTAGGTAATGCTGTGCACCTGTACAGCTTCCCCCTCTCCCTCGCACCTCCTCTCTCTTTGAGAGGTTTTAACATACCCCTTGCTCATAACTTACTGGTAAATTGGGAAAAGCAGTGTCATCCTCTCCTTCAATTTCATAGAAAGTTATCGTTTCTTCGGGTCCTTGAGGCTCCTCTCCGTTCCCCGGTACAAACCCATACTGACATTCCTTATTTACACACTGCATCTGACGGCGGCTACGGCTGTAGGAGCTTTAAAAACAAGAAAGGACGTTAAGAATCATCCCTATTGGAGCTTCACCTTGGTTTCATTACTCAGTTTTAACTCTGTTCTTTTTGGAGAGGCACAATAAACCCACTGTTTCTTACGGTGCCATTAACAGCCAACTCAGCCCTCCACATACCTTTCCCACCATCCTCCCCAGCTCTTTTAGAGCAACAGTTTGTAAAGAGGTTTGTATTCACTTACCAGGACCTGCAGGAGAAATTGTCATAGCTCTGATAGCATCTCTTTCCTGGACTGGGGTAGAATGCTATTTGAGGGCCAACCATGTTGTGCCTGTTTATAAATCGGGCAGATCCCCTAAGTTTAAAGGGTAAAAGGTGCAATTACCAGGAAGTGCTTCTCAGATGAACTCATTTGTAGTTTTACCTATTAAATAGCACAAACTCTCTCCTAACTAATCTGCAGCAAGAATGAATGGAAAACGAGTGGTGATCTCAGACAAGTTTTCAAGGCCTCATACCTTGGCATCCCAAATCCACGGTTGGGTCTCTGAGAAGGATTCTGAGGGTAGTGTTCATAAGGTGCCATGTTTCCACCACCCTGTGAGCAGTGAACTGGAGGAGAGCGCCCCGAACTGTGCTGTAGCCGGGGTGGAAGAACTGGCTGACCCCTGCTATAAGCCACAGTCATAAAGACTTCCTTTCCGCGAACTTTCTTAAGCATTCTCTTCCGTGTTTTCATATCCATTTCTACAGTTTCAGTTGAGGACAGAAAAGACAGATTTACAGCTTAAACAGCTGACTTTAGAGCCATGTTCTATTCATCATTCGAGAAGAGACAATATCTGGACACATGGAAAATGGCCTATCCCAGAAAAAGTATTAAGTATGCAAACTGCATACCCATATTTTGAAGGCTCAAGCAGGCACTCTAAATTATGAGCAGAATACGATCCTCTCACATGTGAATACCTTCCCAACCTCAGCTAATGAAACCAGGACTCCTAGCATTAAAATCTCTTTACGAAGGCTGCATTTATCCATTAAAAAAACCCTCTCCAAATTAATAAAATACAACCCATATTTAATTAGCTGGGGAAGCCCTAGTCTGTCCATGCATCTCTGCGAAGGCCAAATCAGACAAACGTTTTAGTTCACAGACCCAATCTTTGTACATAATTCTCAATTGCCAAATTTCTTCTTGGCAATTTTGAGCAATGCTAACTTTATATTTTCAATGGATTTGTTCCGTTGCAAAGGTAAATTTATCCCTCTGTCTGAAGGATCACTTTACATCAAACCTCTACAATGACCAAACTTCATATCACAAGCTGTATTAAGTAACTTCTACTATCCAAAAACTGCTACTGTTAAAACTGTAATGACTGTCTCCCTCACTCCCCCTGGCCCCAAGGGAAGGAATGTTTGTGGAAACCTTGTACAAACCTATTCCTGAGAAGTATCCACCTGTTATTTTCTGATAGGTTCCTCCTTTTCGGCTGGGAACCATATTCCAGGCAAGGACAGGTGCCACTTGTGTCACTGGTTTTAAGTTTGCCAAAGGAACTGTATGCCTACACAAAGAACACTGATGTTAGCAGTGCCACAAGGATATACAGTTGTGCAGTTACGCACAGTATCAGCTGAAGCAATACTACAAGAGAATAGAACAGAAAAACCCACAGAGTGTAGGCAGCTTGTGGAAATAATAAATAAAAAAAAGATGTTTCTCTGATACCAAGCACACATAATTGTTACTTGTTTATTAAAAAAAATAAAATCTAGCATTTAGTCTCAGCACTACTGACTTCCTGGGTCAAGCCTTTTTTTCCTGTATTTGTATATGCCTTCAGAAGTACACCTGAAGGCGTATGACAACACAAAATTTTTTCCAATATGTCATCAAGCCAAATTCTAGGTTCAGAGAAGGGTGAATGCTTTGAACAGCAAGGTGGAGAAAGTGATTAGACTCACCAGAAGTGCCAATTAATTAGTTTGTTTGGATACAACATAAAAACTCCAGAGAAACCAACAGCAGAGGATAATTTGCTATCCATGAATTAAGCCTAAACTGCGAAGGTCACTTTAACATTCAAGAGAAGACTGAACAGAAAGATTTCACAGAAAGCATTACAATAATTATTTTGGTCATTAGAAATCCAAGAGAAAAAATTTCCTGCAACGTTCTGTTTGAAGAGTGATAGCCAGTAAGGAAGCAAAGCCTCACCTTGTATTTAAAAGCCTAGGTTCTCCTTTCTTTTCAAAGTACCTTAACAATCCTATTTTAAGCATCTGTGAATATACAAACTCAACCAGAAAGAGTTCGAACATGAAGTCACCAGACTGCTTACTTTTCTGCCAGCTCCTCAACGAATACAGTCAACATGTTGCCATCCTTCCCGACTTCCTGGATATGAGCATTGTAATACTTACCTCCAGGCTCCAGACGCACCTGGAGAGAAAATACAGGAAGCTCTAAAAAACGCCAACCTGTATCAGGGGATTCACAATACTGTCTACAAACCACCAATAGGAAAGGCTGCTCCTAGCTGATTGTATATTATTACTGAGTTGGCTCAGGAGTCTCAAATACTTCTTCAAAATAGCAGGCAAAATAAAGAACACTGCAATAACTTCACAGAGGAAAGGAGGGGAGGAACTCTTCTGAGTGACTGAAAGGTAAGAAAATACGTCCTTTCTAACTTTTTTTTTTTAATACACTGTGCCAAACAGATAAGTACCAAGGAAGACCGCTGTTTAAGAACTTGAGAAGAACAGGAGATAAAACAGGAAATGGGAAAGGAAAGCTCTGCTCAGCTAGAAACAAGTCACTGAGTGAGTCATCAGCACTGCCTTAAACAGTGATAAAAAATAAACCCTAGCTACATACAACACCGTAATACAAAGAAAGCTGACCTTCCTTTCAGTATCTCCTGGCCAGATCACACTAATCCTTCCTTTTTAGCTCTTCCCTTTCTATTTCATAAAAATATTTGCTACATTACTGTGGAGAAGCAGAAGATTGCCCAGACTTGTTGGTGACCCCCAGTGAAAATCCAATAGACAACTACCTCAAACACACACCCTGGGCTTCTGAGCTCTTGGTCTGCAACTTCCACGCTCACAGAATGTACATCACTGGTTCACAATAAGTTTTCAAGCAGTTTTTCCTTCACACTACCCAATGTTTAAAGGTAGATTTAAAAAATAAATTAAATTAAAAAGAAAGTCAGATTAATAGCAACAAGGAAAAGAATGAGAAAAAGCCTTGGAAAACTCTATGAAGTCAAGTGATTTTATGGGTTACCATACTCCATTTAAAAGTTTTAATAGTTTATCATAACTGAGTCTCCTTTGAGTACTAACCTGACACTTGTCTCCTAAATAGTACTGTCTCCCAGCAAACACCATGTAGTCAGTTTTTTGAAGCTCTAAAAATAAATGAATAAATAAATAAAAAGGAAAAAGCCTTTAAACTACTGTTCTTTCTTCATGTATCCTACAAGTACTTCACGACAGCATCTAACTACAAATTATAGGCCAACTGAGTTAAGTGTTTCCTATGCGTATCTGAACACTCCCCACAGTAATGGTGAAGTAACTGTAGATGTTCTTATAACAGACCATAACTAAGCTAAATCACAGGACATCAATAATACTCAGATAATGCAGTAAGTATCACTACTACTTCAATACTACAATGTTTTTTGTGATGGTACCAAGTTAATCCTGCACTTAATACCAGGATTGGTACTAAAAATGTTGGAGATATCTTGCCTTGCCAGAGTACTGGTGGCGCCTGGAAAAAATAAGAAGTTATCTAAGAAAAACCAACATTGTCTGAAGTCTCCCTGCTGCTACATTTCAGTAGGTTCCTTGCCTGGATTCTCTGTACATCAGGACTCTACACAGATAATTAGTTACTCTGCTCTGTTCCAAGAATTTTAATTACCCTCATTATTGCTTATGCAGTTGTAAAATGCTGGAGTTCCTCAGTATGCAAAGCACTTTGGATCAGACATAAAACACCACTTCAAAACTTATCTTTCTTCGTAAGTTCTTGCTTTACAGATGAGCCATACTGTATGTCAAAAAGCAGCAACCTATCCCAAGCCACAAAGACCTTGAAATCTCTACAGAATGTTCAAGCCCAGGAGAGCTGGGAAGCAAAAGAAAACTCCACTCATTTGACAGATATCAATGCTAAATTTGATATCTTATTATACAAGTCAAAAATCATGCTTTAAAAAGTAGAAGTCCTTGCACACACGCTGCAACAAAAAACTCTCAAGTTTGAATGATTTCCAATACAACAGAATGGTAATACAGAGTACAGAACTCTAAGTCCTTTTATTTCCTAGTCTATAATTACTAAATAGCGGTGGTCAGATTTTAAGCAACCTTATCACCATTATACAGTGTCAGAAGCAGTGTATTTTGTACTTTGAAATGAAGCCAAGAAACCAGCTACTAGCAAGATTTACTACCTACAAGTATCTGCTGGGTTAACTAGTACCCTTCACACTTCAGCTGTGAAGAAACAGGTGATGTAACCTAGTACAGAGAGAATTGTTTGGTTTTCCTTTTTCAAAGATACCTTTTCTGCTGTCCAGCCAAACATCAAACTCCACATTTCGATAGATCTCAGGGTCCAGTGCCTTAAGCACTTTATAAGGAACAGGCATCTTTGATGGATTTTCTGGAGGCTAAAACCAGAGTTGAAACAGAGCATTAACAAGTGCAATTAATGTGTTCAGCATAGTCTGTATCCTGACAGGATCTATGGACCATTTTAAGATGTACACACACTATTTTCCAGAATTTTAACTTCTACTATATTTGCCTAAAAACTATAGCTCAAGAATATGAAAATGTATTTAGACATTCAGAAGCTGAGCAAACAGACTCTGCAATAGACAAAAACAGGCTCAAGACTAACAACTGATATGTTCTTTACTCAAAAAGAATCCAAGAAAGCTAACCAGACCAGTAAAACCACAGCTTCAAAAGCCGGTGGGAATTTGAGTTGTTGTATCTAAAACCAGGTTTCTGTAGAGTTTCTAAAACTGTTCCAAAGTGATTTCTGCTGTGTTCAAAACAAAAGTGAACTCATTTAAACTATTTTTGGGAAAACAAACAGCAGCGCAGGAAAGATCTGCTAAGCTATATCTTTGGAGGGAAAAAAGAAAATATGTAAAGAACAAGAGAATCTCAGAAAGTAAAAAGGCTTATCCAATTTAATAGAAACTCAAAGGCAAAACTGAAAGGCAAACAGATGGAAGAAATAAGCCACCCACTTTCCAGAAAGTAATTTTTAAAAGGTGGAAAAGAGAGTTTAGCACTAACAAGGGTAACATCATATAACAACAAAAATACTCCACCATAAGGAATTCTTCCATAACTGACAAACCTTTTCTTCTTCAATGCTTTGTTTGAACTTATCTTCCTGTGGATTGTCAGTATCATTGCCTTCCCAGTTGTCCACCCTAAATAATTGAAAATAAGATTACAAAAGATACAATGCATAATTTCTAGCCAGAACTTAAAATAAACCAACTGTTCATACAATCTGGAAAGGCACCATGGTGCCATCAAGTGGTTGATTTTGCCTTTAAACACTAGCCATGGCTGCAATGCAGTATAGGACAAGTCTTTTCCCAGATTCAAGAACATGACCTTTACTTGGTCCAACACCCACCCTTAAGGAAGACTACTGCTTGCATTAGGAAAGGATGAAGATTATTCCACTGATTGATTAAACTCTTGCACTGTCAAGTACAACAAGACACTCTGCTCTAAGTCCTATCAAACCAATGTCATCTGCGAGGATTCAGTAATGGCCAAAGGCATCCCTTTAGCTTTTCAGATCTAGTGATCTGAACAACATAGGATGTAAGGGCTTCTATAGGTACATTCTGTCTGTTCCCCTCATCCAGCAGGGATACAGACCTGGATAATGCCAGCATTTAATTGTCTATTTGGGGTATGATGCCATTAAAAAAGGACAAACAAACTAAAGCAAAGCTCATCTTTTCAGTACACTACTGCCTCTGCAGAGCTATAGAGGCTTAAAAGAGTAATAACAGTATCTTACAAAAAAAAATGTTGATGACATAAGGAACAATTTCATTTACAAACAAGTTGTCATTTTACAGAGTAACACACACAACATAGCCAGCAGCAGAGGATGTTCAATTATGTGAACTTACGAGATTTTTTTTTCTCCTTGGAACTTCACAGTTTCAAGGAAAGCACACTCTCTTCCACAATATACTTCAGCTTTGCATGTGTATCATGAAATAGGAAAAAGAATCAATACCCCAAAAAACTTGGAAAAGTTACCCTTTGCAAGGCTTTTAATTTTTTTTGCTTCCCTTTTACCACATTGCATTCCCAAAATATTACCTCTTTTCTGATGGATTTCTGGATACTTTTTCATGAAGACAATCAAAGCTGGCGTCCTCACTTCCTGCAAAGCCACTGTTTCTGTTCTTCTTGGATCCACTTCGAAACACCTCAACTGCAGACCTTAATTCTTCCTCATCCATGCCAAACACATCTTTGTACAGGATCTCATATAATACAGCTAAACAAATCAAAACAAAGCTCAAGGCAAATTAAGATAATACCAGATCCATAAGAACTGTGGCAATTTTCAAGGTAAGTGTATCTTCAGATATTACGTGTCGTTACAAGACCCTAGTTGTATTAAATTCAATTAAGGAGAGGACCATAAAGCAATTCTGGTGGGAAGAAGGGACCTCTGGAAGTCATTTAGTCCAACACTCCACAACAGAATAATGAGTATGTGTTAATATACACTAAACGAGCTTCCATCTCTCTCCTCCCCACCCATGAAAACCAAAACAAATACTGTCTATAAACTTATGAAAACACATACTTCTTTTCCATAGATAAATGATTTCGAGTTTACCCTGGCAAACAGCAGCATTTTCCTGGAATTGTTTTGTGTATACAGAGTCATAATGGCCGTTGCTGGAACAACACAGTAAAATCTGGGAAAATTTAAAAAAAAAAAAAAAAAAAAAAAAAAAAAAAAAATTTAAAGCGTGAAAAAAAAAA